>NC_136497.1:35895600-36120600 GCF_053919585.1 Euprymna scolopes
TTATAGACTAAATGTATTTCAAAGAAAAATAACATTTAAACATACTTCTACGAATCTGTTTTATGCCCACTTCAATTATATCATTTTCGCTTTATAATCTATGTTATTACAGAAGTACAATCATGCTTTATGCATTTTACAAGCATCTAATACTAGCAATTGCACGTTAAACTGGTTTAGATGCATTACAAATTCGTATGAAGATTTTACCTTGAAATTTTGTCATACTAAACCATTGCCCAAAATTATCAAATTTCCAAATAACTACATTCATTTCTTACAGACACTAGCTGATGTAATCACCATATTTTTTTATACAAGTACTTTTCACCCTTCTGGATTGAGTAGAACTATAAACATGCCTCTATACTTAATTATATACAAAACGGTATTTCTCAACAACTTCGTGACCCGTGATTAATTTATCTTATTTCCGCAGCTGTTTTAGAAGCTTTTTTATAATATTAAACAGACGTTGATAAAAAAAACGCCTATCTCAACCACGTTACTGACTGTAAAAATTGCGAAAATTAAAACATGTTAATCGAAATAATACAGAATACACACTGCCACCTATTATGCATATGAAACTATTCAATCAAAACCAGATGAAAAATGGATATCCCTTTCACGTTACAGACAAGAAAAGTATTCAAAAATATTATTAATAAATATGTAAAATCCATAAACCCTAACATAAATTTAAATATTTAGTTATTATTATTATTATTATTATTATTATTATTATTATTATTATTATTATTATTATTATTATTATTATTATTACTATTATATTTATATTATTATTATATATTTATATTATTATTATTATTATTATTATTATTATTATTATCATATTTATATTATTACTATACTTAATTTTTTACTTTTAATTGGATTTTTAAAAATTTTTATTTCATTTTCACCCCAAACAAGGCACATTGCTACTTTGGTGCAGGGGCTACTATCAGGGGTAACATCTACTGGGGTACTATGTGGTGATTTGGACAGCAATATGTCTGTTCACCTCACACTTGAACTTCCGCACGTCAGTTCAGTTGAGGAAGCAGAGCCTGGAAGCGAATTCCAAACTCTAGCCGTTCTGGGGAAGAAACTACTGGAGAAAAAAGATATTTTACATCTAGGGATGTCTACTGTGTGGAGATGAGATTTAGCTGCTTGTCGGGTTTGTCGAGGGTGTTTACGTCGTGGGGGCAAAAGTGATTGCAGTTCGTCAGAGCATTCTCCTTTAAAATACTTGTAGAACAGGCAGAGGGATGATACATTCCGTCGAAGGGACAGACGCAGATGCCCAGATGTCCAGATGCCAGTTCAGGGCCTAGCAGATTGGCGACTCTC
The DNA here is from genome assembly GCF_053919585.1 of Euprymna scolopes. Taxonomy (NCBI): domain Eukaryota; kingdom Metazoa; phylum Mollusca; class Cephalopoda; order Sepiida; family Sepiolidae; genus Euprymna; species Euprymna scolopes. The sequence continues at coordinate 35,896,960 of NC_136497.1, forward strand.
TTTTTAACCTTGTCTAGGAGCGAGACACTAATAGCAGATGCACCAGCCCAAATATGACAGCAATACTCCATACATGGGCCGAAGGTCGTCTTATAGAGGAACAGGATAATTTCGGGTGTTAGTAATTTTCTAGCACGGTAGAGAGAACCTACCTTCTTTGCAGAGACCTGGCAATGCTTTCGATGTAATTGTTCCAACTCATGTTTCCTGTGAACGTTAGACCGAGGAGTTTAAAAGATGTACTCCCAGATAAAGTGTCGTTGGGCATTGCTATTGGTGGTAGAGAAGGTTTCTTGTAATTATTGAAGGAAACTAGTTTAGTCTTGGCGGCATTGAACGTAACCATCCATTTTTGACCCCATTCCACTACAGACTGGAGGCCATCATCTAGGGTGTCTGCCATTCCTTTAGATATGTGTTCATTTGTTTTCCAGTCCTGCCTGTAATAGAGAGTAGTGTCATAAGCATATATACCTACCTCAGAGGCAATTTTGTCGGGGAGATCATTTATGAATATTAGGAACAACAAAGGTCCAAAGATAGACCCCTGGAGCACTCTCGCATTTATATTATATGGCTTAGATGTACGACCGTCGAGGCCAGCCTGGATTTTTCTCTTATCTAAGAAGGATGTAATTATGTAAAGTATTTTACCAGTGATACCGCATGATCTTATTTTCCTGAGGAGATCCTCATGCAATACCCTGTCAAAAGCCTTAGATATATCTAGAGCTTCCGCTCTGCCCTCCCTGGCTTTGCCCAGCGAGTGGTAAATACGTTCAGAGATTATAGTTTGTATGTCTGCTGTGGAACGGACTTGTCTAAATCCATATTGTTGGTCAGTCAGAAGGTGATCGACTAAAGCATAATAATTAAGGTATCGAATATGTTAGAAAAAAGTTGGAGGAGGCTAATGGGGCGAGAATTTAATGGGTCCGTTCTTTCGCAAGAATTCTCGAATACTGGTACCACATAGCAGTTTTCCAACAGCCCGGAAAGCAAGATTAAGGCATTTGTTTAGAGTTTGGATAGAACTTGGGCTACTTCAGCTGAGCACTTTTTTAATAGCACAGCTGGATGAGATCGGGTCAACATGCTTTGAAAGTGTCATGTTTTTTATGATAGCATGCACCTGAGCAGGGGGGATTTTTAGATCGTCTAGCGTGTCATCGGTCCGCATAGGAAAGTCAGGTAGGGGGTTTGAAAGATCCAATGTGGAGTTTTACGCAAACCAACTGGCGAGCATGTTAGCCTTCTCGGTTGCTGAACAAACAACCTCGTGATTGTTGGTTAGTGGGGGAATTGTTGATTGCCCATTATTTACTACACTGTTGTAGATTTTCCAGAAGTCACGAGTTCCTAATTTCTATGATTGATGCTTTTTTTTAGTGGTTTCAGTAAATTCTCTCTTAGCTGTCGCTATTTTTTCTTTTCTTCTAGCTTCTATGTACTTCTGTCTGTTTGTAACTGGACTTATGTCGGTTACGTATGCGGTATGCATGCTGCCTTTGAGCAATGGCAGTTGCGCAAGTCGAAGTAAACCATTGAGGAGAGTGGGGCTTACTATAAAATTTCTGCATGGGGACATGTGGGTCAATTGCAGTTTTGAAACATTCAGTGCTCTAACGTGCGCACTATTCAGCATGAAGAGAAAAATATTTTCCCATAGGGCATCTCTGGTAAGATCTCAGTCAGCCTTTTTATAATATCTGGTTATTTTGAGCACTGGCTCTTCAGTTTTGGCTCTAGAGTTTAGGGTGATTTCAACCATTATCACTGAATGGCCAACGTTCCCAAGTGGGCTGTCAGCATTCGTTACACAATCATCGGGAATTGTTGTCAAAAACAGATCTAGAATTGATGCGTGTTGTTCTTGCTGCTCAGGGAAACGGGTTAGGAATGTAACCATTTGTCATAGTGAATGAGATATTGAGAAGCTATGTGCTGTGCTGCTGGCTGTGTCTCTGTAAGTAGAGCATCCTAAAGCGATTTATTGGTGGCATTAAAGTGACCTAAAACATGTACTTGTGCGCTAGTCTCGTTGCAGAGTGCTGTGTCTATGTGGTCAGAGACTTTGTTTATTATGGCGCCGTCCTGGGTCGAGAGAGAAAGGTAGAGAGAACAAAAGTAGCTAATGTTGTGTTGTATGTTAAGTCTAAAGCACATAACGGCTTGATCGTCCGTTTCTAGGTCTGTTTCTCTAGTCAGGGGGAGGGTGTTACGAATGTAGACTCCAAGTCCGTGCATATGTCTGCCAGAGTCCTTGCAGTAGAGTGGGATATATCTAGGCATGTTAAAGTAGTTAGTCTCACTTAGTGCTAAGATATCTGGGGTATTTTTAGGAGAAATGCTTCTACATCAGCGAAATTAGTTCTAAGCCCACGTATGCTCGTGAAGGCAAGCCTCAAGGGAGTAGGATGGTTGGATTTATTTAACGCTAAGCCTGGTTTAAGTTTATTTTTAGATTGTACTGTCATCATATTTTTTAAAGAGTTTCAGTTTTGGGAAGGGGGGCTGAACAGAAATTATGCAGAGTATCACACATGCACCACAAGTTGACTATCAGCTGGCCTTTCTTCAACTAGGATTGTGGCCTCAGGAAAGCCTACCCGGGATAAGTGCAGGGCCCCTTTCTATGCGCGACATGGCACTACAAACATCCGATATTATACAACTGTTGATGGAGCAGCCGCTCTAAGCGCTACAAAAGAGTTAGGGCTCCTGTACTACCAGCCGAAAACAGCAACCAGGAACTGTCAATCCGGTACCCTCAACCCATCCGAAGAAGCTCCATCCAATCTCATTGCACAGGCAATTGTGGTACTCAAGCACTTTCAAGTGCCCAGTTTTGAGGGGTGGGATGAGTCGGGAGTGGGGAAAACCGCGTTCATTGCCCCAGACATTAAACAAGATCTACCACTGTGTGTTTCGGTCGAATCACTGTGATATCGTCTCTGAGCTTGACTAATAGGAAAAAAGGATTATGGAAACTGGGCAATAGACAGAGCCTATCTACTCCCTAAGCAGTTAAGGTTTGCAAACCGGTAATTTGTTTGATTCACCAGCTCTAGGAAGGTTGTCATCCAAGACTTAAGAGCCCTCCCTCCCTTTGGTTTAGTTTCAGAGTTTTCCATCTCCTAGACCGATGATCTGGGAAAATCTACTTGGTCCGTCAGCACTGAGAGGGTTTGCTCTGCGCCTGGGTTCTAATCCTGTATTTCTGCGACCCCACATGGTTAGTTAGTGTTTCTGTGTTAGTTTGTAGGGATTAAATATCTTCTAAATAGTTACGCTCCTCAAAGTGATTAAGGGACATTGCTATTTAATTGTTACTGCATAAAGGGGGTAAGTAAAGCTCATGCAGTGTAAGCAATTAAGTTTGTAAGCAGGCTTGTTAGGAGTTAATGCGTTTGTAGGCTTTTCCTTTATTTTATTTTATTTATATATTAGCTTAGGTATAGGATAACGTTACAGTAAGAGGTGTGCCTAATCTCTGAATATTTTAGATGACAGGAGGGTTAAGGTGTAAGTGCAATACATTATGGATAAAAAAGTATGTAAGTTTTGCGTCATGTGTAATTTGGTAAATATACATATCTGGTTTTCAATAGATGCGAATAAGTTGATGTTGTATTAAGCACGTGTCTATTATTAAAGGAATATAATTTCATCTTTCAGTTAAGAGTCATGGGACATTTTGCATATCCAGGAGTATCGGTTCAGTATCGTATTAATCGTTGCAAAACTGTCAAGGAAGAGACATAGTTATTTAATGCAGGTTGCTTTGTTTCTGAGTACATACTTTGGCTGTTAAGTGCCTAACTGGATAGGAATGAACTCTAATGCATGTTTTAGAGGTAGAAATGTATAGATGTTTAGTGATGACTATTATGCAGTTAGCATGTAAAAGTTAAGAGCTGGTAGGTAAATTCCACCTCAATGGAGTGTGCAACGTAGGAGTTTAGTAGCAGCTTGGGGGGATAGAGCAAACTGTTAGCTTTCAAGAGACGGGGGTTATTACAAATAACAGTAGATTTCCATTAAGATGTAGAGTTTCAAGTAAGGTTTGGTTTGGGAGGGGATATTTCTTTTCTTCATGTTGATTCGTATTCCGTATTTATAGACAGTCATTTAGGCCAGGCTTAAAGCTGTGCATCTATTTAGATAATAGCCCTAGTAACACAGCTAATACAAGTGTATATTTCAGTCACAAATATAGTGAAAGTTAAACATAAGCTATATTCGTTTAGGATGATAGTGCAGAGATAGAGATCCAGACGTAAATAACGTTACTATTCAAAAAGCCACTCTCAACACGGGAGAGGGGGGGCCCTGCACCTACTCCACACTTCAACCATAAAATTCAATAAAAGATCATATCATAAAAATTTAAAAAAAACTTGGAAATACGCTTAAACCTAAAAAAAAAAATAAAATAAAATAAAAACTGTGCGAATCAGTAAGTGCACTAGCATCCAGTATGGATATCATGGAGGGCACTTTATTAATACAACCGAGCATATGGTGTGACAAATACGCAGTAAGCCATTTGAAGGCATCTTCTAAACGAACGTAAAGGAGAAAGTAAATTTCATTATTTCTATTTTTGTAGCGGCGGTTGGCAAAGTTTGAGAAGAGATCCCTTTTCATCATCTTTGTTTTAGACTTGTTGGCGACGTGAGTAGAAAGAGGAGGGGTGGACGCGTGATGACCTACCCGAAAATACAGGCAGTTGAGCAGTCACCTTGGGTGCGAACGAACGGTCATCCCTGCTACTACAAGCCGTGAACATATGTCATGAGAGAGACGGAAAAGAAAAAAACAAAAACAACCAAATCAAAAACGTATTATATTCGGGTAAAAGAACCGAAAACCTTCCATTGAGCGCTAAAAGGCTGGAACAGAACTGAAAGAAAAGACGGGAGACACGGGGACTCTGTGTATTATCTTGGAAGGAATAACGGCACCGAGTCGTTCACGAAAACTTTGTGTTGTCTCGCCAGACTACATCAGAAGGAAAGACAACAACTACAATGACTTGTTCATAAGGACTATCTGAGTTGTCGCTAAAAAAAAGAACACCAATCCTTCGTCAAAAAAACCCAAAAAAAACTGTCTTATTCCTTGCTGGAGACGCTAGCTGGATTATACCCCAAAACGGTCGCCATTGTGAGTCAGCCCCTTTTTCTTCTCTTGTCTTGTTTTTGCCAACTGCTAAAATTGTTTTCTCCCTCTGCTCGTATTAATATCTTAAGTTTAATCCCAACCCCCATTTATACGTTATCTTTATTTTTTTGTTTATTTGTTTATTTGTTTAATAAATTCTCATTTTAAAATCAACCTTCGGTCCTTCGAGTTGTCTCTGCTTGCTTTGTTAACTTTCTGCGTACGGTGTTCCAACCAGAAGAATTCCCCCTCCCCACACACTTTTGTTAACCCCTGAACGAGCCAAACCCGGACATATTTTTATTTATTTTTTTTTTTAGCATTGTCACGCGAACGCGATCGTAGTCCCCAGCGAAAGCCGGTCGTGACAAGCTTGGGGGCGTCGTCCGGGATTCTTTTTCTTCTGTTTACTGGAACTTCGTGGGTAGAGGCGAAGCGGGTGCGAGACAACGAAAAACATAAAACCGAAATGTCTGTAGTAGAAACCTTTTTAAATTCTCCCACATTCGAGGCACTTTCTAGATTAAAGAAAGACAGTATTATTGATGTAGCAACAGCATTAGGATTAGAGCCTAAGCGCTCGATGAGAAAACCACAACTAGTGAAAATAGTTGCAGAGCACATGGTCGATAACGATATCTTCGAAGAAGATGTATTGGACAATCTTGTGTCAGACTCGCCTGGACTCTCACATGCCCAAATTGAGCTTGAGAGAATAAAAATCGAGACTAATAAAGCTATTGAAATGGAAAAGGCTAGGGTAGAGTTAGAGAAGGCTAAAATGGAGCAAGAGACCAGACGCCAAGAAATTGAAGATAGGAGAACCTTCCATAGTGAGAGGCGAAATGAGTTCGACCTCACTAAACAGGTTAGACTTGTGCCAGCGTTCAACGAGGCTGATGTTGACAACTATTTTCAACACTTTGAGAAAATCGCATCAAGCCTGAACTGGCCACTAGAGACCTGGACTTTACTTCTACAAACAGTATTAAAGGGTAAGGCTCAGGAAATATATGCGTCGCTGTCAACAGAGGATTGCGCTGACTATAACATTGTAAAGTCCGCAATCTTAAGAAGCTACGAAATGGTCCCAGAAGCATACAGACAGAAATTTAGGGGCCATAGGAAGGATGAGAAGCAAACGTTTGTTGAGTTCTTTCGTCAGAAAGAAGTCTACTTTGATAGGTGGTGCGCAGCTAAGAGCGTGGGTACAGACCACGATAAGCTAAGGCAGCTGATGCTGATGGAAGAGTTTAGGCGATGTGTCCATGACGATCTCAAAGTCTATCTTAACGAGAGACAAGTGGATACAGCCTATGAAATGGCCACCCTCGCGGACGAATATGCGTTGACGCATAAACGAGGCAAGAGTAGGTCGAATGACCCGTTCGCTGACGGAAGCGGCACTAACCCCAGAATGGCGGCTAGCGCTGGTCCGAGCATGAGGTCGATTCAGACCAACAACCGCAACCGACCGGACAGCTCAACCCATAAGACCCATTCTCCGAATAGTCAACAGGCGGAGAGATGGAAAACGCTGACGTGTCACTACTGTGGAAAGGTAGGGCACATAGCAGTGAATTGCTCAGCGAGGAAGAAAGATGCGGAAAACAGGGGTGCGCCCTCGAATAAACCGCAAGGGTTTATTGCGTCGCATAGAAGCCTCGCAAAAGTAGACACTGACAAGATCCGAAAGGAATATAGACCCTTTGTCTCGGATGGTTCGGTGTGCTCTGTGGGTGAGCCCACAGAGAAGATGAGGATAAAAATATTAAGGGACACGGGAGCAACCCAGTCATTAATATTGAGTAACCACATGCCGCGTAGGGCAAATACGGCTACGGGCGAAAGTGTAATCATACAGGGAGTCGGAAACGGCTTTGTTAGCGTTCCACTCCATAAAGTGACCCTCGAGTCTGACATAGTATGTGGTACTATAGAGGTCGGAGTGGTCGATGATCTACCCATGAGAGGCATAGCGATGCTACTTGGCAATGATTTGGCCGGAAAAAAGTATCACCCCCACCCTTAAAAGTGGCAACAGTGCCAAGCACACCAGCAGGTGCAGATAAGGCAGGGGACAGTGATGCTGGAGTATACCCAGCATGTGTGGTGACTCGGGCGAGGGCCCAAAAGGAGGCCAGAGAAAAACGTGCTGAAACAAGCAGCGCCGGTAGGGGAACTGAAGTCGTCAACCTTTCCCAAACATGTTTAGGTCACGAGATAGACCTGAGTCCTAAACTTAAAGAGACCCCAGACAAAAACCCCAGCACCGGGGATAAACAAGTAGTTGGGGAAACCTCAGTCTCATGGACATCAGTCGCCCATGAGCAGAGAAAAGACTCCGAAATCGCCCCGCTTTTCAGAGAAGCACTGGACGAAGAGGAGCTGGACAAGGTACCATCCGGGTACTTTGTCAAAGATGGTACATTGATGAGGAAGTGGAGACCCTCACATACACCTGCCCTCGAGGACTGGTCAACTGTACAACAGTTAGTCTTACCCAGAGGATACAGGGAGGAGGTGCTAAGGACAGCCCATGAGACACCCATGGGAGGCCACATGGGTATCCGAAAGACACATGACCGGATTACCAGGCACTTCTATTGGCCAGGGATCCGTAGGGACGTGGCGAGGTATTGTAAAACTTGTCACACCTGTCAAATGGTGGGTAAGCCAAATCAGCGAATCCCAAATGCCCCCCTCCATCCGATTCCTGCATTCGAGGAACCATTCTGTCGGATCCTCGTCGATTGTGTTGGCCCCCTTCCGAAGACTAAACGCGGGAACGAACATATATTAACCATTATGTGTGCGTCGACTCGATTCCCTGAAGCGATACCTCTTAGGAATATATCGGCTGGAAAAATCACCAAAGCTTTGATCACCTTCTTCTCCATGGTTGGACTGCCGAAGGTAGTGCAATCCGACCAGGGATCAAACTTCATGTCAAAATAGTTCCAGCAAGCCATGAGTAGCCTGGGTATTACGACTGTAAAATCCAGTGCATACCATCCCCAATCACAGGGAGCCCTAGAACGCTTCCACTCGACTTTGAAGAGCGTGGTACGGACATATTGCTTCGACCATCAGAGTGACTGGGACGAAGGCCTTCCGTTCTTAATGTTTGCAGCACGGGATGCTACTCAGGAGTCGCTGGGATTCAGCCCGTTTGAGCTCGTCTTCGGCCATTCGGTGCGTGGTCCCCTGTCACTGCTGAAAGATAAATGGATGCAGGAGAACCGCGAGAATAGATCACTGCTCGACTATGTATCACGTTTCCGGACACGATTGCAAGAAACAAGCGAGATCGCTCAAGAAAGGCTCAAATCGGTCCAGGGAAAGATGAAAAGGCGGTATGATCGGAACACCATCCCGCGAACTTTTGAAGTCGGAGACAAGGTCTTAGTCTTGTTACCCATATCTGGTCAACCCCTAAAAGCCAGATTCCACGGTCCGTATGAGATTGCTCGAAAGGCTAGCGATCTCAACTACGTCGTTAAAACGCCGGACCGCCGCAAGGCCACCCAGATGTGCACATAAACATGATTAAACCTTATTACCAGAGGGACGAGGGTAACCCTGTCCTTGCCATTGTTAGACCTGACTGTGGACACAGCCAGGCTAATACCCCTGAGGAATCCATAGGAAAAAGTGACCATCCTATGAGATTGCGAAATTCTGACATTCTCGCCGACCTCACGCCTGTGGTCATCCATCTGGACTGTAACGAGAAGGAGGAAATGATACCTCATTAGGGATTTCCGTGAGTTATTCCCGGATACGCCCAAACAAGTGACCATCACCAAACACGACGTGGACGTTGGAAATGCTACCCCCGTCAAGCAACATCCCTATCGCGTCAACCCCCAAAAGGCGGAAGTGATACGCCAAGAGGTGGAGTACATGCTTGAGCATGGAATTATCGAACCAAGCCAGAGCAGTTGGTCATCACCATGCGTCCTAGTCGCTAAGCCGGATGGCTCGGTTCGGTTCTGTACGGATTACCGTAAGGTGAATTCCGTCACAAGGACAGACTCACATCCTATTCCGAGGATGGATGATTGCATTGACAGAGTGGGGAGGGCGACTTACATCACCAAGCTGGACCTGTTAAAAGGATATTGGTGTGTACCCCTCACTGAGCGCGCCAAGAGCATTTCTGCGTTTGTGACCCCACAAGGACTTTACCAATATCGGGTTATGCCGTTTGGTATGAAAACTTCCCAGGCAACATTCCAAAGGATGATGAATCATTGCCTGAGGGATTTGCCTTACGTCGAAACCTACATCGACGACATTGTCATATATAATGACAATTGGCCTGATCATGTCGCATCCTTAGGGAAAGTGTTCGACCGACTCTCACAGGCAAACCTCACTATCAATTTATCAAAAAGTGAGTTCAGAAAAGCCGAAGTAACCTATATGGGGCACACTGTAGGATACGGGAAGATATCCCCAATCAACGCTAAGATCCAAAGCATCCTAGATGTCCAAGCCCCGACCAATGTTAGAAGCCTGAGGCGATTCCTCGGTATGGCCGGTTACTATAGAAAGTTTTGCCGGAACTTTTCTGACGTTGCGTCACCCCTCACCCAACTGTTGTCTAAAAAGTCCAAATTCATATGGACCTCTTCTTGCCAGAAGTATTTTGAACAGATCAGATCGCTATTATGCTCCGATCCTGTGCTGAGGGCTCCCGACTTTCAACAACCTTTCCGCTTGGCTATTGACGCCAGCGACCATGGTATCGGTTCAGTTCTACTCCAAACCGATCCTTCTGGTATTGAGCACCCTGTGAGTTATTTCTCTCGGAAGTTCAACTCATGTCAGAAGAACTATTCTACTGTAGAGAAGGAAACTTTAGCCCTCATCCTCAGTCTACAGCACTTCGACGTATATATATCATCGTCGAGTTAGCCGACCATCATATACACAGACCACAACCCTCTTACATTTCTACATCGAATGAAGAATAAAAATAGAAGGCTATTAAGTTGGAGTCTGTTCCTACAGGATTATAACCTGGACATCCGACATATCCGAGGCGTCGACAACTTGTGCGCGGACACCCTATCTCGTGTCTGATATGCTCAAATAGAATTCCCGTGAGTAGCTTCAATAGCAGTTAAAAAAGAAGGAAGTCTAGTTAGAACTAAACCGGTCCCCAGCATTCCGAAAAAGTACTACAGGTAGTCCTTTTTCGTTTTTTTTTGGTAGGGAGGTGTGACAAATACGCAGTAAGCCATTTGAAGGCATCTTCTAAACGAGCGTAAAGGAGAAAGTAAATGTCATCATTTCTATTTTTGTATCGGCGGTTGGCAAAGTTTGAGAAGAGATCCCTTTTCATCATCTTTGTTTTAGACTTGTTGGCGACGTGAGTGGGAAGAGGAGGGGTGGACGCGTGATGACCTACCCGAAAATACAGGCAGTTGAGCAGTCACCTTGGGTGCGAACGAACGGTCATCCCTGCTACTACAAGCCGTGAACGTATGTCATGAGAAAGAGACGGAAAAGAAAAAAAAAAAACAACCAAATCAAAAACGTATTATATTCGGGTAAAAGAACCGAAAACCTTCCATTGAGCGCTAAAAGGCTGGAACAGAACTGAAAGAAAAGACGGGAGACACGGGGACTCTGTGTATTATCTTGGAAGGAATAACGGCACCGAGTCGTTCACGAAAACTTTGTGTTGTCTCGCCAGACTACATCAGAAGGAAAGACAACAACTACAATGACTTGTTCATAAGGACTATCTGAGTTGTCGCTAAAAAAAAGAACACCAATCCTTCGTCCAAAAGAAGACGCTAGCTGGATTATACCCCAAAGCGGTCGCCATTGTGAGTCAGCCCCTTTTTCTTCTCTTGTCTTGTTTTTGCCAACTGCTAAAATTGTTTTCTCCCTCTGCTCGTATTAATATCTTAAGTTTAATCCCAACCCCCATTTATACGTTATCTTTATTTTTTTGTTTATTTGTTTATTTGTTTAATAAATTCTCATTTTAAAATCAACCTTCGGTCCTTCGAGTTGTCTCTGCTTGCTTTGTTAACTTTCTGCGTACGGTGTTCCAACCAGAAGAATTCCCCCTCCCCACACACTTTTGTTAACCCCTGAACGAGCCAAACCCGGACATATTTTTATTTATTTTTTTTTTAGCATTGTCACGCGAACGCGATCGTAGTCCCAAGCGAAAGCCGGTCGTGACAATGGTAATTGCAGATATTAAATATATTACTTAAATAAAGTTCATCTGACTTCTACATTAGAAAAAATAAATCCTCGCTTCTGTTAAGAAACCTTTATTGCCTATCTTTTCCAATTTTTTGAGTCGAATTTTAATACAATATATACATTATAATAAAAATACATTAAAATTAAAAAAAAATAAGTTAAATTTAAAAGAGAAAAAGTAGAAACAGCAGCTGGCAAGGAAGTAAAAAAACAGTTGGCATTTTGTTAGGATAAGGATGGGTTAGGTACACTTAGCTTGCTTTAGACATATTTAGTTCTTGACTTGCCTACCAGTATGTGTATTCATGTTTTAGGTGGAAGGTGCTTCCTTGCTAACCCGGTTTTTCTATCTGTTTATAGTGGGCGCACATGCGTATGAGATAATTACTTCTTTTTAATGGTTTATTTGTTGCTTTAACTTATAAATTCTGCAGTAGATAAAAAGTGAGTCCTCGCGTCTGTTAAGAAATCTCTATTGCCTATTCTTTCCACTTTTTCGAGTCGAATTTTAAAACTACATAAGATGGCTCGCAAGGAACTCCAAGATATAAATACAATATACACGTATATAATTAAAATACATTAAAATTTTAAAAAATAGGTAAATTTAAAAGAGAAAAAGTATAAACAAGATTTGGCAAGAAAGTAAAAAAAAAACACTTGCCATTTTGTTAGGACAGGGATGGGCTAGGCACACCCAGCCTCCTCTGGACATCTTCAGCCCCTGGTACATATTCTCTCCTGATTTCTCCACATTATCTGGAGACTGGAATGAAAGCATCTGATAAACTTGATTATTAACATGGCTGCACGCTAAGCTGTTTCTTCCAAACATCTTCTCTTTGTCGATAGCTCCATGGAAAGTTTCTGCTACTCTTTGGTAACATATATCCTATTCTTTAAGTTCACATATTTCTAATATTGAAAAGAGCACGGGTTACCAATGGCACAAAAACTTATCTCCTCCCTCTCGACTAATTGCTTGATAGGGCGAACTTAGTTTACAGATTCAAATACCTTGTGGAAGATTGTGTTCCTGGCGGTAAAAGTGGAACCACACACACACGCACACACACACACGCATATATATATATATATATATATATATATATATATATATATATATATATATATATATATATATATATATATATATATATTAGTAATGTTTCCGTGTGCCTGTGTGTACAACTCGCCCATAGGATCCTGCAGAAAAAAACCACTAGATCGAACCTAGGAATAGTGCACATTTTTACAAGATAAACCTCAAAGACCAAGGTCATAGCATATTTATATATTCTTTCATATAGCTACGCAACAAAGCTGATGGTGATGAATCCTGACATGATGAATAGTCTTTGACCCACGGACAGTGTACACTATTTTTAAGGTCAAGAGTCGAGATAGGGACTTTGCTGTACGCAATGTTACCTTCGATACCTGTATTAGACGAGACAGGAAGATTGCGCGCAGCGCTTGTCTCTTAGCTAATATTCATATAAACGTTTGACAACCGTGATGTTGTCGACGAGTTTAAACATGCATCCCTTGGAAAACATTGCTATATTTTACCACCTGAGCAATTAAAAGGTACACGGGCACATATATATTAGTGCCTGGCAAGTCACAAGAAAGACAACTGAGGCAGCGAATCTAAAGTTGGCCTGCAAAACTATATAAACAAATGTAGGACAATTTAGGCAGATAATATTAGTTGGAATATGTAACTACATTTTTTTACCAATTGTCATAAAATGTTAAACAATGAAATTGTATTATAATCTTCAAGAATCCTGCAAGTTTACATGTTTCTTTCCCATGAAACCAAAGATATGGAAGAGTATATATATATATATATATATATATATATATATATATATATATATATATATATATATATATATATATATATATATATATATATGTATATATTAAGCTAAACGTCTCTGTGTGTGTGTGTGTGTGTTTGTCTGGTACCGAATAGGTTCAAATATGGTTGATTATTATAGAAAACTGATCATATATAATGATAGAAGATTTCTCGAGACACAGGAATAGGTATGTTTGATCTGGCATAACGTTGGATCATTAAAATTTGGGGGGCTGCGTTCGCTCGTGGCCTCCAAAGTATGAAATACAACATTTAAAAATGAAAAAAAAAACGTTTACAAGGGGTTTTGGATATAGATGTACATAAGAATATTTCATAAGTATGTTTTAACTTAAATAGTGATGGTATAATAAAATTCTGGGGTATGCGGTCGCGCCTGGCCTCCGTAGAATGGAAATAGGCACAAAGTTTAATAAAGACTTTTCATATCTATCGGCGTAAGTATTCTTTGATAATTATGTTTCACTTTAAAGAAATATGGTATAATAAAATTATGAGGTGTTCGTTCTCGCCTGACCTCCATAGAATGGAAATATGTCACAAAGTTTAGCAAGTTTGTTTTTTTTAATATTGATCCACAGAACAATGTGATAAGGGTTTCAGTGTGAACAGGTACGGTATAATAAATTATGGGGTTTATCTATTTTATTTGTACTTTCATAATATTTTGCTTCGGTTTTGATACCCCCAAATTCGAAGTTATCACTTTACAACCCTTCTTTTTCATAAGCAATCATACTTTCATAAATTAGAGTCCATTTTCTGTTGGCTGTTTTTGAACCCAGTCAACGACGGATACTTTTGCTAGCACACACATATATATATATATATATATATATATATATATATATATATATATATATATATATATATATATATACTTAATTTTTAGAACAATCTCCATAGGCAACACTTTACTCGTATCACAGACTTTGGATTTCAAAAATGCTATCGAAAGGTGAGAACAGTTTTGAAGAATAATATGAAATACACTTCTATTTGAATTTATAAAAAAAAACTGCCACAAAAATGCATGAAATATTTTGCACCATCTTGCATGAATCGAGCATCCGTTTTCGTTTGACATATAAGATTAAAAGAAGTCAGGGAGTTTGTGAGTGATGATGAGAAGTGTGGTAGAAGTAAGTAAATCCGAACAGCAAAGTTAAATGGCTAAATAAAGAATTTACTGGATAAGCGCTATCGTGTGTCTATAGAGACAATAATTTCACAGTTTGATGCCACTGTAGAAACTTTACACACGTTTTTCCAAGGAAGTGAAGATGCAGAAGATTAGAGCTACAACTCTATCTTTTTCAAATACTATTTGACCAAGATGGGCATCAAGACGATTGCTCATTGTTCCTATATTCTAGACATTGCTCTCTGTAAGGTTTGGTTATTCCCTAAGCTAAGAGACAACGTTAGAGACAATGGAGGAGATGAAAGAGGTTCTGGTGAGGGTCATTCAAACGCTCACATGAGAGGAATTTTGGTGGGCCCTCCAGAAGTTGGAACGGCAAAACCAGTCCATTGTTTCTGGAGGATATAACTTTGCAGGGGACTAGATTTTCATGGGTGTACTATCATTAAAATTGCGCCTCTGTTCGGAAAGTTATTGTCGGCACCTCGTTCGTCGATTTTTAAGTCTTATTCGGTGGCTAACATCTGCAAAAAAGAAATGTAATGTTCAGGTCACAAATGCAGCAATCTCATCTGATCAATTCGGTTGTCAAAAAATAGGAGGCATTACCATTAGTAGACACGTCGTATATACAGATCCAATCAGTATTACTATATGAATACTACTTATTAAAAGGAGTGGAAATGTGCTAGCTAGTATTCTCGTAGATTATTATTGAAATATTCCTTACATGAAAAAAATAAACGATTGAAATAACTTTGTATAATTCTCTATAAGAGCCGATATCGTAAATACCGGATTCATGCAAATAGTTCCTCTCAGCTTAATGGATTGGCTGAGTGCTTTGCTACTTTACATAACTCCAAACCTAAACAGACACACAAATATGTGTGTATATATGCGTACAAGTGTATGTATATATATTATATATGTATATATATATATATATAATATGTGTATATATAGGCACACACATATATATGTTTAGTGTGGATGTATATATACATATTTATCTGTGTGTGTTTGTTTAGCGTAATAGAAAAGGGAAAGAGTGATTATAATGCGCCTGTACTTTGTCATAAGCATCTGTGATAAAATCATCTTACTTTTGTCACAAGAGTCACGATAATTGTTTAATGGACGCCCAGTATTTGAAATGCAATCTTCGGAATCTTTCGCGCATTGAGGAGAGAAGCGAAAGTAAAATATAATTATCGACTTCAGAATCAACATCAATTCAAGTGATTTCAAAGTATTGTTGTTAATAAAAAAAGCACTTATTAAAAACTCAGTAATTGCAACAAAGCATTAATAATAATGATTGCACAGATATTCTTAAATAGTGCCAATTAGATTTGTAAATAACACGCTGAGGAAAAAAAACGAAAGCGGCATTTCAAACTTGAGCTTTACGAACAGGGGAACCTTATTTGACAGGTACACGTGACAAGTTGATGAACCTTATTTTGTAGACTTAACTCTAAACGAGCAATAGCGACAGCTAAGAAAGATTACACTGAAACCACCAGGAAAGGCGTCGAAACACAGCACTTAGGAACCCTTGATTTTTGGAAAGTCTACAACAGTGTAGTAAATAATGGGCAGTCAACTATCAAACAATCATGAGGTTGCTTGCACGGCAACCGACAAGGCTAATCTGCTTGCCAGTCGGTTTGCCTCAAACTCCACACTAGATCCGGCACACCACACCCTCCCCGACTTTCCTTTGCGCACAAAAATTAATCTCCCCGAAAATATTTTCCAAAACCAGCAGATGTATCGATGAAAATTGTATTCCTTTTTATCTCATCTTTGTGTATTAAATAGAGGTTAGGCGTTTGCAAAATCTTAGAACATTGTTAATGCACATGTCCGAAATCGCATCAGCCGAATAACGTGGCCGTTAGAAGCGCCAATTTTCGTCTAGTTTCAATCCTTGCTAGAAGTAATTATTTGCTAGCCACACTGATGAGATGTGAAACAGCCAAATAGTAATGTATGATGATGACATTAATACCCATTAACTTAGGTTGAGCATATTGAACTTTGATAAACAAACTGCTATTAGCGTATTAAGCGATGATGTTTGTGTAACCAAATGGAGCTTAAGCACTTTGACAATGTTTAAACATTGTTAATTGATATGCCTTTCATAGCAACAGCCGAACAGTGTACCGGTTAGAAGCGCCGACTCTCGTCTAGGCGGTCTAGTTTTAATCCGGCCTAGAGGTAGTTGCTTGTCTACCCACACGGATGAAACAGAAAAATAGTGCTGCATGTGGATGAGTATATTAGTCCTCGCGCGAAAGTACAGGTCACAAAATGTTTTAAATAATAATAATAATAATAATAATAATAATAATAATAATAATAATAATAATAATAATAATAATAGAATAACAATAACAAAGACTTTCGCTGGCGAGGACTACTATTGACGGTAACCACTTATACAGTCATTTTGATATTTTCATCTCTATTTTATCGTTAGGTACTGAATATTTGTGAATGAAACCTACATAAAATATGTTCCTTATTAAATTTTAAAGCTTTTCTATTCTGAAACCAATTTAAAATTTAAATATAAACAAATTATTTCAAAGTTTTTGTTAAAAAAGTAAGATTTTCTCATTATTCAGACCTGTATTACAAAGAGAGAGTTGCAAAAAATGAGTTGTGGCCTGAGGAGAAATAGAACCTGTAACAGAGAGAATATTCAGACCTGTATTAATTCAAATACGGTTTGAAAAATGAAATATGGTGGCAAGAGAATACAAAACTTAAAAAGAGAGACTATTCACACCGTTAATAAGACAAAGAGGGGAATTGCAAAAATGAGTTGTGGTGTTAAGAGAAATACACACTGAAATAGAGAGAAGGGTAGTTTTAAAATATAATCTTAAAAAGATAAGATACTAGTTAGAAAAGCATTTCATCCAAGACATGACCATTTTAAAGCAAATGTTTTTATTATAGGATTTAAAAATAAAGGTACAAGATTCAATTTAAATTTTATTTATCTCCAAAATTCAATTTTATAAATTTTACAAAGTAAGGTATAAAAATTTAATTTAAATTGAATAAAAAAATTACCTTGGATTTATTTTATGTAATTTACATTTTGTTGCAATTTAAAAAAAAACGCATTATTTGTTATCTAGCAATTAATGCTATCAAACGCTTCCAACCTAATAGATACATGGAAACTAAAGCCGCTTTCAGGACTGCCAGCAATCATTGTAAGAAAGTAATAAAGAACGCAAAAGAGTTGTATGCTCAGTCCGTCAAGTCCAAAGTAGCTGAACAGCGGCTTGTTTCCCACCAGTTTTGGCAAATAGGAAACAGAATCCTGAAGAGAAGTGTGTGTTCTATTTTAACTATCATCAAAACCAAACTCTTTGTCAAGAACTTTACATCTAATTCTACCCTTTGCGACCAAGGCCACCAACCTCCAATATTTCTCCTGTATCAGAAAACACGCTATGTGATATATATAAATATATAAATAGATATATATATATACATATATACATGTACGTGATGTTGCCAAGCTAATAAAAAACCTTGATTCCAGTAAACCAACCGGTCCTTACTGTATTCCAATTATAGTACTCAAAAAACTTCAACCAGATCTAGCGCTCATACTTAGAAAACTGTGTAAACGTTGTCTTAAAGAGAATTGCTTTCCATCACCCTGATAAATCTCATCAGTATGTTCTGTATTTAAGAATTCAGGTGATCGCTCATCCCCCTCTCAGTACAGGTCAATATGTCGCCTGTCCGTCATGAGTAAGTTGCTAAAATATGTGTTAAATAGAGAAGTAATCAACCATCTCAGCAAAATAACCTTCTTAGTGGCACACAATATGGTTTCCGTTCGGCCAGATCTACAGCAGATGTGCTTACAGTTATATCGCATAGGATTAGCGAATCTCTCGACAGAGGCCACCATCCTAGGGCAATTTCTCTTGACATATCTAAGGCCTTAGATAGGGTATGGCATAAAGGTTTACTACACAAGATCTCTAGCTATGGTGTAGCTGGAAATGTCTTTTCAGTTATTAAATCGTTTCTTTCTGACAGGTTCATAAGAGTAGTAGTTGATGGGCAAAAATCAGAAGCTCACATTATTAATGCTGGAGTCCCTCAGAAGTCCATCCTGGGTCCAACTCTTTTTCTGGTCTACATTAATGATCTTCCACATCACATCCTTACATCATTTGTAGACATTTACGCTATTTATCTATGGTAGCACATCTAAGACAGTAAACGACCAAGTTCTCCGATTCTCTCTCCTCTGATATGGAGAACGTGGTAAAATGGGGAAAGACATGGCTGGTTACTTTTAATGCATCTAAAACCAAGTTTCTCTCTTTACATCATAAACATTCTGATCCCCCTTTGACATCTGTTGAAATGAATGGCTCTCGTCTTGAGGAGGCCTCAAGTTTTGACAAACTTCTGGGCTTGAACTTTACCCCTGATCTTAAATGGAACAGGTACATCAAAGCTTTTGCCAAGGCTGGTGGAAAAATGGGGGGGTCCTTCTATTGATTCAGTAAATATCTCACTGCTGATGCAATTTTCTAATTATATAAAGCCATATACGCCCAAGGATGGAATACTGCTGCCACATCTGGGATAAAACTGCTAGAAAGGACTTGTCCTGCCTTGATAGAGTTCAAAATAGACTTCGTAGCCCCGTAGGATATATCATTTCTCTTCCCTGCAACCTCTGTCTAACAGAAGAGATGTTGCGAGTTTGTATCTGCGGTATCGTAATTTTCATGGAAAGTGTTCGACTGAGCTTCAGTCCATGGTAGTAGACTAAGGTAATAAGAGATACGGCGGTTGTATATATATATATATATATATATATATATATATATATATATATATATATATATATATATATATATATAATTACTAAGAGTGTAATAATAAAAATATAAACCAGGATAAGGATGGTTTAAATATACGAAAGGAAATCAAAATGTCTCTTAGAAGGTGGGATTTATAGTTCCCCCAGTTAATCGGCCTTTCATTCTTTTATTAAGTAGCGTACCCCTTTCCTTATATCTGGAAATAAGTAGTTTTTATCTCAGAAGAACGAGATCGTCCAGTGTTTTTCTTCTCCTAGGAATGTCTCATTGTTAACTGCTGTTAAGTTTGCTCCTTTAAATCCCCATAGTATGTTGCGAGTGATGTTATTTTATGGAGTGTTTAATTAAAATGGAAAAAAACACACAGTTGTGACCAAAGAACCTCTCTTAGAAAGGGTTACCAGCCATGCCAATATATTATTTACATACATGGAGATATCCCCGTTTAATTTTTGCTTTATATACTACGGAGTACGTTCTAGTTGAAATCCAGGCTTGTTTAAACAGCTACAAGATTGAGTATCATGGCGTTCCGATGTATCTGGCTCTTGGTTGGTATTAAATACTGTCTAATTGAATTTTTTGATAATGTTAGTTAATGCCTACATCTATCACTTAGTGGGGATGTTTTTGTTAAAAAAATCTTATGGAGGATCTTTCCTTGTGAATAATTTCATAAGATATCCTATGTTTGTTTTACGCTATAGGCTATAAGGACGGAGGAACATAATGATTTTTCTTTTTCTATTGTTAAATTTATTTTATTTGATAATTTTTAAGTATACTCCATGTGAATGTTATCATATCCAGTGTGGGGTTTTATTATAAATGTTTCATGGGCATGGAAGAATTCCTTGTTAGATTAGTTGTCATTAAGTATTTTTAATAGATTTTGTGATATGTTTAACCACCGATTTTATATTTTGCTCAGTTTTGTTGACCACTCTTAATAGGCGCATGTTCATTCCTGGGGTTTATCTCCTCAATACCTTTAACTTAGTATATATATATATATATATAACGCAAGTTAAAAATATCTATGGCAAATTAAGCTACACAATGTTCTTCGTTTAATCTACGCAAGGATTTGGCAAACTTAAGCGAAGAGTTTTGATTGTCTTTAATTCGTTTTTATATACGCATATTTTATTGATTTTTTTCCTTAGACAATCAGCTTCCTAGACTTCACGCTCTCTTCGTAAGAAGCCAATGGTAACGCTCTTACAGGACAAGGCCCTGTTACCTTGGGTTTAACCATTCTTTTGGATGCGCTTTTTTAGCAGGAGGCGTAAATATCTTGTGATCTGATCTAGTTTAAACCTATGTGTAGTTAAATGTGTTTTGTTTATATATATATATATGATTCATGAATATGTATGTTTATTTTATTCATTTATTTTCTATTGTTATAGTTAATTTTAAAATTGTGTTGGATGACTATCTTAGAGTATAATTCATCCTGTGTACACAGTTGTTCTCTATTTCTCTCCTACATTTTAATAGATGTATAGGATAGCTAATTTTTCATGAAAGCATACTCCACATGGATCGTTCTCAGTATGTGATTACTAGCGTTGTGTTCATTCATTCATTATTATTATTATTAATAATATTATTAGTAATATTATTATTATTATTTTTATTATTATTATAATTATATAATATGATATGTGCTATTAGAAATTAAGATGATTTAATGCAAAACAGGCAATAGAAAATAAAATTGATTGAAACGAGATATTTCGATGGACTTCGGAATTTGGGAAAATAGAATTACATCTGAAGTATATATTTGAAATTTTAATTAATTAATGATGGGAACATATTAGGAAATTCTGTTTTCCGAAATAACGAATAAATTATGTTAGTTGGTTGGTTGGTTCATTTTTTTTGTTATATAGGTCTTATTCAGGGAGAGAATCTTTGAGTCTTAGTAGTCTTAGAGTCTTATTAAGAGGGATGTTGTAAGGGAGAGATGTTGAGAGACTTAGAGAGATTGTTGTTGCATTCCCTGTTCGTGTTATGAACGATTCATATATATTAAAATGGTCTTTACTTTGATGTGTTGAAGAAGGAAGCTCTTAGAGTGAGGAGACATTGTTCAGACAGTCTTCAGACAGTCTTAGTGTAGATATGAGATGTAGAGTTCACATTGTAGATATGAGAGGTGTATGTCATGCCATTTTATAACACAGACATATAGACAATAATAACAATTCAATTTACCTTTTTGTAGAATCACAACACAAAACGACGTTTTATAAACACACATGATGGTTTATTTCTTCTCACGACCGGCCGTGGTTTTCATCATGAAAAACTCAAAGCTTCATTCTAAGTTTCAAAGTGATCGTCTCGCTTCCAGACGTTCGACTCCTCAGACGCTCTCCGAGTTTCTCACCCTGCTTCTCTCTGCTTAACTCTCAAGTTAACTAACTATTTTAACTATTTCTAGAACTTTCTATTTTACATGACGTCATACACATGTTAAAACATGTGGCTGCTTTCACGTGTTCTGGACATACGTGTCCAAAACTTTTCCTTTTTTTTCAAAAGGAATTTTAACCTATATTTAGTAACCTAGTTTTTCAATATGTTAAAACATTATCTTATAGTTGCATTCTTTCAATTAAATTTTCATAACAAAATTGACAGTGCACATTCTTTTCTTGAATTATTTTATCTACATTCTAAACAATCGTTTGCTTTACATTCCTTTTTCTAATTCTCACACGTAATCTATTTCTAAACCTAAATTACGAGGTTCGAATTTCGCCTATGCTATTTCATTTTCATTTTAACTAAATTTCTCTATTTTTATATACTTACATGAAAATCGGACAGCCCTTATCATGTAACAGTTTTCAGGTTATTTAATGCCGAATCCAAAGATTTTGAAGAAAAATGTTTTTAATAGAATATATTTCTTGTTTTCACGTCGGTTTCTATTCAACCCATAGTTTGGACCCTGACAGGTACTACCACTCTGGGTCAGAGTGGACCTGGAAGCAATGGTAATTAAAGGGTGGCTCCACATTCCCCCAAAGCCCACAAGCTGGGGCCTCACCACTGGATATAGTTTAAGGTCATATCCCGGACCTCCATTGAGGGATTTTTACCCTCTGCAGGAGGGGGGCAGTCGGTGTATTATAATGCCCCACCGACAGGGCCAAAATTATGTGAGAAACATCGGGAGAATATACTGTTTTACTATGTAGTATTACTTAGTATTTATCTGGTTATAGTAAAAGAGCAGTCAAATAACCACTGTCAAGTAATCTATTGGATATGCAAAAAAAATCTTACTTCCCTTTTGCAACAATCAAATTTACCAAGAAAACATCCCAAAACATACTCATTGTATTTTTTATAGAAAACTTACGATTAGTCACTCTCTGCCACATCAAGTATGTTTGTGTGAAATTCTTTTCATTTATGTGGCTGTGATGATCTTTATTAGAGTTCTAATTACTTCTACAGACCGTTTGGCAATAGTTTAAATATGACAAATGTATCCCCAAGTAAATCGACGTTAATGCCGGACTACCTTGTATTTTACCGCCAACGATTCGATAAGGCAGTACGGTTTTTAAGAAATGTCTGCGTGGGTGTATGTCTCTTAACGAAGTAACATTTTATATTGAAAAAATCACATGTTTATTGATAATTTTACTGGATTCTCTAGTATATAAGACACATGAAACATTACTATTAATCATCTTATGACAATGATGGTTGTATTCGCATTAAAAAGGAGTGTATATATATATATATATTTATATATATACGTATATGTACATACATACATATATATATATATATATATATATATATATATATATATATATATATATATATATATATACAGACGGGTGTAAGTTAAAACTTAGGGGTGTTTATTTTGATTTAAGATTCATTTGTTGCAGCTTATATTGAATTTATTTTTCTCACTTATGTCACTGGCGTTTGTTAAGCGTTCTATTAGATTTCATTACACGAGAAAATATTCCGTTCTCTTTATTGAAATATGTATGTTTGTTCTAGCGAACTTTTTTAACACCATGATGTTTCCAGGATAAAAAAAATGTATCTTTAGTGGCAATGTAAGTGTTTGTTTTCAGATGTATTTCTTTTGCGCTTAATATGTGAAGTTTGGAGGATGAGACACTTTTCTTTATTATTTTGAGGAAGTATATTCTCACAAAATATTGCTACATTTTGCTAAGTTTGCCTTTAGGAGACAGTTAGTAGAAATACACCCAAAAATTAGGCTATTTAAGATGTGTGTGTTCAATTCTGGTGTGTTGAGATGAAAATCGTACTACTAACGTAAATACGCTTATATACTAAGGAATTGACTGGGAAGTGCGTGTAACACAGCAAATACAATAATCTTACATCTTTAAACATTGCGAAATTGATTTTATAATAATCTCTCACAAAAATCTGTGCACGACACTAAAGTAAGATACCGCCTTGAAATCTTATAGTTTCACTTGTAAAATCATATTTAAAATCGGAGTTTAACAGTTTAATAAACTATGATATATATTAAGCAGTCGGCAAGCAAACATGAAGACGATACTACGCATTAAAAATTGCGGTAAATTCGTCATGATAATTGAGAAATTCTCCCAAAAATTACCGTAAACCTTGAATCATGAACATAGTTTTCTTATCTGTTATTCAATAATAACATTGATCATATTTATTTTTGCAGGTGAAAATTGATTACAGTCTTTTTTTATCAAAATTGTTGACGTGTTCGGTGTTGATTTAATAACGTGTGCATACAAACGGCGTTGCCAAGAAGCTTTATGCATCTCAATTCGCTTAAACTATGTAATAAAAAGAGGGTCTATGTGCCATGATGAAGGTTTTATACGGTTTATCTTGCGGATCAAGACGAGATCTGTGCCTACAAAATTTTTTCAAAAGAATTAGGTTTCACACGGTTTAAAAAGGAATGACTTCATATTGCCATTGAGCCTAAATGAGTAGATGTTCGAACAAGAAAATATTTTGATCGTTCTTGTTCTCGGAAGAACATATTTATCTTTCTCATGTAAAAATGAAATTCGGCATGGTTAATATACACAATATAAAGATAGAGAAAGAAAACAGAAAAATCGTGAGTAAATAATTGCACTGCGTGACTTGGATAACAATAAAAAATCCAATCATTCCTAGACAAGTAAAAAATTGGGTCGTTATCAATAAAAAAAATAACAAACCTGATATTGATAGGAGCGTAGCATCTGTAAACGATCTTCCTGGTCAAACTGTGTTCGCGGTGCTTATATTACAATTTTATAGAATTAACTTTTAACGAATAATTACATTATCTTTGAAAATGTTACATGGTGACTGTGGTTTGATATATATATATATATATATATATATATATACATATATATATACATATATATATATATATATATATATATATATATATATATATATATATATATATATATATGTGATTCTGTGTTTTCAATTTAGTATGATCCGCTTTATTTCATTACCGTACACATGCTTTAAATATCATGAGAATTTTTTAATAGTCGTGGGCCAATTTTTTTCTTTTAGAATACTAACATGTGAGAAGAATAATTTCTGATTGTTTTGGGTTTTGTAATTCAATCATCCAACAGGGGGAATTATCCAAAAGGGGAAATGTTTACAAACCAGACCAAGCGTCTGCTAGCTAAATTTTATTTGCTTACGCAACAAAAAGATGAATATAAGAGCAGATAAATAAAAATCGCCCATTATATTAATGCGATCATTCAATATCTTGTTATTATTTGTATTCTTAAATTATTTATTTGTTGGTCCCCAAGAAAAGGAGGGTGGACTTGTAAATTCACACTTGTCCGTTGATCTGTTCGCTCGTTTGTCTGTCCGCACTTTTCTCAAAACCTACGCCTTGGAATTTTTTGCAATTTTGCAAACACATTAAACATGATATAAGTAAAAAAGTAACGGAACGGATTTTCCGGGAAAAGTCGCTTTTCCCTCCTAGTGGTGTCTTTCGGGTTTAAATGGCTGTAATTGACACGTTTGTGCTTATTAAGAAATATGTATGCCTTAGATGTTCATAAAACAGTCTGAAAAGTTGTAACTATCTGACTCCTATATAATTTTGTTTGTCTTTAATTCGCGATAACTTTTGGGTGTGTCCCAGGGCTCTTTAGGGCTAATAAATCCACCCAAAATTTGGGTCTATTTTTACATATGTGTCTAAAATTTTCTGTATGTCTATTTAGCAGTTTTGTATTGTGCTGAACTCACATTTTATATGCTAAGCCCGTAGGCACTTTGGGGGCAAATGATAGATTTAGTCATTCCTTTTATTTTTTGCATGGTTGAGAACTGAAATTTACATGTGCTAAGATTTTAAAATGCACCGTTTTTTTTTATTTCCACATGATTTGACGTTCTCTGGGCACTTTTGTGTCTAAATCTGGAGGAGGGCACATGTTGGACTTTGTACTTTTATTATGCCTCGTTCAATGTGCCCTCACGGGGGGCCATGTGTGCTTCAATTGTTTACATTTTAGTCATTACGCCTATCTTGTTAAAATCTGTAATTACATTTCTGCATGCATATGAACTATCTCGTCTTTAACCGATACTATTAGAACTATATTAAAATATATTCTGCCTATAGAATGCGTTTTTGTATATGACTTACATGTTCTTGAGGAATGGCTTAACAGTAAATAACTAGAAATACGACATTTTATTTTACAGATTTATGAGCGCAAATATGAGGATAAAAATTAAAATAGTGTAGAAGTGAACAGCAAAAATTTGTTGCGCTTTTCAGGTACATTATTATTAGTTTATTTTGATTACATCCGAAATTAAAACTTAAACAGAGAAAATTAGCTCATTATCGTAACGATCCCTCGGGTTTGAATTAAGGCGATTAGTTAAATTTCTTTATTTCTGTTTCCCGTTTTCGGAATTGAATTACTGAAATTAATGGCGATTATTAATGGCGTATTATTCAAACAAGGTCTCCAACTAATTAGGAGATTAAACAATAATCGGAATTAGATTACTAATTAGCAGCATATTTTATTAAAATTTTATAATTATAATTTCGCAGAAAAGTAAGAAAAGTCCACGACCTTCGCTTTTCCATTAATATTTCATTTTTGGGTTCGTGTTTTCATTTCTGTAACTGTACTGCTTTTAATGCAATCAAGTTTCTGAAGGAATAATATTCATTTGAAACTTGGAGTCCACTATTTTAATCACAGGTTACAGTGTCTTCATAAATGTTAAAACATCAGTCAAAAATGCTTAAAAATAAAAACTAATATCCATTCATGTTCATCATTTTTGCTAATTTAAATTATTTGGTTTAGTTTGCAAAAAACACACACACAGCTAAAATGAATGTAAAAAGAGTAATTCCGAAAGTGTAGCAAAATTATATGTTACTACACTTTTGCAAATAATAACAACAATAATAATATACTTACATAACGCTTCTACATGGTTCTGTGATAAATCTATTCGTATGCATGAAATAAAGGATTTACTTAAAATCCATACGGCTTCCCGTGTTTGATAAGCTGAATAAAAAATAATATACAGATCTGTAATGTTAAATATCGCGGAAGCATTGTACTAACGGCAGAATGTGCCAAAAGAATAGATGGTAATCCGAAGTAAAAGATATCTACTGTTTTAGTCTCTATGTTTCTCTATATTATGTTTTATATATCAAAATTGTGCTAAACGCAAAATAATAAAAAAAAACAGGTGTTATAGATATAAAACTATCGGGATATATGTGATGAAGGGAATTATAATAACACGGTTAATCTAGAAATACTTTATTACGCTTAGTTATACATATTTTTGAAATATCGCGTTTACTGCATATATTTTTTCACCAAAGCATATGTAAAAATTGCACAGGTATATATGAGCAAAATTTATAAAGTTTAACATCAATTAAATTCAATGTTTATAGCTGAGAAATCATGAGTCAATTAAAATTTACTACTTCATTAAAAATTATACTATAACAATTGAAACATTTTATAAATGCTAATTTCAAAAAATCCTTCCATTTTTATATGAGCATAGCCGCCTTGTGAAAATTATCATATTTCACATGTGGTTTACAGAGCACATGAAGCATATATATATATATATATATATATATATATATATATATATATATATATATATATATATATCATTCAACCATGGAAGTGGTTGTATATATGTTTAAGTCTGAAATTGAATGAATCGAGACACATCCAAACGCATACCACTAATTCCTTTCGCCCCCAAATTTCAAAGAGGTTATATCGTTGGATAGAACACTTCATTAGCTACATTTTGAAAAAAAAATCGAAAATTGGTTCAATAGAAAAAAAGTTACAACGAAATATGTGGGCTCACAAACAAGAGAGTAAGTACATACATAAGTTACTAACGCTTTTTTTTTTTATTTTGCATCACTTTCTTTGTATATAAATATTTTTACTGCGATTTTGCCAATATGACATGTTAGCGTAACGGTTAGAGCACCGGGGGTTGGTGGAAAGATTTTAGGTTCAATCCCGTTTTTTTTTTATATATATAATTAAAAAACCGAACTTTTTTTTAATAACTAATTT
The DNA here is from genome assembly GCF_053919585.1 of Euprymna scolopes. Classification (NCBI taxonomy): domain Eukaryota; kingdom Metazoa; phylum Mollusca; class Cephalopoda; order Sepiida; family Sepiolidae; genus Euprymna; species Euprymna scolopes. The sequence continues at coordinate 35,924,926 of NC_136497.1, forward strand.
TTTTTAACTCTCCTTATGAAATAGATATGAGGTTTTCTTTTCCTAGATGGTTTAGATTTTCAGTGCAGCACAGTACGGTTTGGGATCTTACCGTACTATTCTCCAATGCTTTAATAGCTGCCTGACTATCTGAAAGGATAGCTATTTCCTGTTGCTGAACCTCTTCCATGATCAGAACCTCAGATTACAAAAGCCTTAAACATGCGCTATCCCTCCTTCTTCTTCGGTTTTTATCGTGATGTTTACCGAATGTTAGAGCTGACTTGTCAGACTTACGTCTGAGATCCTGCTCTTCGGTGAAGGCGGGGGTGGTGTTTGGTACCACATCCAATGGTGCTAGCTCATGACTGGTGTTGTATCCGATGATATCTGTATGGTGAAGACTTCTACCGGGAAGACCGTCCTCAGTTTACCAAGATAATACGATTTTTTACAGGTGAGTGTAAGGTTTCCGAGTCGACTATCGTCGTAGTCGTCGTTCTTCCCCCGGTGCGTGCGTGCGTCCTCTATATATACTACTAATCAGACGACGGTGTCACTCTTTTGTGTGTCCCGTCTTAATGGTCGTTCCTATTCTCTACATGCCCTCCCCCCACCATGTGACCACACTACCGTCGTTTTGTGGTCATGTGACTGGAGAATTCCGTGTAGTAGTGAGTTGGTCCTTGCATTTGAGGGGAAAGTGGCCTTGGTGCTCGTGTTACCCTCATGCTGCGTCGTGGGACCGGACTCGTCTGCATTGGCTTGTGGTTGATCGGATCTTGGTCCACCTCCATATCTGTTTCTGATGTGTCACAATCGGCTTCTTCCACCTCCATCATCTCATGCATGTTGCACGGTGGTTTGCTGTCCTCCCTTCTTGGTGTTTGGGGAGGTGGTTGATGGGGTTGTTGAGTGGGTGGATACTCCGGCGTATCCATGACCGGTTTGATTTTCCTGAGGAAACGGCGATTGCGTAATGTGATCCTGCCGCTACCATCCAACCGTATCCTGAACTGCCTGTTACCCATTGTCTCGACGACTCTCCCAGTTTTCGCCCATCGTCGTGGATTTGGTCCCTCCTGATTCTGCACCTGCACAGACTCGCCGACTCGGAGCTGTTTGAGTGGGCGGCTGTGTATGTCGTACTGTTCTTTGTTAAGTACGTGCCTTTTCGCCATCGCCCTCTCTCTCAAATCTCTGGTCTCCGTCCAACGCTTGTGGATGCAGTATTTTTTGCGAAGTCCGGGGAGATGGCCCCTTACTGTTCGACCATATAGTATTTCAGCCGGCGACAATCCAAGGTCCTGACTGGGCGTATTCCTATGAGTCATAATCGCCCGTGCTGCCCGATCATGATGTAGGTGTCCGTAGCCATCAACGCAGTCCATCAGCATTCTTTTGGCCGTTTTTACGGCCAGTTCAGCTCAGCCATTACTCTGGGGGTAATGTGCAGATGATATGCGCCTTTTTACGCCCCAGTCTTCTAGTGAATCGAATGGTGGCCCTCCATCGGATGATATTTCCTCCGGCGCACCATACGTGCAAAACCAAACCCTCAGGGCGTTACACACCGCGGCAGCCCTTCCTGATGGTAGTGGTGCGACCTCAATCCAACCGGTATATCGGTCCGCGTATACCATGTAACTTTTCCCGTGCATATCTAGCAAGTCAGTGACTGTCTTTTGAAATGGGAATTCCGGGTTTATGGGAGGCATTAGTGGTTCCCTAGGCTGGGGTGGGGCGATCGAATTGCAACTCCGACATTGCGCCCTTCTTTGTCGGATGCTGGCGTCTAAACCAGGCCAGAATAACCGTTGTCTGGCGTTAGCCAACATACCATTCGCCCCTTGATGGGCGGAGTGTAATACCTCTAACACCTCAGCTCTAAGCCGTTTTGGTATCGAAATGTTGTCCCCTTTTATAGGTACCCCTTCCAGACAATATAGTTGGTCTGCCATCGGCCAGAATTGCCGGATTTCTGGTGGTAGTTCGTGGCGTGACCTTGGGAACCCGTTTTGAATGTATGACGCCAACGTTCGGCACTCCTCATCGGTGGCTGCAGCTGCGACTATCCTATCCCAGGTGATCGCTCGGAACTTGGGGTCATGTGCGTATGCAGCTATGATGGATGCTTGTATACTCCCCTCGATTTGCTGGGAAGTGTCAGTGCCCTTTAGTCTGCTGTGTCTTGACGGCGCCGTGTATCGGGAGGATAGTCCGGTGCTGCGTTAAGTTTCCCAGGAACATGCCTAATCTGGAACCTGTACATCAACGACCACTCCTTGAATGAGAACAGGCGGAGATTTTTTATATTCTCCAGGATCTGATCCGAGAAAATTTTCACTAGGGGCTGGTGGTCCACGGTGACCAATAGGTCTGGGGATCCCAGGATGAACATCCTACAAGACTCCAAGCCATAAATCAGCGCTAAAGCCTCCCCCTCTATAGGGTATTAACGAGATTCTTCATCTTTGGTGAAGCGAGACCCGGCCAAAATCATCTTCCAGTGGTCCTTACCACAGTTGGGACCTAATTCCGTTGGGCATTGGCAATACTTCTGGAACAGAAAATACCCAATGCCAACCTTACTGAAGTCGGTTGAAAGGCAGGTCGCTATGTTCATATCGAAGGTTTTCACCCCTTCTTCGATTTTCTGAACGATATTCCTCTTCGACTCTTCGAAAAGTCTATTCAATGTGGCATCCCAGTAAAATTTACGGTTCTTTGTCCGCAGCAACTCTCGAAAAGGGGCCATTATATCGGCCTGTGCAAATGTATACGACACCTGGTTAACTAAACCAAACCAGGACCTGATATCAGTAATGCTTGTTGGGGTCGGGAAATTGAGAATAGCCTCCGTCATTTTTTTAGTTGGCTTCACGCCGTCCGAGGTTATCACAAAGCCGGCAAATTCAACTTCATCGTCAGCAAATTGAAATTCGTCAGGGTTAAAGACTAACCCACTTTTACCACAATGGGTAATATAGTCCACAGTATGCCAGAAAGCCAATTCTAAGGGCCTGTCCCATAGGAGTGTGTCGTCTATACACCGGGTCTTTCGAGGCATGTCAACTGTGATGTCATCGAACCAGCGCGTGTACCCGTCCCCGGATGCGTGAAAACCCTGGGGAGCCCTGAGATACCGATAACGACCCCATTCCGTTATGAACGTGGTCGCGTCCCGGGCTTTTGAGGAGAGTGGCAGACTATGGTACCCATTCCATGCGTCCAAGACAGTCTTTTTGGTTTGGGCAGGCACCACGGACACCTGATTAAAAGGGGACGGTGTGTGATAAGTCTCTCTCATCGTTGCTGCATTCAATTTTTGTAGGTCTACCGTCCTTCTTGGTGACCCGTTTTCTTTGGAGCGACTACCATCCTCGAACACCAGATCGTAGGTGTGCCTGCTGGTACCGGTTCGATAATACCCAACGCAACATCTCGATCCAAATCATCCTTTACCCTTTTCTTCCAGTGATGAGGGACTGGAATGGGTGTGTGTATGACCGATGGTTTCGCCCCCGGGGTAAAAGTTATATCCAGCGGCCTCCCTACCATGACTTGTAACGGTTGATGGGGGCAGGTGTTGAATGCGCTGGACTTAAAGTGTTCACGTAACTACTTCTCTAACCGTTCCCTATTATCTCCAGTGGGAGTAAACGGGATCCTCGCTGGCTTGTCCGGGACGGATTCTCTTTTCGGACATCCACACGGTGCTGTCCCACTTTCTGAAGCAGATAAATCGGCCTTTGATACTCGATGCGGGAAGTCGCGATTGATTACTCCTAGGCCTTTAGGGCCGATTCTGACAAGTAGAATCCTGACGTGTTTTCTGAAACGTAGACAACTTGTCGCGTTTCCTTCTGACCGAGCTTAATCTGAGTCAGGACCACCCCCTTGATATCTAGGGGTTCGTCTGTGATTCCCCGTATCCTGTGGGTGGTATGTATCAGGATCCTGCTGGCGCACCCTAATATTTTCAATATTTCTGGGCCACTCGAACACGTCTGGGCACCGGTATCTGCAATGGCCTGGATGCTGTGTTTTCGACAGCTTACTCCCTTATCCAAAGCGCACCCGAATTTAGTCTGGGACTCTGGTATCAGGGACACATCGACCATTAATGAGGGTGGTGGCTCAGGGGGACTTCTCCTGAACCCACCACTGCTCCATGCAAGGTGTGGCACTGCTGCTATTCTACCTTTTTGATTGTAACATGCCGGTGCCCCCTCCATTCTGCTGCCGAAATTATTCGATTGACGTGTGGCATCGTTTGTTGACTCCGCCGTCGACCTCTCCTGTTTCCGGCACACTCTTTGTAAGTGGCCTGTGACGCCACAATTAAAACATGTTATCCCCCTCGCCAGGCAGTTCTTCCGCCCTTTTAACCCACTGGGGTGTGAGGTCCTCCCACACCCTTCACAAGGACTATTCTGAGGGGTTTTGAGCAGCTGCTCCTTCCGAGATGGTTTTTCTCGGTTGTTAGTAGGCCAAAAGTCGAGTGCCCCTCTGAGCCTCGTTGCAACTGAGGAGCAGACGTCTCTGTAGTTTCTAAACTAACCAGCCTGTGAAGCTTCTGCTCCACAGTGGTTAGAATATTTGCTTCGGCCAGCAATTTACACTGGTACTCCGCATTTGCCAGACCGGCTACGAGTTGGCCAGCTACCATGTCCTCCGAATAGTTTACGGCTTGCCGGCAGTTTTCGTTGGGGCACAGAACCGTCAAATTGCAAAACCGTGCCTGGGACCGAAGCTTTGCCAAAAACTGTGCGGGTCCATCCCCCGTCTGTTGTCTTATGTTATGAAATTTATGTCTATGCACCTCCGGGTGTAGACCTTTCACCGCAATGAACTGTATATGCCTTAAGAGTGGTTCCTCTGTGACAGAATTGAGGGTTTCAGGCCCAACTAAGTCAAATAAAAGTTTATTTACCTCATTTGAGCAGGCTGTCCTTAGTTCATTGCGGATTTCCACGGGGTAGGTAAGGCCGCACATTTGTTTGTATCGGGCCCAGGAGTCGATGAAAAGCGCCCAGTCCGCGTCGGTGAATCCATGTTCGATACGTGGCCGGTCTGGTTTCTTGGTGTTAGACCGACTCGAGGCACTCCCTTCGCGAAGCTCATTGTTTTCTCTTTGCAGATTTATTATTTGTTGAATCAACTGCATGTATTAGTCGTCCTCGTGTTGTCCTGACGCCATTATATTCCAAAAATCGTGCAAAAGAAATTATGTTGAAAAATAAATCCTGTTCGTAGCGCCATGTAAGGTTTCCGAGTCGACTATCGTCGTAGTCGTCGTTCTTCCCCCGGTGCGTGCGTGCGTGCGTGCTCTATATATACTACTAATCAGACGACGGTGTCACTCTTTTGTGTGTCACGTCTTAATGGTCGTTCCTATTCTCTACAGTGAGGTGGTTTGAGTATTCTATATAAACACTCGCACCAATCCTATCATTCATTTAGATCCATCAGTATAGCATTTGATGACGTTGCTTTCCAGCTCTTTTTCGTAATCTCTTGCGCCTGTTCTGTTATAAACCATACATGTGAAATGCTTTTCAAATGATCTGGTTTTAGTCATAAGGTCACCCGGCATATGCAAGAGCGGCAGTTCCTTCCTAGCTTCATTACAAAAATCCACGTGACTCTTTGTTTTTCCAGTAGTCCCAACAGATCTTGCCCACCACAGACCCATGAGATCTATTCTATAGGATCCCCGTATCGCTTCTGCCTTCAGGAATTCTTTAATCGGAGGGATATTCAACAGCATATCCAATGCTCCAGTAGGTGTGCTCGGATATGCTGAAGAAGTCATTAAACACGCAAGTCTTTGTACCTTCTGGAGTTTCTTCCTCAAGTACAGTTTCTCTGTCCCGCGGATCCAGGAAACACATGCATACGACAAAATGGGGCATACCATAGCAATGTATATCCACCTCATTACATGCCAGTTTACTGCCCTGTTTTCCCCACAATTTATTTGCATTGCATACGGGCTGCCGTCGCCATGGAGGAAATCTTTTCTATGTGGCTTGTCCTGGTTAGCTTACTGTCAAGGATTACCCATAACAGCATTGCCTCCTGTGAAAGTTTCAATTTCTGTCCACTCAGAAAAAAGTCACCAAGTTGGCAATTCCTTTTATATGTAAACAAGACCATTTCTGTTTTACGGCTACTGAATTCTAATTCATTTCGATTAAACCATTTATTAGGAATATTTAATGCCATTTTGGCAATGCGTCTGACCAATGATGCTTTTGAACCCGCGACCAGCACTGCGATGTCATCAGCATCAGCCTGGGCATAAATATTCCTATTTTTAAACTCCTTTAAAGAGGATTCAGCATACAGTTCTATAGTAAAGGTGATAAAATCCCACTTTGGGGGTTTCATTTAACTACTTCCCTTTTAACAGTTGCCCTCAGCAGTTCTACTTGAACTTTTCTGTGCCTCACTATATACTCAATCCATCGGATGAGTACTGGTGGCACATTGTGTTCTCGTAGCGACTTGAACATACTACTGAAGGGTATGTTGTCAAAAGCTCCAACGATATCTAAAAAGACACCGAGTGCTATCTTCTTTTTTGTTAGTTTACGCTCTATACAGATCACGAATTCATGAACCGCAGTCTCGGTAGAGACCCTGGCTCGGAACTACTGTGATTGAATGATAAATATTGCATAGATGTGTGTTTCAGAGCTAATTTTTTTTACAATTATTAATAAATATAATACATTTATATATTAATACAATAGCAATGCCTGGACAAATCATGGATTATATGGAAAAATGCGCGCATGAAAAGTAATATTCTTAAGATTTTATTAAACCTGGAAAAGTAAAGGACAAGAAATTCAACCTGGAAAAGTAAAGAACAAGATATTCTAGTAAAGTAAAAAATAAGAATTTTCTAGACTTAAAATATTGCAGCTAAATTAAAATTTGAATATTGATAAATATTATATTTATTATTTGCATATGTTGTTGTTTATTGTTGAGTAAGAAAGGATGTCAGTCGCTGAATTGAACTTATTTCTCACCTATTATTTGCATATATTTATGTAGTGAAAATTGTTTGAATAAAATTAATTCATTAGTTAGTTAGTTAGTAGATGGAATTAATAATTTTATCATTTACATAAAAATGAATTAAATGATCCTAATTATGATATAATAATATTATTAATTTTTAGCTGAAATATTTTAAGTCTAAAAAATTCTTATTTTTTACTTTACTAGAATATCGTGTTCTTTACTTTTTCAGGTTAAATTTCTTGTCCTTTACTTTTCCAGGTTTAATAAAATCTTAAGAATATTACTTTTCATGCACACATTTTTCCATATATATATATATATATATATATATATATATATATATATATATATATATATATATATATATATATATATGTGTGAGATAGCTTGTGTCCTGGATATGACCTTAAACTATATCCAGTGGTGAGACCCCAGCTTGTGGGCTTTGGGGAGTGTGGAGCAACCCTTTAATTGCCATTACTCCCAGGTCCACTCTGACCCGGAGTGGTAGTACTTGTTAGGGTCACAACTATGGGTTAAATAGAAACTGACGTGAAAACAACAAATATATTCTATTAAAAAATTGTTTTCTTCAAAATCTTTGGATTCGGCATTAAATAACCCGAAAAAGGTTGATATGCCATAAAACAAAAACAATAAACCAACCAACAGATAGTTTGTGTATTGTGTATTAATTTATGAGAGTATTATCTACGGAATACTTCTGAGAGCTTGGGATACTTTAAAACGAATAGGTTTAGTAGTAACAATAATTATACAAAAAGGCGTCAAAAATTCTTAAAAATAAACTAAATCAATCGCTAAGCACGATGGTAGCTTTATATCATATTAACTTGTTCAGAGCTGAGGAATAATATATATATATATATATATATATATATATATATATATATATATATATATATATATATATATATATATACTAACAAAAATATCCGTCGTTGACTGGGTTCAAAAACAGCCTACAAAAATTGACTCTGATTTATGAAAGTATGATAGGTTATGAAAAGGAAGGGTTGTAAAAAGATAGCTTAGAATTTGGGGGTATCAACACCAAAGTAAAATACGAAGAAAGTAAAAATAAACCGATACCCCCCGTAATTTGTTATACCATACCTGTTCACACTGAAACACTTATCATAATATTCTGTCGATCTATATTAAAAAAAAACTTGTTAAACTTTGTGACATATTTCCATTCTATAGAGGTCAGGCGCGAACGAATACCCCATAATGTTATTATACTATGTTTCTTCAAACTGAAACATAATTATACTTACGCCGATCGATATGAAAAGTCTTTATTAAAGTTTGTGCCTATTTCTATACTATGGAAGCCAGGCGCGAACACAGACCCCACAGTTTTATTATACAATTCCTATTTAAGTTAAAACATACGTATCAAAGTATTTTTATGTACACCTATATCAAAACACTTATAAACGTTTTTGTTTTTAATTTTAATTTTTTTTTTTTATTTCCATACTTCGTGGAACAGGGGCGAACACAAACCCCACAATTTTAATAAACCACCGTTCTGCCAGATCAAACATACCCATTCCTGTGTCTCGATACATCTTCTATCATTATATGTAATCAGTTTTTTAAAATATTCAACCATATAGGAGCCTATTCGGGACCACACACACACACACACACACACGCGCGCGCGCACACAGATATTCAGCTTTATATTATGAGCTATTCGCACTCGCACGTATATATATATATATATATATATATATATATATATATATATATATATATATATATATATATATATATACTAACGGCAAAAAGTATCGAACAGTTTTTTTTTTTTTCATTCCTCCAGAAAATTCTGGAGGGACTACAACTAAACTTACACACATTCAACATATATCTTGTGCTGATACACTGTATTTATTACAATTCATTATAAAGGATGTTTAGAGCATTTAATTTTTACTTTTCTAAGTACGAAAATGACGAATAAGTTTATTACGCCATTTTGTAGACATTGTAGTTTTATCCAGCATAATTATGGCAGTTAAAATTGATGTGTCCGTTAAAAAATAAATGATTAAACTTCATGGGGAATCCCATTCAATACGGAAGATTGAAGCTGTTGAAAAGTACCAGTAAGACAGTTATAAAGGATTTAATACACTGGAAAATTCTACCACCGATTGAAACAGGACAGACAAATAACTTCTCCTAGACAAGATCGATTGATTACGAAGATTACACTGAACGAAAGCGTTAAGAAAGCTGCTAGCATTTCTCGTGAACCAAATGTCTATCATGACATAAAAGCATCTCGTAAAACAGGATCAAGATGCCTGAATGAAATTTGTCTGTTTGCGAGATCACTAGCTTGAAAACCGTTGATAAACAAGGGGAACAAGAACTAAGATTAAGCTTTGCTCAAGAACATGTGTTGCGGACAGATGATCAGTGGCGAAATGTATTTTTCTGATGAAAGTAGGTTTAATGCATTTGGATCTTATGGGAGGAAATTTATAAGAAGGGTTGCTCGCAAAAGATTTAATAAAAAATGCACGACGTAAACGGTTAAGTTTGGTGAGGGTAGTATAATAGTGTCTGAAATGTTTTCTTGTGAAGGAACGATTGATCTAGTCCGTTTAAATACGAGAGTTATTGGCACAATATACAGGAAGATGTTGAGAGATCATGCCATCCCAATACTTCGAAATTCTGAGTGTGAAAACCATATTTTCATGCAGCATAACGACCTCTGTTACAAGGTTAATCTTGAAATGGAATTCTTGATCTAGTAAAATGTGAATGGTAAAATTGGCGTCTTCAAAGTCCGGACCTCAGCCCCATTGAAAACCTATGATCTACTTTGAAGAATAGTGTGACTGCCAGAAATTCTATCAATACTGAAGATTTCTGTGTAAAACTTAAAGAAGAAGGGGCTTAAGTTTCACCTGAGGAATGTCGCCATTTCCTTTAATCTTGTAGTAGAAGGTTCGCTGCCGTTATGGAAAATAAAGGCTTACTCTCTAGATATTAAATATATGTCCATCAATTTTGGTATGTTTATATTTCAATGTTATAGTTTTTATTTTGTTTTCATTGTCCCACTGTTTTGGTCACTTTAATATATTTAAATTTATATGTATATATATATATATATATATATATATATATATATATTCGTGCATAGATATTTATTTAATACACATTTAATGAAATTATAATTAATATTGGTATAAATAATACAAATTATGAGGGTTATAGATTAATAATAGGAATAAAAAAGCAGAGTATAGAGTGTATAGAATCCTGCCTGAAACTCCACCACAATATAAATTATTATTCTAAAAGAGTAGTGAATATTGAAAATCAACGTGAACGGAAGCTTATTCTTATAACCTATGTAAGACGATAGAAAAGCGAAGTGTTTTTTTTTATTCCTCAAGTTAGTAAATATAAAAGGTATATATGTTTTATAGGTGCTTAACTGAACCTTCATAACTGTAGATATGCTGCAATTATTACTCAATAGCATACACGACATTAATAAAATCCGATTTATTTTGCAAGACTTTTACCGTGTTTTTGTTAAAGTGTCTGCTCTTAGAGGTTAATCCTCTAAATAAATGTGCGAAATTAATACAAATGATTTATTCTATGAAGTTTTACATGACTATCTAACTAATATTACTCGTACTGTCAAAACCATCAATACTTACCAGATTCCAACGCGCTGATCAACTGTCAAGAAAACGGTTGAGGAAACATCTGCTTAACGCAAATTCGCACATTTCTATATTCTTTCATTCGAATAGTATATCTTCAAACAACACATATCCAACATGCATTCGTTAATGTCATTGCTGAAATGCAATTCAGCACAATAATAATGTTAAAGTTTATCATGTATTTGATGTAAATAGCTATAGTTTATTAACCAGCGCTTTTCAAAATATACAAGGGTGTGCTTACTTGTTCTTAATATTAGGCTTAATACTTATTAGGAGTTTGCAAACATGCATCAGTGATTTTTATTCAGGAACGATCTGTAGTGTTCTCCGGAATCTAAGCAACAAAGTGGTTCTCCATAATTCATATATTCTCTTTTATTGCGATAACGTTTACCAAAAAAATTACGTTATCTTTACAGCTGATTACTATTTTCTAACTTGTATAGACAATCAAGTTCATCGGAACTTGGTTCGAAATAAGCCTCCACAAGCTCCCACATCTCTCCGCACTCTTACAGTATATGTCTGCTCAATTCCTTCTTACCTCAGTCTTAAAATGTTTCTTAACTCTCCTCGAACATTTGATGTAGCATCAGTTTATATCGACACGTTTTTACGGTGATGTAAGTTATTAATTTCATGCAGTCTTCTTTATTGGGTGTTTTACTTCAGCAATTGTTTTTATATGCACGGTTAGTCCCTGTAGTCCATGTGTATTAGACTTTACCTTACAAGTATTCTTAAATATTTTAGCATATTTCATAATTCTTATCAATTATATCTTCTTAGACATTATTCTGGTTCACTTTTTCCGATGCCTTTTTTCTAAATTTTTCTAATTTTTTTTAGTTCACACTATTGCAGTGCAATCTTAGCTTTCTCACCATACCGTTTCAACCCCATGGAGGTCAGTGTATTACCTATGCTGCTCTATCTTTTTGAAATATAATCTGTCGCCTATGATTAAAGAGGACTTTTCCTTCTTTCTAATTATTATTACATCTGATTTCCTCGCTTGGATAAGTTTATTGTTTTTAAGTTCATGTATCAAAGAGTGTTGTGATTTTCGTTTTCAAGTACTGCCCCAGGATTATAGCTGTACTAATTGTCTAGGCGTTGAAGATAAAAATCCCTGCATAATTACCAATATACTTCTATATCATTTAATTGTGCCTAGTCTAATATTCTTGTTGGGCTATAAGCTTTACATGCAAGTTCTTGAACTATTAAACTGCGATAACATATGTCGGCTCGCATAAAAATGTATTAATATAAATAAGAACAATCAGAATCGGCATATTGTGCAATTTTTCTTAAACCATCGTTGTGATGTGCGTTTAGTAGCTGTATATGTGCCAAATGTCTCGTTGATATTGCGAACTATGCAAGCATTTCGGGCTTCCTTGAATTTAAACCAGAAAATTGTGATAATTACTTGTATTTATCTTTTATTAAAGTAATTACAACGATTATATAAATAAAAAAATGGTCTTTAAAATGATATATAAAGTAAACTTATTATAACGAAAAATTATTTGAAAATACATCATTTGAAATCACAGTTAATTTTCTCACCCAAAGAGTTTTTTTTGCATTTGCTTTTTGTGTTGATTATTTTTTCTTAATTTACTCCTTATACACTTTAGTATTTTTGTTTCTTTATTTACAGAGTCTCCTTATACACTATAGTACTATTCTGTAATAGAATCTCCTTATACACTGTAGTACGATTTTGCAATAGAAACTCCTTATACACTTAAGTACTATTCTGTAATAGAATCTCCTTATACACTGTAGTACTATTCTGTAATAATGTTCTGGAAACGACGGAATTATTGCTGGTTGTGCACACGCGCAAATGAAGCTGGGTGAACACGGGCAGATATTGCAGACATCTTCAAACCAAGAAATGTCAACAAAGGTCATAACAATTTACAAATGAGTACAGAAGATTTTAATCAACATTCTTCAACTGACAAGTTTTAAACACAGGCATATTGAAATTTGGCGTTGGACGAATTTATAAGGACCAGTGGAATGCGACATAGACAAACGAAATTGCCATCTATTTTTTAATTTTTTTAAAGAAAAACAAATGCCAGCCAGGGAAGGAGGCAGTCAGAGAGAAGACGGACACCGAATCGACCAGTCGGCCCTTTGTGTCATCCACAGTACTCCACCGAGCGTATCTCTCTCTTTCACTCACTCACTCACTCACTCACTCACTCAATTACTCCTTAGCATATTTGTGGAAGTATTATTGCAAGAATAAAATTGTCACTTTTTTACATAACCACACTTGACAGTGTTTGTTTTATACATTCGCCGAGAATTTTGACACACGATTATGAATAAATAGAACTACGGCATAATGTAACATAATATATTGTCTATTTTGCTATGATGTTGTTTTTAAGATTTTATAATTTGTGCATTTTTTATGCAGAATGTCTTCCTCGTGTTCATGGTTTCTGTTGTTTCATCACGTTTCAGCCAATTCATTCTCTGACATTCTTCGGCTGATTAACAAAGACGGGATAGGAATGTTGAGTCTTATTACTCATCTCCACTAATTACTGCCTTGTATAGTTGTCGTTTAACCACATCTTATCTTACTAATCGTGCTAAATCTCGCTTGATTAGATTGGATTCATACTGATATTTTCAGACAATGGCTACCTGGAAACAAGAATATGCAACATCAACAACTATGAAAGTGAGGATAACAGTTCGTAAAAGAACCAATGCAAAAATTATAAAGCTGCATATCTAAGGATTCAAAAAATAAATGACCATATATGGACCCGACAATAAAGGAAAAAATGAGAACACAAAAGAGGATTTATAAGAGCAAAATATCTCAATTTTATTGCCTTTGAGGTTCCTTGACGTAGTGGAGAGATGTGCTCAATCAGTACAGCTCAAAGGGAGCATTACCTCAAGATACACGTTTTAATCTTACACAAGCTTATTGCTATAATATGAGGAATGCATGTTTGTTTTACATGGACAATATTATCAATTTATTTACTGTCCTGTTTGCTTTTGGATATTATCATTAGCAGCGAAATATTGTTTACGATAATGAGACAAATAAATGCATTTCTTCATCATTTTTTTTAATGACTATACATTCTCTGTATTTAATTACCATTATATAATTGTCAGCTAAATATTCAGATAGAGTGAAAGGATGTCAGATTTTAAATATGTATTAATTTCAAATTACCCTGTTTTTGTCAACATGGCGGACTTAATTTATTCAAAATTTATTTACTTACACAGCAGTAGATTTATCCTTAATAAAACCCTAATAATATAGATTACTTTCAGTAGTTATGTTAGTGTGCATATTAATATTAGTAAGTTATATTACAGTAGTGTTACTTAATTTTAATTACGCATTATAAGTATTATTATTATCATTTCTATTATATGCTACTCTACTTTTCTTTCGGCGATTTACGACAGTATTCCCATTTGTAGTGTAGATTGACCTCCATTGCTTATGTAACGATTTTATTGTTTTAGTTTTTCTTCAAAATGATGTTCATATGAAAGTCCTGTGTATTTGTCAATGAAAAGAAAATTATAGTGTATAGCAGAAATATAGAGGATAGAAAATCTAGATTAAAATAGGTTTCATAATTCGTTCATTTTATAGGAGATGAGAGAAATTTGGTTTGTTAAAAAAATAACAGCTTATATCATTTCATATTAGTAAAATATGTCTCTTTTCACAGATATTCGTTGTCATTTCAAGAAACTTTATATATAATTTATATTCATTATTTTTTAATAGTTTAATGATTTCGTAAATCACATTTATATTAGTACAGTAAATTCTCGGTGAATGCCAACTATGTCGATTGCCCTTTAGATTTGACTAACAAGAGTATTTATTTATTAAATTCTACCCGAATTGAAATGTGTTATATAGTTGGGTGTATATGACGATAATATATATATATATATATATATATATATATATATATATATATATATATATATATATTATCGTCATATACACCCAACTATACGTATACGTATAGATATGATTCAGCAAACACGGACAATATTAATTTGCAAACAGACTGTTCTTAATACAAGAATGTGGATAACATCTTTCTGGAATGTAAATCTTGTCAAACAAGGAAACATACCACCGTGCATTTTTTTTTGTTTTGTTTTGGTTGACGGATCTGTAAAGGCTGAAATGAAGTTTCATCTCTAGAGGAAAAACATCGATTATGTTTTTTTTTACATGCAACTGTTATCGCTATCCTAGAGTTAATCTTATCTTGTGAACACTGTTGTTCGCTATTTCTCTTCTACAATTTAATAGGTGTTGGGTTTCTTTAAAGTACAGGATAGCAAATGTTCATGAAGGGATAATCTACATGGGTCGTCTAGGTCGCTACACGTCCTACCTTGTCTTATTATTTTCCATTCGACTACCGGCGAATGGCCACTTTCCTTGAGTTCCTAGTATTTATCTGAAAGCGTTATCGTAATACAGTGTTTTTTATTGCTGAATATACTTTTGTGGTCATAATATAGAGTTTTGAAATCTAAGGAAGTCATCCCTACGTAATATTTCTTGTTATTCGGGGTTTCTTTCGCAAATATTGTGGCCTGGTAAACTGCGCTTTTTGTTATACATTTATTTTGAAGTGGGAAAAGTTTGCGGTGTCTACAGTTGCGTTTATCTTGTTCCTTATTAATATTTTTATTTCTAGTATGGTTTTCTTGTCCGTAGTTGGTTTATTATTATTATTATTATTATTATTATTATTATTATTATTATTATTATTATTATTTCCGCTAGTGTTAGTTTTTTTTGTCATCGTGTTTACTTTTTATTGTTTATTTTGTTGTTGTTTACATTATTTTTATTTAATATCTTGTAATTATGTGATTTAATTATCATCTCTAAATACAATAGAAACATATACATCTATAAAAAAAGGTAAGGGTATGTGCATGACGTTATACATAACAATCTAATGCGTATTGTATCAATCTGCCCAAAATAGGTCAGGTTTATAATTTTTGCGTAAATAAATATGTAAAAAAGGGGACTATAAACTTAATTTCAATTACTTGATTATAAAAACGAAATTGAATTTTCTCAAATTTGTCATGGTCAAAAATGACCAACTTACATTACCATACAACCAAACCTTAAGAACAAAACTTGGCAAGAAATTTCTAGATCTTATTGAAAAACACTTTCCCGCAACCCACCCCTTACACGAAATTTTCAATAAAAATACATTTAAATTATCCTACAGCTGTTGCGAAAATTTAATGATAATTAAAGCACATAATAACAAAATATTAAATAAAAATGTTACACGGGTTCAGACATTACTGTGAAAGTAAATCAGCATTATTATTTATTTTATTTTATTTTTTATTACATTTTCACCCCTAACAAGGCACATTGCCACTTTGGTGTAGAGGACTACTATCAGGGGAAACATCTACTGGGGTACTATGTAGGGATTTGGGCAGCGAGATGTCGGTTCACGTTGCACTTGAACTTATGCATGTCAGTACAGTTGGGGAAGCAGTGACCTGGAATGGAATTACAAAGTCTAGCAGTTCTGGGGAAGAAACTACTGGAGTAGAAAGATCTTTTACATCTAGGGATCTCTACAGTGAGGGGGTAGGATTTTGCAGCTTGTCGGGTCTGTCTAGGGTGTACACGTCGTGGGGGCACAAGTGCTTGCAGTTCTTCAGAGCATTCACCATTATAATACTTGTAGAACAGGCAGAGGGATGCCACGTTTCGACGATGGGACAGAGGCTGAAGTTTAGATGCCAGTTTAGGGCCTATCAGATTTGCGACTCTCTTTTGAACCCTGTCAAGGAGCGAGAGACTAGTAGCCGATGCACCGGCCCAAATATGAAAGCAATACTCCATACATGGGCGAATAGTGGCCTTATAGAGGTACAGGATACTTTCGGGTGTTAAAAGTTTCCTAGCACGGTAGAGAGAGCCCACCTTCCTTGCAGCGGCCCTGGCAATGCCCTCGATGTAATTCTTCCAACTCATGTTTCCTGTGAACGTTAGGCCAAGGAGCTTGAGATACGTACTCTCAGATAAAGAGTCGTTAGCCATTGCTATAGGTGGTAGAGAAGGTGTCTTGTAATTATTGAATGAAACCAGTTTTGTCTTGGTGGCATTGAACGTTACCATCCATTTTTGTCTCCATTCCACTACTGATTGGAGGTCATCCTCTAGTGTTTCTGCCATTACTTTAGATATATGTTCGTTTGTTTTCCTGTCGTGCCTGATATAGAGTGTGGTGTCATCAGCATATATACCCATCTCAGAGGCAATCTTGTCGTGAGGTCATTTATGAATATCAGGAACAGCAGAGGTCCAAGGATAGATCCCTGGGGCACTCCCGCATTTATATCATATTGTTTAGATGTACGACCGTCGAGGACAACCTGGAGTTTTCTCTTATCTAAGAAGGATTTAATTATGTTAAGTATTCTACCATTGATACCGTAAGATTTAATCTTCCTGAAGAGACCCTCATGCCATACACTGTCAAAAGCCTTAGATAAATCTAGAGCTACCGCTCTGCCCTCTCCCGCTTTGTCCAGTGAATGGTATATGCGTTCAGAGATTACAGTGAGGATGTCTGCCGTGGAACGGGCTTGTCTGAATCCATATTGATGGTCGGTCAGATGTTTAGCATCTGTAAGGTGATAGACTAGAGCATGGTTAATTAAGGTCTAAAATATTTTGGCAAAAAGTGGGAGGAGGCTAATAGGGCGATAATTTAATGGGTCAGTTCTTTCGCCAGAATTCTTGAATACTGGTACTACAGAAGCAGTTTTCCAACAGCTCGGAAAGCAAGATTCATTAAGGCATTTGTTGTAGAGTTTGGAGAGAACTGGAGCTACTTCGGCTGAGAACTTTTTATATAGCACAGCTGGGATGAGGTCGGGTCCACATGCTTTGGAAGTGTCAAGGTTTTTTATGATAGCATGCACCTGAGAAGGGGTGATTTTCAGATCGTCTAGCGTGGCGTCTGTCCGCATAGGAAATTGAGGTAGGGGGTGGTTTAGAGGGTCCAGTGTGGAGTTTGAGGCAAACCGACTGGCAAGCATGTTAGCCTTCTTGGTTTCTGAGCAAAGACCCTCGTGACTGTTGGTTAGTGGGGGAATTGTTGATTGTCCATTATTTACTACACTGTTGTAGATTTTCCAGAAGTCACGAGTTCCTAGTTTTTGTGCTTCGATGCGTTTTTTAGTGGTTTCAGTAAATTCTCTCTTAGCTGTCGCTATTTCTTTCTTAACTTTACTTCTAGCTTCTATGTACTTCTGTCTGTTTGAACTAGACATGTCGATTAAACCTGCGGAATGCATGCTGCCTTTGAGCAATGGCAGTTGCGCAAGTCGAAGTAAACCATTGGGGAGAGTGGGGCTTGCTATAGAATTTCCGCATGGGAACATGCGCTTCGATTGCAGTTTTGAACCATTCAGTGGTCTCGGTTTCACACAGTTCAGCAGTAAGAGAACAAATATTTCCCTATGGGGCGTCTCTGATAAGATCTCTGATAGCTTCCCAGTCAGCCTTTTTATAATATCTCGTTGTTTTGAGCACTGGCTCTTCAGTTTTGGGTCTAGAGTTTAGGGCGATTATCACC
Source organism: Euprymna scolopes (assembly GCF_053919585.1). Lineage (NCBI taxonomy): Eukaryota > Metazoa > Mollusca > Cephalopoda > Sepiida > Sepiolidae > Euprymna > Euprymna scolopes. The sequence goes on from NC_136497.1 coordinate 35,943,350, forward strand.
GCATGATCAGCGTTCCCAAGTGGGCTGTCGGCTTTCGTTACACAATCATCAGGAACTGTGGTCAAAAACAGATCTAATAGTGATGCGTGTTGTTCTTTCTGATCAGGGAAGCGGGTTGGAAAAGTAACAATTTGCGATAGGGAGTGAGATACAGAGAAGCTATGAGTTGCGCTGTCTGCTGCATCTGTGTAAGTAGAGAATCCAAGCCAGTTTTTGTGATGGACATTAAAGTCGCCAAATACATGTATTTGGGCGCTAGTGTCGAAGGAGAGTGCTGTGCCTATGCTGTCAGATACTTTGTTTATTATGGTGAAATCTTGGGTCGAGGGAGAGCGGTAGAGAAAGTAAAAGTAGCTAATGTTGTGTTGCATGATTAGTCTAAAGCACATAAAGGCTTGATCATCCGTTTCTAGGTTTGTTTCTCTAGTCAAGGGAAGGGTATTACGAATGTAAACTCCAAGTCCGTGCATATGTCTGTCAGAGTCCTTAAGACAGACTGGGAGATATCCAGGCATGTTAAAGTAGTTAGAGGGGATGGAGGAGTGTAGGTTAGTCTCACTTAGTGCTAAGATATCCGGGGTATTTGTTAGGAGAAATGCTTCAACATCAGCTAAATTAGTTCTAAGCCCACGGATATTTGTGAATGCAAGCCTCAAGGGAGGAGGCAAGTTGGATTTGTTTGACCTTAAGCCTTGTTTAAGCTTATTTTAAGATTGTACTGTCATCATTTTTTTAACGAGTTTCAGTTGGGTTAGGGGAAGCCGAACAGGAGGTTATGCAGAATATCACTTATCCATCACAAGTAGACCATCAGCTGACCCTCCATCAACTAGGACTGTGGCCTCAGAAAAGCCCACCGGGGATGAGTGCAGGGTCCCTTTCCATGCGCGCGATGGCACTGCAAACATCCCGATATTATTCAACTGTTGATGAAGCAGCCGCTCTTAGCGCTACCAAAGAGTTAGGGCTCCTGTACTACCAGTCGGAAACAGCAGCCAGTAACTATCAATCCGGTACCCTCAACCCACCGGAGGAAGGTCAACCCAATCTAATTGCTCAGGCATATGTGGTACACAAGCATTCTCAAGTGCCCAGCTTTAGGGGTGGGGTGTGTCGGGAGTGGGGAAACGGCGTTCATTGCCCTAGACAAGAAACAAGATCTAACACTGGGTGTTTCTGTCGAATCACTGTGATAGTATCTCTGCGTCTGACTAATAGGCAAAGAAGGAGTAGGGAAGCCGGGCGATAGGCAGGACCTATCTACTCCTTAAGCATTTAAGGTTTTCAAACCGGTAATTTGATTGAGTCACCAGCTCTAGGAAGGTTGTCATCCAAGACTGAAGAGGCCTCCCTCCTCTTTGGTTTGGTTTCAGAGTTTTCCTTCTCCTAGACGGATGATCTGGAAAGATCTACTGGGTCCGTCACCACTGAGAGGGTTTGCTCCGCGCCTGGGTTCTAATCCAGGTATTTCTGCGACCCCGCGTGGTTAGTTAATGTTATTGGGTTAGTTTGTAGAGGTTATATCTGCTAAAATAGTTACACTCCTCAAAGTGTATTAGGGACATTGTTATTTCATTGTTACTGGATAAAGAGGTTGAGTAGAGCTAATGCAGTGTAAGCAACTATGATTGTAAGGAGGCTTGTTAGGAGGAGGTAATGTGGTTTGAGGCTTTCTCTTTTGTATATATATGTTTTTATTTTTTCCTTTTATATTTTTTAGTTTTTTTTATTCATGTGAGCTTGGGTCTAGTATAATATTAGAGTGTGAGTAGGTGTTAAGAATTGAACTACGAGTTGTGCCCAAACTATATTTTAGATGATAGCAGGGCATGAGATGCGAGTGCAATATAGTACGGGTAAAACAGTAAGTTTTGAGTCATGTGTAATTTGGTAAATAGATATATGGGCTGGTTTTAGTAGGTAACCTGGTTAAAAAAGGGCATTACTATGCTTCCATTTCCATTGTTACTGGGAGAGGGTATAGGTAAAAATTCGTACAGTGGAAGCAGCTAAATTTGCTACAGTATTGGATTGAGAGAGACGAGTTAATGTATGGTTAGATATAGTTTTGTAAGTTTAGGAATGGATGATTAGATATGGTTTAGTAGGTTTAGGATAAACCTAAAGTGTTAGGGTATGATTTACTTGTTATTAGAAATTCTGATTTGGTGCCCAAACCGAATATTTAGTAAGACTTAAAGAGAAGATATGCTCAGTATAGATACAAGAGAACATTTGATATGGAGTACAGTTATACCTGATAGATATAGGTTATTGCATATGTTGTAAATGTAGTTAAATATAGATGGATGGATAAGTAGTAATTTATACGAATGCATGGAATTTTGGACAATTTGAGGAAGTTGCCTTTAGACTACAACGAAGGAGAATGACTTCGCCTTTCTCTTAATATCCGGAAGTTTTTATTTCAATGAGTACCGTTTAAGTTTGTGTAATGATTATTGCAATACTATCTCTTAATAAAGAGATATTAATGGTTGCTGGTCATTATAGATTACTTTATGTCAATGTATAGGACTATGGCTAGTAAGTATTTACTTAGAAGCTTGGTTATGCGTTAGGAGTTTTAATCAGGAGCATGCCTAGGAAATTTTGGTTGTTAATGGGTATCGATTTTCGAGTGTTTTAGGGTCAAGGGCGGAGAGCAAGGACCTCTCTAAGTTACGTGAAACGGATTAGGTTTAATGGCAACTTGAGAAATAGAGCAGTTTGATTTGTTAGTGATCAGGATAAAGAGAATTTAAGTAAAAAATAAAAAGGTTTGTCATGCAAAACAGACGATGCAGTCATCTTGGAGGTAAAGTATCTATAGGGGGTACTTAGTATACAACCAGCAGTATTTTTCAGTTTTGAGAGGAATTTTAGGTGCAATAGTTTCATGGTGTGTTGTACAAGTCCGTAGTCTAGGTCAGGGACGAAGCACTTCTAATATTGCAACTGGGTTTATCTAATTTTAAAAGTAGTTGAATAGAGTATTATGAGGTGTTCTACTTAGCTTAGGGATAGAAAGAAAATTTAAGGTAATATTCAGAGTTATATAAGCAATTTCATGAGGAGCAGATATATGATCACTGGATGTTATGCTGCTCAGAAGAATTCTTGTATCTATTCAGAAGGATGTCTTGGTGATAAAAGATCTGAGAAATTAAGAGTCTGAGGATACAGAAAGTTGTGAGCTGATGATTATATGAATAATGTTCGTCCAGGAGAAGATTTGCTTTTGCTAGGTGGTTGATTCGTGCTTGATTAACTAAGATTTCAAACATATAGCAAGCAAAATATTCCAAAGGGCAAGTAAAGCAAATATTATTTTAAATCGAAAATATAAAAGCAATGATTCAAGAAAAAGGGAATATAAAAGCTATGGGTTTTACATAAAAGAACTTTCCAGAAATCACACGAAAATCCGTTGCTACGAATATAAAAGGCAATTATACATAATAACGTTATTAACACCAGTAATAGTTGATCTAATTACTAATGCAATTTAATTTCAAACTTAAAGCATGAGTAAGAAATGATTAAATATAATAATAAGAAAACCTATTGACATTGCGCTTATAATGCTGCATGTTTTATATTATTAATCTAAGTGTAAATTTATACATGAACATGATACAGAAATAACACGTATATTAGTTGATTAGCGGAGCCACCAGATATACAACATCACAAAACTCCTAAGAAAAGTTTATCCCGAAAGACCAAGATTGAAACTAGAATGCAATAGCACAATATATACAAATGTAGGCAGATTTAGGCGTTTCTACTAGTATGGCGATATAAGTTATTTTATTTACCATTTGCCATAAAATATTCAAGATAACATAGTATAATTATTTTCTAAAAAGGCTACAGATATTCATGAAGTTTCGCTCTATAGATCAAAAGATATGAAACTTTTAATATTCTGTTTGGCTACTAGTATATATATATATATATATATATATATATATATATATATATATATATATATATATATATATATATAAGTAGTCATATACCAGGAAAACGTGTCAATGGATAATATTTTAAAAACAATATATATTTATATTTCTATATATTAGCCATCAATTTCAGTTGATGCCAGATGGGATCGTAGAGTTGATGATGTGAAGATGGAAGCTTGGTTGTAGATGCATCGAAGGTAGCCGGGCACCTCTTTCCCCATTGTGCCGTTGGCTCGGGATTGGAAGAGAGAGACTCGGGGAGACCTTTGTCATTTGCAGCCTTTGATGTGTTGCCGCAGATAGTCATGTCGTCAGCATAGATGTCAACGAAGGATTTAAGTACGTATTTTGGGAGATCCTCGATGTGGATCAGAAGGAGGTTGGTCCAGGATGGGACTCCAGCATTAGTGTTGTAGGCTTCCGCTTTCTGCCCATCAACCGCTTCTCTTATGGGCCTATCAGATAGAAGTGGTTTAAGTATTGAGAAACATTTCCAGTTGTTCCGTAGGTGGAGGTATTGTGCAGTGCGCCTTTGTGATGTACCTTATCGAAGGCCTTTGATATGTCAAGAGTAATTGCCCTGGAGGGAAGGCCTTTGTCGAGAGTTTCCTTGGTCCTATGAGATATAACCGTTAGCACACTTGCTGTAGATCTAGCAGAACAGAAATCATATTGCATGTCACTAAGAAGATTATTTCTTTAACCCTTACCCTCAATGACTTGTGGGCCTTGAAAAGTGGTGATGATTTTGTAAGAAATGTCTCTCTCTCTCTCTCTCTCTCTCTCTCTCTCTATATATATATATATATATATATATATATATATACATAATTATATATATATATATATATATATATATTAATAGATATTTCATATCTTGGCAATTTTATGTTAATAATTTCAACGACTATTAGTCAGTGTTTTACGAATGAAGGCTCGTTAGAAAAGTAATTAACTCAAATTTCTAGTGTGCTCTGTGACATTTGTATTTTAGGTCGCTTATTAATCATCACTCATCCACACTCTATTTTTGGAACTTATAAACTTTTAAGAAATGAGCACTCAATCATTAGACTTTTGCAAACATAAGTTTATTTTTATCGCAACTTTCAGCTTTATTTATGCAATAGTAAGTGTTAACTTTCCCATTAATATCTCACATTTAGAAAACCTCTAGTTTTTTTTTGTTTGCATTGTGTTTAATTATACACCTAATTTCCAAGCAATATACTGTTTCAATCATAGTCGTGTGATTTTCTAGTACATCCCCCATACACACACACACACACACACACACACACACACACACACACACACACACACACACACACACACACATATATATATATATATATATATATATATATATATATCTTAAAAACAGTGCACACAGTGCATGGGATAAACCTAGGGACCCAATTCGCCAACTAATTTCACTAGAAGTTAGTTGTTAGTATAACACAGGATTACAAAAGCTTATTAAAATATTATGACAATTGGTAATAAAAGAACCTATATTTTTAAACTAATGTAGATACCAAAATTTGCCCACATTTGACATATAGTTCCTTTGCAAGCAGCTTAGTGTTGCTGCGTCGGTTGTCGCGCCTTACTTTGTCAGTTTTGCTGCTTTGGTTGTCTCCCCTACAATTGCTGGTTTAGATGCTTCGGTTGTCTCCAATGTTATCCTGCCTAAAACACCTGCCCTTGATGATCGGGAAACTAAGACTTGCTGCTATGGGCTCAAATGATCTTTAATAACAGCAAGGGGATTACTCGATTCACAATATTTTATGTTTTATCTCATCTTTTTGGAGTTAGGGTACGATTATGCATATCTCCAGTATCCAAAAATCCTTACCAAAAATTGGATATATACCATATTAGAAATATTTAATACGAAGTTTTTCCTGGCCGTTATTTCATACTATTGTAAAGCATAGCAGCAAATTTTAGTCTTCCCTTCATCAAGGTGGAAAGTTTTAGGGGAAATATCAGATAATGTTTAATTCTATATGCAAAACATAGGATTAGATTTCCACCCCTTACACTTTTTTTAAAAAATACCACTAGTATCGGTTTTGAAGGTGCTAAACACAGAAATAATAGTTAAAATTCAAGGAAACGAGTAGTTTCTAATATATGAAGAAATTATAGTTTCACAATGTGGGAGAACTTATATCTATATCACTTTAACGTAAAATCATCACTCGCTATTAATACACATTTGTGATGGGGGCGTCTTTTATTCTTATGGTTTGTGTTCATTTCTTAATTGCGGCCTGATAGAGAAACAGAAAACCTTCTGTAAAAACTTTTTTTCAATAGGTTTGGAGGTGTATTGATACGGATATGTCATTTACATTTTCAGCAAATAAGTATGTGTATTAAACAATGTAAGTATTGATGTTATAAGTAGTGGCTATTGTTGTACGACCAAATGCGTATATTTTGGTTTAATACCTTGAAAATACTTATTAGCAGACAATTTCAAGGTCATGTTCGTTTTCGGGACACCCGAAAACAGAACAATAATTCTCCTGTTCCTCTTGAGTAGGTTGCTGGAATTTGCTAAATAGAGAAGTAGTCAACCACCCCAGAACAATTAATCGACTTAGTAACATTCAATATGGTGTGTTCTGCAACATCTACAGCAGATGCTCTAATCGTTATGTCTAATAGTATTAGCGAATCTCTGGAAGCAAGTTTCCATTCCAGGAATATTGCTCTCGGCAAATCAAATCCCTTTGATAGAGTATAGCGAAAAGGTCTACTACACAAGATATGCAGTTACGTTATAGCTGGAAATGCCTTCTCAATTATTTCTGTCTGATAGGTTGATAAGTATAATGGTTGATAGGCAGATAAGTATAATGGTTGATAGGTTGATAAGTATAATTGTTGATAGGGATTTATAGTGGGGGCAACTCTCCTCCTGATCTACATCAATGGTCCTTCAAATCACATCCTTAGATAATTTGTAAAGATTTATACTGGCGACATTACTATCGATGGATGCACACCGACGGCGGTAAATGACTAAGCTATCTCTATCTCTCTCCCCTGATCTGGTACCTGATGTGATACAACAGAGAAAAGACTGACTGGTTATTTAATGCATCTAAAACCAATTCTTATCTTTAAATCAACATCTCTCTGATCGCCATCTGGCATCAATTGAAATGAATAGCTCTCGGCTTGGGGAGTCTTCAAGTAGTGGCAGGCTTCTAGATTTGACGTTTACTCATGATGAGAAATCTAACAAAAACATCCATTGTTGCCAAGGTCGCTGGAAAAAATGGTAGGATCGTTCAACCCTTCCAGTAGATATCCCACTGCTAACGCATTTCCCTTCCTATATAAAAGCCAGGTACGTCCAATAATGGCGTATTGATCCATCATCTTGGCAAAAGCTGCTGGAAGAACCGTATTCTTTCTTGCCACAATTAAAAATAGACTTTGTAGCGGGGGATGGCCTTTTACTCTTTCTTACAACCTTTTTCTCACAGAAGAAATGTTGTGAGGCTGTCTCTGCTTTATCGTTATTTACATGGCAGGTCTCGACTGGGATCCAATACATGGTCTTCCCACGCTAAACTCACAAAAAACACTCGCTTAGTTGAAACCACTATAAGTAATTCCCCCTACTCTTTATCTATGAACAACACTTTTTTTATAACTGCAAGCCTGTAGCACTCTCTTTCTCTCGTTTGTCTGCTTTCCAGCTGATTACAGTTTGGTCGTCTTGAATTCCATCATAATATGTTTTTGATGAACTATCCACTTCAGTAATATAATTTACCAAATTTCCACTAATAACAATTACTACGATATCATCCTATTAACCCTTATCCCCTAGTAGTTCCCGAACCTCTTTAAGAATTGACTCCGATGTAAACAATTAAAAAAACTGATGGTTTGGTCTAGACCCCCTCGAAAACTTATAATAGTGGTAATGTTTATGGATTTTTTGAAAGTGGAAACATGCTGTACCTTTAACTAAAAAAAGAATATATAGCACAAGAAAAATTTATAAAATTTTATTTAGAATGAGTAATTTCTCTGGAGTATTTTATATTCAGGTTATTTTAAAATACATACAAATTGTGTTCACTGAATAATTTGTATATATATATATATATATATATATATATATATATATATATATATATAAAATGAGAAATAGATATAGATAGAACCTAGATACTTTTATCAGAATATACCCTTCGTATCATTATATATATATATATATGTGTGTGTGTGTGTGTGTGTGTGTGTGTGTATATGAAGCGTATGTTACGCTCCTATGAGATATTGATGTAATGAGGATGAATGCGTATCTAGAGTAGGTGTGCTTACCGAGAAAACTTTTCATTGGTTTAATTTAACGTAAAACACAGTACAAAAAAAATCCTCACCAAGCATATTCTGGAAGAATATCGGTTAGTATATCGACGTCGAATTAGGACTTTGAACTAAAGTTTTCTTTAGCCATTGATTAATAAAATCATAATTTGAAAAGATTAAAGTCAGACATTGTACTGATGATGTACTGATCGACTAGCTGCTAAACTCGCTATCACTCTCTCATACCATCGGTACCCTTTCTTTTACTTAATCTTTCAAATTTGAACTGGTTACTTTGTTGCTCCTTTTTTTCATTATTTAAAGTTACATATAAAAAAGAATATATGAAAAAATGTTCTTGTTTTTACGCTTGCAAATACTTTTCTTCTAAACCGATCAGCTGGGATCTCTTAAAATACTTACGTTTTGTTTATACTCATACACCGATTTCAAACGAATTATTTTATTATAGATATCCTCATTAGTACTTTTATTAAAATACTATGATTTTTATTTTCTTGTAAAATTCTTTAACCAGAAAAACAACCCAAACGCACGTAGATATGCAGTTGCAACGAATGGTGTTTTATGATTACAAATAATGGTATATAAAATAAGTGGGTGTTTGCGTCGACTAGATAATAGCGTTTTGACCGGAACTGTTTTTATTGTATTATGTGTCAATATAATGACGGATATATTCATTATTAAATATTATAATCTGACTTATGTTTACTTCTTTGTCAAAAAATATAATATTACATTTCTGGTAATAAATTATATACAATACATTTATAATATAATTTTTCGAACATTATTATTAAGTACAACAGTTAACAACGCTAAATTAATGGAGATCCTTTAATATCCAGCGCAGAAAAATGATTTTTGAATAACGCCTTGTGCTCTAAAATCGGAATATCCGATCTTAAATGAATAAATTGCTGCTAGTTTATTGACTTGTCAGTGACAGGCACAGATATCTAATGTTCGAATAGAGCTTATTTCATTGGTCGAAATCCACTTGATCACTTAATTGATATAAAAATATGATTCGTCAGAAAAATATTTGGGTCGCCTGAATACAGAATACAAGAGTAGGGAGAGTTTCTATTTCTTTTACCTTCTTTAGCATTGCGTATTTGATCCTTTCTTTTCTATTGCGTACTCTATAATTGACATTTCCCTTAAGCAGATTCTGGCATAATTCAGACAATGCTTACTCATTGCAATGTTTTATATGAGTCAGTATTACGTAATGAATTAGGTTATATTGGCAGCGATATGACCTTGCAAGCACAAGAGAACATTTAAATAAGTTCGTCATATTTAAGGGGAAAACTTATAATTGATCGTTCAGGCATCGATAAATACAAACGTATATCATTTTAAATCGTAATTTCTTTACCCCTAATAAGAAACAAAGAGCATGCTTTGTAAAATATTGTTGACACGTACGATAAGTTAGTGTAAATACATATATTAATAGTTTATATCATTTGTTGTTCACTAGTAATTGCAGTTTATAACATAGAATTCATGCATTGGTATAAATATAACTATTTAGAAAAAAGTAAGGAAATATTATCATTCGTATATGTACTGCTGAGGAAAAACTTTGGACTACTACATAAAAATGTAATATTTTAAGATCATAACAATTGCAGATATCAATTTAAGTTTACTTCTGCGGTGATTTATCATTTTAAACTTAGCAGACAATAAGGCGGGGCCCTATTTTAGTTATTTTAATGTCGAACTTTTTTATATTCTTGTTTTGTTTTCAACCCGGATATGAACTACAAGATATGCACTAAAATGTATGTCTGCCTACTTAAGAACAAGAAATATCTTACCCCCTGGTGGTATTATTCAATGCAACTAAATAATTCCCACAACATATGCGCATTCTATTTGTAAACACTTGAAAACCATTTGTGGTAAGACATAACTTGTTGCAAGAAAATCCAAACGCCAAATATATGTGTATGCTAAGTCAACATAATATGGGAAATACATAATATCTCCCTATTCACTAACCCTCCTTTAAGTGACGCGCAGAATTCAGTGTAGTATTTAATTTAATAAAACCCCATTTCCATATTAACGCATTGGATTAGAATGAGAGCTGTTGCCTTGGGTTCGCGTTTTGCAAATTAAAGAAATTTGAGTTTACGTTTATTAAATACTCAGCCAATCGAAATAATACCATAAATCATTAAGGTGTACAATGTTGTTCATGGTGGTGGTGGTGTATGTGTGTGTGTGTACGTGCATATCTATTTATTAACACACACACACACACATATATATATATATATATATATATATATATATATATATATATATATATACTGTATAGAAAATGGGGACATGACAACTAATATGGTAAAGATTAAACTTAGACACGAAAAGGACTATTTGTTCCAACTAACAAAGAAAAAGGCAATATATTCTAGTAAGCAATGTAATACATTTATAACTTAATAGATCGCAGAATAAGAATTATTTGGAAAATTCAATTTTGCATTATATTATCATCGTTTAATGCTAAAATATTTTAATAATGATTTCCTTGTATATTTCCAGTCTTTTTACTTGTATCCCATTGTTAGATACTATTAATATTTGTGCTGATACATAACTGTCGACTCCCCCGATTCCAGAAAATAATAGCATTGACGGAATTCGCCACCATGTCGGTAGAATTCAGTTTCAACGATATTATGTACCGACATCCGGATGGCGTGGCCATGGGTTCCCCATTGGGACCAGCGTGGCAAATATCTTTGTGGGGTTTCATGAATAGGGGCAATTGTCTGGTTTGCATAAACCGGACATTTATTTTCGTTACGTTGACGACACTTTCTGCTTATTTGACAACGAGACGAATGCGGGGTTTTTTTGTGTCCCTCAATAACGCTCATCCAGCTCTTAAGTTTACGGTAGACAAGGAAACGAATTCTACTCTTCCGTTTTCGAAGGTTTTTGTGTCCAAGACATTCTCCTGCTTTCTTACTTCTGTTTATCGTAAACCAACTTTTACGGGTCTCTACACGCGTTGGACTCTTTTTGCCCTATAAACCAAAAATAGTATTAAATTAAAACTTTAGCACATAGGGGCTTGATGATTTGTTCTATAGTTAATCTGGAGGACTAACTCAACTTTATCATTAAAACTCTTTGTAATAATGGTTTCCCCTTGGATATTGTTGAACTATTTCCAATAACATATGTAGTAGTATATAGTATTTAAAAAAATTCTAGGAAACAGGTTTTCTGTAAAGAAACCTTAGTACTAAACACTTACAATTATTTCATAATAAAAATCCATAAAGATATATATATATACGCACACACACAAATATATATATATATATATATATATATATATATATATATATATATATATATATATATATATATATATATATATAGGCAGACAAACTAACATATGACTTAACTTCGTTGTTTCTTATATAAGAATATTTTATCTATATATTCCATCTGCTGATTCATTTCTGAAAAATACTTTCTATCTTTTATTTTCTTTTGGTTGAATCCACACATGTGTAACGTTTTCTTTTTCCGACATTTTCCAAAACGAACTAACCACACGGTATCTCATTAAAGTAGGGTTTATGTGTTCTACTTTTTTAGCGTTCACATTTCTTGTTTGAAATTTTGTTTCCTATATTCGGCAGGTGCGATCTCGACAAATTATCTCCTTTCGCGCAGCTGCTAACCACGCGAGAGCAAATGAATATTGTACCTTTTAAGTTATTTTATTCGGCGCTTTTCTGCAGAAAAGACTGAACATGTTTCTACGAAAATTTATTTTTTTGGAATCAGGTAGCAACGGTATTGTTTAACAGACCGTTTTTTCAGCTTCATATTACTATGTTTCTTCTTTAACGTGAGTTGAGAATAACTAATATAGCATTTTACTAGACTTGCACATAATAATGTAATGATCATATTAAAAACAAATGCTAAGTGATGGTTAAAGTTACATAAGTTTTCTTAATAAAGTTAGAAGGAAAGTTATTGTCCAAAATAATTGTTTAAGATCATGATGCATCATATAAAATTCCGTAGAGTTTGAGAATCGATATATAACAACCTATATTGAATGCAAGATTTTAAATATATTTCCTTGATTCCCGAAAAAAATATATTTTTGTATTCGTAAATAGCTGGCTCAAAATGCTTTTCGAATGCACACACACACGCATAACGAAATTGAAAATTAAAAGACGTTTCAATTATACCAGTCATCATAGGAGCAACTGGGCTTATGAAAAAGAACTTTAAAAAGTGCGTAGCAACCATACCCGGTAAACCAAGTGCAAGTGAAATACAAACGATTGCACTGGAAGGGACGGCTAGAATCCTGAAAAGATCTCTTGGTTGGACTCACTAAAATAGGAGTAAATGCCATACATCTGGTTGGATGCCCCATCTCCTAGAAGAAAAAGTTTAAGAAAAATAAACTTACTCACACTTACACAGGTGTACAGTTATATACATATTATATCAATATATGCATATATATATGTATATATATGTATATATATACATATATATATATATATATATTTATACATACATAAATAAAATTTAAGTAAATTTAAGTACAGATTAATAAGTATACAATAATTAAAAATGCGCCCGTCCAAAAAAAATCGACTTAAAAAACGAAGAAAAAAGCGGGGAACATTTTCTATTATCACTACTTAGAAAGCGAAAATTAACACATACAAATAAGTAACGGGTGAAAAATAACGCGGCTATTATATTGCTTTAAATCACACTAACATATATTTTAAGCGATATAAATGTGCACAATATCTGACAAGGATTCGTAGCTCATTGATACGATGTTGATGTGATAGTTGGGAGTTCGATCCTTGTTGATGGTTCATGCATGCTGCGGAGGAGTTTACCTTAAAACACGTTTACTTAATATTTTATGCGCGGAAACTATTTTTTAAATATTAAACCATATAATAAATAAAAATAATACAATGAACAAAAATCGTTCGTCAAAAAGACGGGCGGCGTAAAACATAAAAATAAAATTGAAATAACGTCTTTCCTGTTACCAGTTTGAAATAAAAACAATTAAACTACGAAACTAAGCACACGTTTATATATCGCTAAACAATAACAACAAATTTGAGACATATATATAAATGTATATATATATATATATATATATATATATATATATAACAGTGAAAGAAATTAAAACTGTAAATTGTACTTTACAATCAAAATTTCTGAGTTCGACTGAATACTCCCCAAAACAATTTACAAAGTCCTTATTCCGCAGAGTTTATTCTTATTATTGTTCTCATCAGAGAACATAAATCAATCAACAAATTATATCTGGAGCACTGCTAGAATTTGCTAGTGAAGGAATTTAGTGAACAGCAATTTATTGTATTTATAAATTGCCAAATAAAAGAAAATTAAAAAAATGTTGGATAAGTAAAAAAGCTAATATAAAAACATGCCGCGCATAATATTTCAGCTTCAATGAAACTACTTTCTAGTTGATCCAACATGCAAAATAATTCTTTAGATAGAATGTGTTCCAAAGTTTTCAAAAAATCTAAAATAATGACTTTTTTCTGGACAGTTCAGTAGTCAATTAATATATCTTTATATATAAATATATATATATATACATGTGTGTATATATACATGTATGTATATGCATATATATATATATATATATATTTATAAATTGTAAATTGTGTGAAGTTCGTCATCATTGTCTGCCTTCGGGACGTGAGTTTTTGTGTACAAACATTTTATTTAAAAATTTGTAAAGAAAAATCCAACCGTTTGAAACGCGGTTCTGTTCATTTGAATTTTTCGTCTGATTCTATGTATATTTAGTTGTAAATTATGTGTGATATTCGTCATCATTGGCTGCCTTCGGGACTTGAGTTTTTTTGTACAAACATTATATTAAAAAAAACATCCACCCGTTTGAAACGCGGTTCTGTTCATTTGGATTTATCGTCTGATTCTATGTTTATTTAGTTTTTTTTTTGATTTTTTTTGTAAAACTAATTGAATTGTACCCATCACCTTCCTCGTGATCATTGAGGATACATGGAATTTGGAACGCTTACATGTATGTGCATGTGTACGTCTGTGTATTGATATGCAAGTACATGCTTATAATGTGTGCCTCTACGCCTGTATGTTTGCATGTGTGTGTACATTCATATACATGTTTGCGCGCATTCTGTGTGTATGCATGTATGTGTGCAGGCATGTGTTTATTTCCATGTGTATATGGGGTGGAGAGGACTCCCGTAAGCCGTGGTGAAGCCAACCCCTCTAGGAGAAGCAAATCTCTGATTTAAAAAACATAAAGCGGGAGACCAATACCCGCATCAATCTTGTCTGCAGTTTAACTTGTTGCTGGTAATCTTGCTCTTGCTTGTTGCTGGCCCTCAAAATTTTGAACCGAGAGAGAGATATTTATCCGTCGTACAAAGCTAAATCTCTGTAACATCATCTTTGTATAGACACTCCTTCGGACATTTGTCTATAAAATAGTCCTATTGCAATGAAAAAGTTGTGACGCATGAAGGCTTGAAATGCTAGAAGCATGTAATAATTGTTCGGGCATAATTATATATATCGGTGGGGGTATGTACGTATATGTGTTCGTATGTTTATATATGTGATTGTGTATGTATATGTTTATATATATGTGTGTGTATATGTATGTATATATGTATATATGTTTGTGTGTTTTTGTATGTATATATGTATATGTATGTTTGGTTTGTGTAAATATGTATATGTATGTGTATTTATGCATATGTGTATGTTTGTGTATAAATGCATAGATATATATGTATATGCATATGTATTTAAATGCGTGTATGTATATGTGGATACATGTTAACGTATTTGTATGTGTATATGCATGTATATGTGTGTTTGTATTTGCATATGGGTATATATGCGTATTTATTTGCGTGTGTATGCATGTGTGTATGTATATGTATTATGTGTTGTGTATGTACATATATATATGTGTGTGTGTTTATGGATATATGGGTGTGTATGTGTATATATATATATATATATATATATATATATATATATATATATATATATATATATATATATATTAAAATATACCAATGCCCGTCTTCAGTGTCATGTCTGCTTGAGTGTGTGAATTCGCCGGTACCACTAAATAAACCTTAAAAAAATAAAAATAAAAAATAAAAACTCATGTTAGGGCTCATGGACTTGAAGTGTCTGAGGGAGTGGCACTCGTCTGACAAGACGTTGCAATCATATATTTATATATATATATATATATACATGCATATATATATATATATATATATATATATGCATGTGTATATATTTTCGTTTTAAATACTTACAGATGTTGTTTCATTATTCAAAAATGATCAGTGCCGACAGTCGGTCGGGAGGTTCGAATCTGGCCGCGACGCGTCTCTGACTCCATTGCCAAGCAGCAAAAACGCGGCAAACGTTAACCGCAGGAAAATACAGTTTGAAGCTTTGCATTGATATTTGTAAAAGGCGTAAACGCCATGCACGGCTAGATTAATCTTATGACTATAACATCATAACCTAAACGTGTAAGCTTAAATCACTGACCTATTTCAACAGTATTCAACAAGGAGAATCGAGTTTATTAATAGGGTGAAATATTTATTACTATGAATATCCTAAATAACTGCGGACACTTGTGTTTAATGCTTTCAAGAATCATCAGTGCAGGGAGTCAGGATGACAGTCGCTTGGAAGATTCGAACCCAGCCGTGATTCGAACGCAGCTACTTCTTCATTAGCTATAGACAAACGACACGTCGGACATTCTCGAGAAATATAGTTGCAGTTAACACACGCACCTTAATATATATATATATATATATATATATATATATATATATGTTTATATATATATTTGTATGTATATATCTGTATATATGTATATTGTATGTATATATATATATGTATATATATATATATATATATATATATATATATTGATATATACATATAGTGAGCGAAAGATACATACATATATATTTATAAATATATATATATATATATATATATATATATTTATATATACATTTATATTGATGGAGATAAATTTACATTTATTATTTCGCCTTACGAGGGCATGTTTTATTGAACGAACAGCTGCCTGAAACATTAGCGTATCCAGTGTCGCGACAATGTAATTTATTGAAATAAATTTAAATATATCTTGCCTTTTTTATTGAGCATTTTCAATAACTTTATTAACCTCACGAGTTTTTTTCTCTTGAATACATTTTATGTGGTGTATATATATATATATATATATATATATATATATATATATATATATATATATATATATATATATATATGAGTGAAATTATCTTTCTGTGTACGTCTGTCTCTGTACTATTCCTTACTAAAATACAATATCAATTTTCAGTTTACAGACTCCAGATTTTTTGGCCCGATACTGGTTAAACGGCTCCACACTTGAGGATATCCGCATCGTAGGCCACCACATGTGACCCGTGCTCCTCCTTCGCATGGAATCTTTCGTTATGTATATCAAGTGTAGCAATACGCGTCAATTGATTTGGGTGGTATTGATACAAAGATCGGGTCGATATGCCGCTGCTTCTTTCAATCTGTCCTACTTGAGGAGAATCAATTTCATGCACATAAAAGGAAGACAAATTCGAATATATATTCTCCTTGTTAATGCAGTGTAAGTTGTACAATATATATATATATATATATATATATATATATATATATATATATATATACTTATATGCAATTGTCCGTGCTTTTCCAAATTCTACTGACCCCATCCCCCACAAAAATAATATATTGATCTCTCTCTCTCTCTCTCTTTCTCTCTTCCGATATAGCAGTAGATGGATTCAGAAAGAGAAGAGGTTACGACCTTTGATCGTATTTATTCTCCCCAATTCTTCGCTCGATCTGCTGGTTTTGACCCGAGGACTCTGTGCTGTAGTGAAGTACCGGGGTTGGCCGGGGCCGCTACCTGGACCAATAGCAACTAGTTACGTCACCTCAGGCGAGGACTCCTCCTCTTCCGTCGGACTTGTGGATTGGAGGCGCTATTCTAACGATCGAAAGGTTAACCCAGTGACCTCGTCTATCTCGTAAGTGCACTCAAAGGCCAGGCAACCCTGAATCATCACTCGTTGACATCGGAAACAAAATGTGGTTTTGTTTACGACTCTCACAATGATATGGACTTTTCGTTTTCATAAAATAAAGAAATTTATAAATAAAATCTGTCTTTCGGCAGGGGTTGGTTGTTGTCGCCCGGGCATAAAACGATACTTAACGAATAAAACAGTCATATCTGCTCGGCATTATTCAATGTTTCTGGATTCTGACTCCCTTAGTGGGGAGATCAATCGCTCCCTGGGCTGTCACATTCCGCCCACCTTAAATCATTGTTTCCCGAGGAAACGAATGAATCTAAGTTGTCTGCCCATACTGTGTCTGTCTTGTCAATCTCTCACCGCCCACTATACCAGATTATTCCATCGGCTTTTTTTTGTTTCCATTATTGGCTGACCTGTGAGAAAAGAAAAACATATAGTTCGAACTGGAGTTCAACAACAAACTCACACATATGATGGTTCCCTGCATAAGCTTATCAATCGGGCTGTTCCCTTTCTGGTTTTTAAATTCCAAAAGGTTAAGATTGGCAAAGTGTCATTCCTTTTTTTTTTCATCAACATTAGAATCGTCATATAGTCTATTTTGTCACATTATATAAAAAATAGCTTTTCATACGAGTTCCAGAAATTACTCATTTCTTTTTCATAAAAATGTGCTCCTTTCATCAGTATTTGTAAAAGTCATTTTTTCGATAGATTATGAAATGTTTTTAACAGATTATAAAAGCTACTCATTGTCCCATCAAAAATGATAAAAGTCACATTTTCTTTTCAAAAGATTATAAAAGTTTTTTCTCAAACAAGTTAAAAAAGGTATTCATTTTTTTCAATCAGAAACTATAGAAGTCATATGTTTTTTCCCAACACATTGTACAGTTTTTTTTTCTCAAACAAGTTATAAAAGTTACACAATTTTCATTCTGACAAAAATTATAAAAGACACATGTCTAGATGGTATAACGATCCTATTCTGGATAACTAGTACACGCTCTTTATTCGGCTACTCTATTTCCGCTCAACTTACCTGGTCACGATCGTGAATTCTCCTTGGCGGATCCCGTGTAAATTTCCTAATGGAATTCCAAGAAAATAGAAATGGAGAAAAAAGAGAAAGAAAAATAGAATCAAGATCGCTCTTATTGACTCCGCATCTCGGTTTCCGGGGCAGCTGCAACGCGCGGGCTTCCTTCGTCTGGGTGCCTGTCAGGAAATGGGGTTTCTTCAGGCGAAATCATCCTGGCTAAAAGTGGGTTTGGACCGGAGTTACCTCCGTCATCAGCGCAGATAGTCTCAAGGTGCTTCTCGCTGTCTCTCATGTTCACTCGTCCTCTTACACACCACAGCACTGTGGCAGAATGATACTCATTCTTATTAGCGTGCTTATTCCCGCACCCATGATCGCTAATTCATAGGGATAATCTCTAGACTCCTTGTCCTCTAGACCTTCCAATCGGGTCTGTAATTCTGTCAAATCTATTCTTCGCTAGTATTCCGTCTCCACCTGGTAACTGGCAACCGGCCCAAATCTGGGTGTGTCCAATGGATACGGAACGGGTGGAGGGATGATCTGATGAAACGTATATTGATCTCCCCGATCCCAGAACGGCAGAGAGATGAACACCAATATTCTTCCAGCTTCCATTTGCGCACTACAACCGAGGGTGTTGTAATGTTCCCACAATCCTTCTTCTGAGCTGAGCGGGAGTTGAAGACGCATGTAACTTCTGTCTTATATACTTTAGTACTCTTCGCAGCTGTTCAGGGCCGATTACACTGGAGGAAAATGCCCCAACGCCAAGGCGTCCAACTGTGCCGTTATATTTTTGGTCCATTCGATCAGAGTCTGCTCGGCTCGCAGTAATCGACGCAACATATGCATCAGATGCATATACCGCTGAAAGAAAGCTTTCCCCCCTCGAGAATTCTCTCTCGATCTTACTGGATACATTACAAATTTCCTCATGGAAAACTTCCAGTTGGCTAAGGATATCATTGATACCTTTCCTATTCGATCTCACCTCTATCCTAGTTATATTTTTTATCGGTAATCGCTCTTTGGTAACCTGTGCCAATGTCCTCTGCTCCCTGTCTAATTCTCCTATCCGCGACCTTTCTAATCCGAGTTATTCTTCGGTGACCACCCTGAATAACGACTATAATACGTTACTTATTATAGGATAACCGCACTTTTGAATTTGGCCTCCAGATCTTTAAATCTCTGGACGTGATCCCATTGTTGTAATATGCGCAACTCATCTTCCTAAGGATTCAATGTATAGATATATTTTTCTACTTGCTCATACGTTATATCTAATTGCCTTTTAACTTCGTCAAACTTATCGATCCCCCTACGATGCTCGCTTATTAATCCTCCGTAAGGCCGCAAATTGTTGCCTAGTGTCACCAACTGATTTGACTGCGACATCATTACCTCAGTGATTTTCTTGAAGGCGGTACCCCTCCTCACTGTTAACGCGGTGGACGTCCACACCAGCCTAAATAAGAGCATCACCTTGATCCCTCCCGTCCCTGCCTGCTGAAGTATGCTGATCCTACGCGACCGACGTCAGTTCTCTCTCTTCTCGGCGTCTCTCGATTTAAAAAAAATCCGTGATCTTGTCAGATGTCAGTACAGTTGGGAAAGCGGAATGCCTGAAGGGAATTCCAAAGTACAGCAGTTCTGTGAAATAAACTATTGGAGTAAAAGTATTTCTTACATGTAAAGGGGTGGGATGTAACTCCTTGTCGAGTTTGCCGGGTGTATTTACGTCGAGGGGGTGCAAGTGCGTGTACCTTTTCAAACATTCACCATTAAAGTACGTGCAGAACATACAGAGGGATGTAACATTTCGTCGATGGGACAGAGGCTGAAGCCTAGATGGCAGTTCTTTAGACATGTACTTTAGTTTTTTTTCATTTGTTTTCCCCTTGTGCCTGGTATAGAGAGTGATGTCATCAGACAAATATACCCATCTCAGAAACAATTTTATCAGGGACGTCATTTAAGAATATCAAGACAAATACAGGTACAAATATAGACCCCTGACGTACTCCCGCATTTATATCATATTGTTTAGATGTATGATCTTCGAGGACTACATGAAGTCTTCTCTTAAGAAGGATTTTATTACATTATGTATTCTTCCAGTGACACGATATGAGCAAATTTTACTTAGAAGGCCATAGTGCCATAGCCTGCCAAAAGCCTTAGATATATCGAGGGCTACCGCTCTACCCTCCCCACTTTTGTCCAGTGAATGGTATATACGTTCAGTGATAACAGTAATGATATCTGCTGTGGAACAGGCTTGCCTAAATCCATATTGATGGTCGGTCAGGCGTTGTAAAGTGATAGACAAGAGCCTTATTAATTAAGGACTCATATATTCTAGCGAAAATCAGGAGATGACTAATGGGGCGATAATTCAATTTCTCAGTTCTTTCGCCAGAATTCATGAAAACTGGTACCACAGAAACAGTTTATCAGCAGACAGCAAAGCAATATTCGTTAAGGCATTTGTTGTAAAGGTTGGAGAGAACTGGAACAACCTTAGCGGAGCATTTTATTATTAGCGGAGCATTTTATTAATAGAACAGCCGAGATTGATACAAATGCTCGTGTTCTTTATGATACTTGTACCTGAGGTGGTGATTTTCAAAGCATCTAGTGTGGCGTATGTTCGCAAAGGAAAGTCAGGGAGGGAAATGTGTGCCAGGTCCAATATGGAGTTTTAAGCAAACCGACTGACAAACATGTTAGCCTTCTCGGCTGCCGTGCAAACCACCTCACCACGGTTTTTTGACAGTGGAGGAATAATTGACTGCCCATTAGTTACAATAGTGTTGTAGATTTTCCAAAAGTCAAGGGTTCCTACTTTCGGTTCCTTGATGCGTTTTCTGATAGTTTTAGAGTATTCTATGTTAGCTGTCGCTATGTCACTCTTAAAAGTACTTCTTGCTTCTATATACATCTGTTTGAATAGAACTTGTGTCGGTTGAATATGCGGTATACATGCTGCCTTTGCACAAGTAAATGTAAACCATTGAGGAGAGTTGGGCTTTCTATAGAATTTTCGTGTTGGAATATGTGCTTCAGTTGCAGTTTTGAACCATTCAGTGGTCTCATTTGCGCACTGTTCAGCTCGAAGAGAAAAGATATTTCCCCATGGGGCATCGCTGATGAGATCGCCGATGGTTCCCCTGTGAGTCTTTTTGGTAATATTTGGTTGTTTGAGCAGTGGATCTTTATTTTGGGCTCGTGAATAAAGGGGAATTTCTACAATTATCACAGCGTGATCAAAATTCACCAGTGTGTTGTGGGCATTCGTTATACAATCATCGAGAACTGTGGTCAGAAATATATCTGAAAGTTAGGCAAGTTGATCTTGTTGGCCTAGGAAAATTGTCAGAAATGTAACCGTCTCTGGTAGACAATGAGATATAGAGAAGCTATGTGTTTTGCTACAGCTACGTCTGTGCAAGTACAGAATACGAGCCAGTTAGTGTGGTGGATATTGAAGTCACCAAATACATGTAGTGTGCGCTAGTATTGAGGGAGAGTGCTATATCTATGCTGTCAGTTTATTATAGTAGAACCCTGGGTTGAGGGGGGCGGTAGCTAATATCATGTTGCATGTTTAGTCTGAAGAACATAAAGGCCTGGTCGTTTGATTCTCGTTTCGTTTTTCTAGTCAGGGGGAGGGTGTTACTCCAAACCCGTGCATATCTCTGTCTGAATCCTTACGGCAGGGTGGGAGATAACATGACATGCTAAAACGGTTAGACGTAATGGAGGAGTGTAGATTTGTTTCAGTTAATGCTAAAATATCTGGGATGGTTACTAAGAGAAATGATTCTGCATCATCTAAGTTAGTTCTAAGCCCGATGATCTTAGTAAATGAAAGCCCCAATGGAGGAGGCAGGTTGGTTTTCCTTGAGTTTGGTGCTGGTTTAAACGTAATTTTTGATTGAACTGTCATTTCCTTTTATTTATTTTAAAGGGTTTTATTAAGGGTGAGTGAGGAGTGATGGACAAGTGGCTGTGCAGAATATCATACATGCAATACACGTAGACCATCAGCTGTCTCCTCGCCTATAGGAGGGTAGCCTTAGTACATTCATTGGGGATGAGTGGAGGGTCCATTTTCATGCACGACATGATACTACAAACATCGCGATATTATACAACTGTTGATGAAGCAGCTGCTCTAAGCGCTATCAAAGAGTTAGGGCACCTGTACTATGAGTCGGATACAACACCTGTCAATCCGGTACCCTCAACCCTTCGACGGAATGTATCATCCCTCTGCCTGTTCTACAAGTATTTTAATGGAGAATGCTCCGACGAACTGCAAGCACTTGTGCCCCACGACGTAAACACCCCCGACAAACCCGACCACCACTTCACAGTAGAGCTCCCTAGATGCAGTAGGGTTTTCCCCAGAACAGCTAGACTTTTTAATTCTCCTACTGTACCGACATGCAGAAATTCAAGTGTAACATGAACCGACATCTTGCTGCCCAACTTTCTACACAATACCCCTGATGCTTATGTTTCTGATAGTAGCCCCCTACAACAAATATGCAATGTGCCTTGTTTGGGGTGAAAATGCAATAAAAAATTCTAGCAGCTCCGCCCGGCTTTGCTTGGGCCCTATGTACTGATCACAAGCTTTTGTTCATATGTATATATTAAAAAGTGTGAAAATGTAAAGTAATGCATTTCTGTATAAGAGGCTCATTTAACTACAATAGAGAAACGACAAAAATACGTTTTCTCTTTTATAGATATATAAATAGATAGATAGATACAGTTTTTAATGTGAATATCAATACACACAAAAGAAAAAACGAATTTATAGGAGTATAGAAAGATATAGATAGATTGATAGATAGATAGATAGATAGATAGATCGAATGCTATTGCATTCATCTATACAGTAATGATTTAAAAAGTATTTAAAAAGACTCATGCGCCATCACCGAGATTCTAAACCAAAACGTTCAGCTGCCGATCTAGTTTGCCTCTGCCGACAATGACTGGGCTGTGAAAACATGTTTACTGCTAGGCTAAAAATTAAAACATGGACCAATAGCTACTACGTTATGCATTCGTAATGTCGGCGTTCGGCCTTCACCTGGAAAATTTCATTTTATTTTTAATTTTCACACTTTGCATCGATTTTTCCGGGCTAAAATCAAATATAAATTTGTGCATGGATTCAAAAACCTTATATATGAAGTTTCATGTCTGTAGACCAAAACCTCTAGAAAACGTTTCATGTCTGTAAACCAAAACCTCTAGAAAACGTTTGGTGGACAAAATTTGTTAAACAAAAATATATATGTATGCATAAATATATATATATGTATGCATAAATATATATTGAAAAACGTTTGCGTTTACTATAAACATTTACGCAAATATTATGCAAGTATAAATCATGTAAAATATCTGCATGAATATAATTACACATAATAGTTAACTAAAGATGAACACTCCATAAGAATACTGAAAAAAAATCTTATAGGGAATTAATTAAAATGAATGTTTAAAAGAATATGACAATTAGCTAGATCTTTTGCTAGTGAATTCAATCCCACAATCCATATGTAACAAAATTCTATTTTTTTAATAAATGCAAAAGAAAGCTATTAATATGAATATCAATGCACACAAAAGAAAACCTATTTTATAGGAGTACATATATATATATATATATATATATGTATGTATATATATATATATATATATAGGTAGAGCTAGGTAGTAAGTTATGTAATAGTTATTGCAATAAGCTACACTAAATAATATTCCGCGTTTCATCCACGCTAGGCTTCATCAGACACACACAGATACACACATACACACACACACACATATATATATATATATATACATATATATAATGATACGAAGGGTATATTCTGATAAACGTATCTAGGTTCTATATCTATATATCTATATCTATCTCTCATTATATATATATATATATATATATATATATATATATATACACACACACACACATATATATATATATATATATATATATATATATAAATTACTCAGTGAACACAATTTGTATGTATTTTAAAATAACCTGAATATAAAATATTCCAGAGAAATTACTCATTCTAAATAAAATTTAATAAACGAAAGTTTGAATAAGCTTTTTTTTTTCTGTAAAATAGAGGTTTGTTCAAAACTATTATTACATCAGTTAGCATGCCAGTATGTAGAGGTACTATACATACACATGTTACTTTTTTAAATATATATACCAATTAAGCTACACAAAAATGTAGAGTTTTCTACCCGTAAGGACTCGTCAGGCTAGAATGCATGCTTTTTATGTTACCGAGTTTAATTCACAGATGAATATTGCTTAATGTGTCTATTTAACCAATCTATCTACTTCCTAAGAATTTGCTTACATAAACAACCTTCCGTTTTATTTTGTTCATATTTATGTGTCGCATTAAATTATCAGTGTAAATTTTACCGATTTACGTTAAGTTCCCGATTAGTTTAACGTATTATACATTAATAATTATTTTGAATAATATATTTTTGTTTCATTGTTTACTTATTTTCTTCTATGTATGTTCACCCTAGAGATAAGATTATTTCGTGTTTTTGTTTTCTATCTTTCTACTGCATATAAATAGGCTAGTAGGATATTTAATGTGTGGAACTTTAAATTTTCTATTCGACTATAATCTACACGAGTCGTGTTAAAGTTTACGTAAAACGGATTTTCGTACTGTGTTCCAATAATTGTGGGGTTTTATATTATTTGAGCACAAAGCACTTGTTCGCTATCGTTATTTCATGTGTTTTAATGATTTTCATATCGATTTTTAAATGTAGGTCTTGGTAGTCAGATTATCATGGGGAAATGATAACAACTTACATACAAATGATTGGCTTATACGTTTATGTGTTATCACGACTTTTATTTATTGCACCAACATGTGTTAGGGAGTGAAATCAATGCGTTTTAAAAATGTACAGTACACAGTTCACGTGTTTAACGCATTCAATAAATGTGTACATTAAGATATTAGCATTATACATTCTTAAAAACTACTGTTTGACTCCAAATTACAAAATACTCCTTTACGACAAAGAAACATATTAACATGGGGAGCTATACAGAGAGTTAATGAACACTTTACATATGTATACATAATCAATATTTACTAGTTAAACTGTAAAATTACACGTGGAGATTATGGATATCGTTTTTCCACACACACAGCAAACATACGTACATTGTGCTACGGTTAGGAATAAAAAATTATTCTAGATCGTTTCCTTCCACAAAACAGCTGAAAGTAGTCGCACTCTCGGATTGTTTTGTACATAGGCTTTATTGACAATGTCTGAC
This sequence comes from Euprymna scolopes, assembly GCF_053919585.1. NCBI lineage: Eukaryota > Metazoa > Mollusca > Cephalopoda > Sepiida > Sepiolidae > Euprymna > Euprymna scolopes. The sequence goes on from NC_136497.1 coordinate 35,969,303, forward strand.
TTGGGTTTTCTGAAACGACTTTCTGCTTGCATATAGACTACATGATTGAAACGCTCTTCTATCAATCAGCGAATAACTCTGACTATTTCCTCATTTTTTTTTCCTGTGTAATAAGTTATTCCATTGCCTCTAAACCTATGTTAACGATTGAGCTATTTTCTATCGTTAAACTTCAGCCATTTTTCTTGTTATCGAATGTTATTGTGCGTTTTTTTTCCTTTTACCTACACTTTCTCAATTTATATTAACTGTGTAAATATCATATTTACGTAGGTCACCAACTCGGCACCGGATGACTTTACTCTTTTCCAAGATATCATTATGTGTTAGCAAATCATTTTTGTCAAACATCTGTGAAAGTCGTAGTTGTTCTCCCTGGAAATATTTTCATATGGGTTTTAGAAATGTTCGCGGTTTGTTCATGTATAACATTCTCGTGAACTTTTTGCTACTTTGATGTATGTATATCCTTTTAGAGATCAACCATTATATTGAGTATAAATATATTAAAACATTTGTTTTTAGCTTAATAAGTATTTTGTTATTCATGATTCCCAGAGATGTGTTTATAATTTTAAAAAATGTTGTTACTGTTAATAATGTATGTAGAAGCATTAACCATTTTTCCGAGGTATAATACGAATGTATTCTTATAGCAACATATTTTATTAAATGATTTCCTAGTAAACAAAGTGAAACGAGATGGATTATATTTTATTCACGTACTGAAATTATAGATTACATAACTCAGACGCGCTGTTATGACCTAAGCTTTATGATGATATTTTATATTTCCAAATATCATCAATCGATTTTTTCGAATTGTTTTACTATTTAACTATCAAGCAATAAATTAGTGCGTTCGTTAAAAAGATATGGATTAATGTGTTTTTTCAGTTTTCTATAATGTCAGACCATCCAGATAAGTTTTATGAGATTTATTATTTATTTATTAATGATTATCTCTAAAAAAGTAAGACAAAAATGTTTATTAACATATTTTACAAAAGAATTTGTTGATGTGTGATATTTTGTGTAAGGTAATAAACGAAAAATAATAATTAATTTTAATCAATTTTAATTGTATTTCATATCAGATTTATTATATGAATTTTAATATAAATTGTTTAAGAATAGATTTTGTTTAACTTAGATATGTATGATTACTTATTTGGTCACTTAATGTTGTTTCTTATATGTAACAAATCTAAATAATTGGCTTTGTATTAGTAGAGTTATTATAAAGATATTGATGTCGTTGAATTGTATATTATTATCGTTTACATGTCTTGGAGAGTGTCGAAATATCATTCGAACTTCTTGGATGCAGCTTGTATAGTCGTACTATTATCTGACAGTGTATAGTGACGAAAGAAAACTGGTTTTGGTATTTATATAAAGAGGAGTTTTATATAAAATGGCGTTGTGTAAAGTTAAACCAACAGGGTGTATATAAATGTTCTAAATTATGTTTCTCTTTTTTAGTTTTTTTTTCTGTTTTATTATGCATCATTTTGTGAAAGCCAATATTTTAGCGTATATTGGAGTGTCGTGTTAATATTAAATTGGTACTGTGAATTGTGGGGTATAAAATTAAGTATGTAAAAGACTTGTACATTTTGAGCCACGATAAATTTATTTGATAATAAATCAAAGAGATTGATATGCTATTTATATTTATTATACTATATATATATATATATATGGTATGTGATATTATATACTAAACTAGTGCATTAACATGTACTGCTTCTTAGCCGAACTCAAAAACATAGACCTTTAGAGTAAAAGATATGATACACTTTTATAAGACATGCCTCACGATTTACAAACATGAAGTCTCGTTTCATCGTACCAATATACCATTCCTGGTCATTCTGTTTAGTACTTCAACAGAATGTGCCTGGATCAAGTCATGCTTATTAACAGAAGTGAAAAAACTCCCAGAAAATATGTATGATTAGCACATATCTGATGATGACTAATAAGTAAGGCGATGACAAGAAGAAATTACATTCATTGTTTTGACTTTCAAGTATATATTCGACAAAGTTAGACACAGTTAATCAATTGAGAACCAACTCATTATCTCTAAACATACACGATATTAACTTATGTATATTCTAGGAGTGTAATAACGAAACGGAAATTATCTTGTAATAGCCCTAGTAATAAATATTGATGATAAGTGATTAAATGTATGCTGTTTAGAAGCACCGTTGATATGGAATGAAAAAATGTATTTTTTGGTGAAGATTTTGTTATCAATCCTAATATCGAATTTTACTCTAATAAGTAAATATGTTCATTTATTAAATCAATTTCTGCCTCCCTTTTTGGTCTTTAAACCGTTAAATTTAAAATATGTCTGATGACTTTCAATTTAAGTCGTTTGTACTTTTCCACCTTTTAGATTCAAGGATTGTATCAACAAGTGAAAGTAATAATGTAATGTATACATACATCTTTCTGCAAAAGGAACATATACATCTACTATTAATTAACAGTAGTACTTGGTTATTGGGTGTCTTGTTTTGGATAAATTCAAACTAATACAAATAAGCGCCAAAATAGCTTGTTGCATGTGATATGGATTTATCGTCCAATTCATAGCCTGGAAACATTCGGTTTTTTGCCTTTTACTGATAATATTTATTCACCCTATTTGATCTGTTTATCTTTTGTTATCTATAATCTATATAATTATAAAACTCAAATGACCTTGTAACGAGTGATGTAACCCACTTCTCGGTTTACGACATCCGGTTTCGCATGCGAGCATAAACATTAACCATAACAACGTAAACAAATTAAGACAAATCGCTTCTTTTGCAGATTTTGATCTGGGCACTGAAATGTTAAGGTTATTATTTCGAAATCATTATTTAATATGGGAAGGGTGAGGATGTTTTGCAACTATTCTGTATTACAAGTATACTGTCGCAATTTTCTTACAAATAAATCAGCTTTGACCCATTGACAACGTATTGTTTACTGTGTAAGTTTTCAGCGTCCCAATTGTTGTTTTTTCGCGTTTAAATTATCTAAATAATTGTTAATACTTTCTACATTTGTTTACATCGTTCATTTCTGTATTACGTTTTAGTTATTTTAACGCAATTTTCTGACAAATGCATCTACTTTAACCTTTCAGAGCCATAAGAGCATTTTACAACGTATTGTTTTAATGTGTGCGTTTTCAGCGTCCCAATCGTTTTTTTTGCGTTTAAATTACACCACATATCAAAATTTTAACAGTGTAGATTTACCTATAAGTATAGCAAACCACTTATAATTCAATGACTATAAGTTTCTTTTAAAAAAAAAACAATTATAAACAGAAAGACTCATAGAAATATATCTATATTCTTTTTTTGAGTTTTAATATCCTTTCATACAAATGTTTCTGTTATGTAAAAAGACATATATATTTTCTTTGCGTCAAATTATAAAAATGCGCACCATTTATACGAGTACATTTACATATTTAATGTCTAATCGCCAGTTATTTATTCTGTGGCAAAAAGCTGTTAACGTAATGTTTACGATGCTATTTATTTACACAGATAAGCTACATGTATGCCCTATGTTGAACACTCCTGCATTTTTACACAACAATAAAGTTTATAACTGTTTATAATTGTTTTTTAATAATTGTCGATAGATCAAAAACATGTCTTGGCCGAAATCGGCTATTTAAACGTGCATTAAAATGGGTCTATTTCATTGCTATTAAGTAGGTAATTTTTAAAGAATCTTCTACGATGATATTCTAGAATAGATCTGAGAGAATAGAACCGAACCAGCTAATTATGCTGTTAAAATATCTTACCGTGTGATCAAACCATATTACTATTTCCATGGTGACAATACGTGATCAGGTGAAAATATAAAAATAATAACAAAAACTCCATACAATTCACAAAGAACAAATCAAAAAATAGTAATTCCGTTTGTTAAAAGTAGATGTTATCGATTGATTCGCTCTTTAGCGAATGCAAAAATGCTTTCATTCTTGTTGTTGTTGCTATTGTGATCGATTCAAGTTCACTGAGTGCGATGTTAACAATACCAGATATAAAAAAATTAAATAGTATCAATTTAATATCATTAGGGCGTATGTGCGTTTTGGCCTTTACTATAATGGATGCCAATGAGTTGGCTAACTCTTTATCAGTAGCGGTATGATAATATGTTTATTAAGAGAATTAGAAATGAAGTTCCGACTGTAAAATTTGTTTTTATTAGTAAGAGTAGTGGGTTTGCATGTGGGGGGTATGTGATAAGTGGCTGGGTTTGGTTATTAATTTTGCGGTACATCTATACTATACATTTGGCTTTATTCAAAGGAGAATTAGAACGTTCATTTGAAACGTTTCATTGAATATTGTTACTTGAACATAGTTAGCTATGTTTCTTATTGTTTGTGAAAGGTATGCTCATAGATTGAACTATTTAGCTATATAGTGCTCTTAAAATCTAATATGCTTTTTTTCTAAATAATATATAATGTATTTGTCACTTTAATACACATCTATTAAATATGAATATATGAACACATACCTTCACATAACACAGAGTATATATATATATATATATATATATATATATATATATATATATATATATATATATATATATATATATTGCTGGGCCTATCTGTAGAAACCCTCTACCCACCCATGTTTTAGTTTAAAAATTTACTTCATGTAAAAATTCCGTGAGTGCTTAGTAAGAAACTGTATAACGTAGTCATTAATAGGAATACGTAACATAGTTGTTTCATCGTTATAAATGATATATAAAATTTGGGATAATATCTTTGGAGATATAACGTATAATTTTACTCTATCTGAAGAACATTTTATAGTTTTTTGGAATATAATATTATCACTAGAAAACCATGAGATACTGTTTTCAGACAGGTAAAGCCATGAAATTAACAGAAATTTAATGTAGAGAGAATATTGCAATAATTTATTAATTCTTGCAATAGCTGACACAAAAAAAGCTGTTAAGTCGGTGCACATGCTTTTTATAAGCCTAAATGATTATTTCAAAAATCTGGAATGTGGTTCAAAAAAGATTTGTTAAGCAATGAGTAGAAAAGTACAATGCAGTAAAAAACACAGCCAAACGAGAACATTCTTGAACAGCAAATGTATGAAAAAGCGGAGGAAGCAGAAAGCAAATTGTCAAGAAGTAATAAGGAAGCCTGGCTCCCATTAGCAAAAAGTACCAAACGTGGAAAAATGAGACGAACAATGTTGAGTGTACAAATGAGGAAAAATTATTTGACATCCAGATGGTCTCCGATTTTACTGTCATAATGCAAAAATCTTTTTAGATTTTTTCTAGCCAAGCTCATGGTGAAGAAGTAATGATATAGGGAGCCATCCCCCGTGCTGATATAATGAAGTTTCAAATTCTTAAATTCTTAATAGATGGTTATGGTTATGTAAACATGCTGAGATATGCATCTCTCATAAATAAAAGAAAAACGATTATCGGGTGGTAACTTGAGATTTCAGTAACGCAATGCACCAATCCACAAAACTTTTATTGAATGAATATATCACAGTTTTTGAATGCACATCATGTTCACCTGACTCGGATATTATGAAAATTAAAACAAAACATCATTTGGATGCTTGTGCATCTATGTTATTGCGCTATTATAGACATACTTTATAAGATAATCATGAAAATTATTCTCTTTTTAAAAAAAAGTTCATACCATTTTTACATACGTATATGTTAAGTTGAAGTTCGACCAATTTCCAACGCCTTTCAAAGAAACAATAATTAGCTTCTAAAGGCTCATATCGAAAAGAGTAATAACATATATTGATTTTTGTTGTTGCTTATGCACTTTTGTAACTGCGCTATTTTTTAATATATGTTCATGTTAAATTTAAGTATCATAATATCTTTTTTTTAATTAATTATTTATGAAGAAGTACAAAATAGTAACAAAACACTCTCCTCATCTCACGGCTTTAACAATACGTATATTCCATGAACAAAGCTTTGATCTTAGAACTGCACGCCTGTCGAACTCTGTTTCGTTTCTCTGCTTCCCACCTAATTACAACTTGGATGTCTTTAAGTCCAACGTTAACAAATTCCTAATGAACCACCCTCTTAAGTAAACCCTTCATTAAATCTCCACACTAACGTACTGTACTTGCAATAACCCTTACCCCTGAGTGGCTTCCGGGCCTTGATAAGTGGTGACCACCGTGTAAAAAATAATAATAATGAACCTGTTGTTTTAGCACGGTAATACAAGTGCATCAGTACCTTTTTGTTGATTAGGGACCTTTTACATTTTTTTGCATTTATTTCATTTATGTTAGTGTCATGTCAAAATGAATAAAATCCTATATGATGCTTTTTGGTTTAGGGATTTTAAAATCTCTGCATGTCGGGTCAAAACATTATTACTTATTTACATGCCATGTTTAAATTATTACTAATTCCAAGAGATTTCAGGTGAAAACATTATTGCCTACGTCAGGCCAATATAAGTAAAATCATAATGTACTGATAAGTCGTCTTTTAAACCTATACATTTCAGGTTAAAATATTATCTACTTACAGTTCACATTGAAATTAGTACAACTTGTATGCATGTCAGATGAAAACATAATTACCTATTTTATGTTCTATATTGAAATAACTAAAATCGTACTGTGTTTTTGTTGTTCAGGGATATATAAAATCTACGTATTTAAGATGAAAAATGTTTTACCTACTAACATGGCATGTTGAACTTAGTACATATTCCAACGCATTTCACATGAAAATATCACAATGTAAAAATGTCATGTCGAAATGTTTACAATCATAGTGTGCTTTTTTTACATATGTATCACCACATTATCAAGGCCCAGAGGACACTCAAGGATAAGGGTTAAAGAGTGTACAGTAGAAAATGGACAATATAGTAATCATTAGTAATGAAAATTTGGTAAATTTGATAACTTATATGGAACGGCTCATCAAGAACTTATTTACGTTAGACTTGAAGACTTGTAGTCAGCCCGAAAGCAGGAAAACGGAAGACAATTCCACAGGCGTGCAGTTCTTAGAAAGAAGCTTTGTTCATGGAATCTACGTTTAGGTTTAGGCACAGATAAAGAGTGGGGGAATTATTGATAGTGTTTACAGCTAGACGAGTGTTTCTTGTGAAAGTTTGGCGAGGGGGGACCATAGATTGAAGTTCAGTCGAACACTTTCCATGAAAATAACGATACATCAGAGACAAACTCGCAGCATCTCTTCTGTGAGATAGAGGTTGCAAAGAAGAGAAAACGGCATCTCCTACGAGACTACGAAGTCTATTTTGAACTCTATCAAGGCAGGCCAAGTCCTTTCTAGAAGCTCCTGCCCAGATGTGGCAACAGTATTCCATCCTTGGACGTACCTGGCTCTTATATAGATAGCGAATAGCATCAGCAGTGAGATATCTACCGGATCGATAGAAAGATCCCACCATTTTTCCAGCGGCCTTGGCAACATATTTGATGTACGTGTTCCATTTAAGATCAGGAGTAATGGTCAAGCCAAGAAGCTTGTCAAAACTTGAGGCCTCCTGAAGACGAGAGCCATTCATTTCAATTGATGCCAGATGTGGATCAGAATGTTGATGATATAAAGAGAGAAGCTTGGTTTTATATGCATTAAAAGTAACCAGCCACTCCTTACCCCATTGTACTACGTGTTCAAGATCAGAGGAGAGAGAATTGGAGAGAATTTGGTCGTTTACTGTCTTAGATGTGCTACCATAAATGGTAGTGTCGTCAGCATAAATGTCTACAAATGATGTAAGGATGTGATTTGGAAGATCATCAATGTAGATCAGGAAAAGAGTTAGGCCCAGGATGGACCCCTGAGGGACACCGGCATTAATACTGTGAGCTTCTGATTTTTGCCCCTCAACTACTACTCTTATGAACCTATCAGAAAGAAATGATTTAATAATTGAGAACACATTTCCAGCAATACCATAGCTAGAGATCTTGTGAAGTAAACCTTTATGCCATACCCTATCAAAGGCCTTAGATATGTCAAGAGCAATTGCCCTAGAAAGGTTGCCTCCGTCGAGAGATTTGCTTATTTTGATTAAGGATTTTTTTATCTACCAATTTCCGATGTAAACAGTATTTACTACTTTCATGTCATATTGAAATTAGTTCAACTTCTAATACATTTCAGGTGAACACATTATAAGCTACTTAAATGGTAGGTTAAAATAAGTAAAAGCACATAGTGCTTTTGGGGATTTAGAATATTTTAAATTCAAGTAAAAGCATAATTACTGACGAATATGCAATGCTGAAATAATACAAATTCCAACGCATTTCAGATGAAAAGATTATAACATGAGTGTTATTTATGTTTAAAGTATTATAAATGACAATAAATTTCACGTGAAAACATTATATACGTAAGTGTCATGTCGAAATATTTATAATCATGAGTCCTTTTTTTGATTAGGCATCTGTTAAACCTACGCATTTTAGGTGAAAATATGCTAATCTACTTACATAACATGTTGAAATTATTCCAACTCAATTACTACAAAGCATTTTTTTTAAATACGGAAAACCGGGCATATTGTTTACATACACGTGTAACCTAAGATGCCATTAAATAGTAAAGAACTTGTGTGCATCGGAACTTACATGGAATCTACCTGACTTAATAGTGCTATGTATTATGTACATCTTGCTGATCATTTGAAAGACACTAAAGACAGATATGTACTGGGAATTCTGTTTGCAAATGTTTATGCTATTGAATTTTAAAAAAGAGGGTCGCGTTCTGTCACATGATTATAATGTTGCGAGATCAGGATAAAATCAGGACATGTCATAAAATGGATGCAGTTGTCAGCAGAGTTACCCTGACCTGAAGATTTCAAGCTTCGTTATTTAGTTCAATCTTTAAAAGTACATGGTCCAACCTCAATGAAATTGTTCGATTATGTGATAAGATGTTTCTTACTGATGTGTGTGTTTTTTTTTTTAATTTTCAACTACCGTGGAATTTCTACCGGTTCGGCTACGTATTATTATTATTATTATTATTATTATTATTATTATTATTATTATTATTATTATTATTATTATTATCGTAGCGGTAAAATTATTACTATTAACATTATTTATTTATTTATTTATCTATTCATAGTTGGTGTGCTTTTTATTCACTTGAATAAAATGTATTTTCAAATTACAAGAATCAATATTCAACCTCGGATTCCATTAACGAACTTTTCAAATGTAATCGGGCGAAAACCATATTCTTTTCAAACACGACTTTATTTACTTTTGTGTCTTTGTATTTTCGTTCTTTCAACATTAAATGCTTTTTTCTATTTTTTGAAATGTGAAATTTCTTTATGTTTCATCATTCAAATTCAGAAACTTGACAGCTGTTTTATTCTTGCCCTTTTTTTATTCATTTGTCGGAAACACATTACAATGTGTGTGAGGCTTTGTCGGTCTGTCATATAGCTTCTTTGTCTTATATTTTGTCTCCGTATCGGCCGCCTTGGTTTAATCAGTCTCATCAGTTCACGCGCATATGCATACTTAATATCTCCAGACATATAATCAGAGAATAATGGAAGGTCGGTTAAATTCAAGTAACTATTCTCTCATGCAACGATTAAGTTTAAAATATCATTGTATATACATCTCACTCGGCGCAGGGGTCTTTCTGCCGGAATAACAATTTGAAACTATATTTGTCTATTGTCTGTCACACTTAAAATTTGAAACAGTATGTTAGTTGCGTCCGTGCTGCTGTATATCAGCATGTGTAGTTCATTTCATTTATGAGTCTAACGGATGGACTATGATTTTCTTCGATAAATATTCGTATATAACGGACGCGTCTCATGCGATTTCTTGAATTATTTTTCTTTATTAATGTAAAAGCATGCTTTTATTTTTTTATTTATGCCAAATCTATTTTTGTTAGAATTTTACTTTTATATTTCCGAGAATATTTTTTGAATTTCAAATTTCTAAAATCCACAGCGAAGAGGATTTAATCTTGGTGCTAACAGTCTTTGATTTGAAGGAAATATAAGAAAAAAATAAAAATATAAAATGTGAAATGAAATTTAAATGTATTTGTTTTTATGCTTTTAATTCTTTCAAGTCAGTTTGTTTGTTGCGATGTCATTCCTGTTTGATCGTTACGTTATGTCGATTCAGTGTCAGATTGCAGACATCGTTTGCTCCGCTTGTTTATACGCCGATTACAGCAGAGGAAACGTCACAAATAAGATGTATTTGCGAAGTGACAGTATTTGGTTTCCAATGTTTGTGTTGAAGTAACTCACAAAACACCAAAAAATAAACAAAAATTATTAAATATAATATTTGTTATGACAAATAATTTTACTAACGGTTATTGTTGCTTGCTCTGCCAAGCTATTTCAGTGTGGGTTGTATTGGTGCTATCTGTTACGCTACAATAGTAAATGGCACTGTTTGATATTAATTGATATAATTATCGAATAAGATAGTCTCATAGGAAGCAAGACCCATGAAACACTTTGTTAATTACCTATTATGTACAAATATCACTCAATGTTAGATTAATTTTTTGCGGAATCGAATTCGTCAAATATTATGCTATATTATTATGAACTGCTTGTTCAAGAGAAATTCTGCCGCAAACATGGAAGAGTACTCGTTGCTGCGGATTTTACGTTACAACCGATGTAAGTATGAGCATATATCAGTAAAAGTCCCATTATTTATTTTATCCTGTAATCGACTTTTCAGTCAGTGTAGATGTATATTTTTGCACCAAGTAAATATGTTGAAGTTACAATGACGAAATTGATGGTATGCCATTTTTTTGGATTCGATATTTACCCCAAACAAGGAAAGTGCAACTTTGAAGTAGGGGGCTACTATCGGGGAATAATTTGTGGAGGAATTATGAAGGGAGAGGAGTATGAAGATGTATGTTCACATTACACTTGAACTTCTGCACATCAGTACAGATGGAAAAGCAGTATCCTGGAAGGGATATCCAAAGACTTTCAGTTCTGGGGAAGAAAGTATTTGCGTAAAAGGCTTTCTCACACATGGGGATCTCTAATGTAAATGGATGGGACTCAGTTGCTTGTCGGTTTCGTCGGGGTTACTCATGTCAAGGAGGTACAAATGCTTGCAGTTCATCAGAGCATTCACCATTAAAGTATTTGTAGAACAGAGAGAGGGATGCAATGTTTCGTCGATGGGTCAGAGGCTAAAGCCTAGATGACAGTAAAGGACCTATCATGTTGGCGACTCTCTTTTGAACCCTGCCCAGGAGTGAGATACAAGCAGCAGATGCACCAGCCCAAATGTGATAACAACACTCCATACATGTCATTGAACATTTCGTATTTCTATCAGTTTTACATGATACAAAATTATCTGAGTCTGCACGACTTTGAAGAGAAAACATGTAATTGTGAATTCATACTAAAATCATAGTGGATACCCCTTTTAGCCTTGCACATTTTACTACAGTGAAAACAACCTCATCTCCTTACTTTTCTCTCTAATATTCGCTCTCTTCTGCTACATGCTTTTGGTTTCCTCTCTGTTTGATATCACACTTACCACTAAATCCTTATTATCAGATCTTGGTCAACATTCCAATATTTTACTATGTAAAATACATATTTAAAAAAATATTTGTGAAAAAATGGAATTTTTATGCAGCATCACACTTTGTTAGTATGCAACTTCAGTCGTATCATTATAATGATAAAAGTGGCGGATACATCTCAGTAATGTGATTTTATTCCTATTATGTATTGTATTGGGGCTAAATAGTCCAGGCAATATCATCCAATCGTTTCCTTTTCATAAAGTTGATCATATTATCATACATTTTCTAATCGTATTTATTAAATCACGCATTATATGTACACTTTCGTAGAAGTTTACACTCTCTTCTAGTTACACGTTTATTTGCGCCGTTTTTTTCTGTTCCTCATTTAATTGTTGGAGATATTTTTGGGGATCGTAGATTTCTTAAAGCAGATGCTCTGGTAATTTTACTACATAGTTTCTAAGTCAGTAGATGTGTTGGAAATTTATCCGGGATTTCTTTATTGGGAAAAGACTTACACGCACACAGACACGCAGATATATATATATATATATATATATATATATATATATATATATATATATATATATAGGTGTATATATATAGGTATATATATATAGGTGTATATATATATATATATATATATATATATATATATATATATATATACCCACATACTCTGGTGTTAATAGAGGTGAGACTAAAACTTGCTGCTATGGTTTGAAATGATCTGAAATAACAAACAGGGGAGACTTGATTCCAATTATTTTTATTTGTTGTGTCTCCCTCTATATGGTACAATGTTTATCTGTATGTCATAAGAGGTGGGCATTGTTCTGCGCGTAAGCGCGTCGATATTAAATTTAATAATCTGAAAAAAGTTATTTCCGGAAAATATAAATTCGATTTATGTTTTAAGCACACCAGAAAAAAAAAACTAAAGAAAACAGTTGTTTTTTTTTTTTAAATAGGGTTTATGTTGGTCTGCTAGGCAATGATAAAACCCACCTCTAAAAATTAAGAGACACATAAAAAATGGTGGCCGTAAAGTGGGTTTTCATTTTACGTTAAATTTATGTAAGAAAGTCATCCTCAGTATTTTAAACTATATTATTTTTATATCTTAGAATGTAGTTGTTTCATGAAATCTTAACTGCTATTTTCGTTTCAACACCCTCGAACGCCTATAATAAATCCTATAGTAATTAAAATGATTTTTTTGAGTGGAAAGATAATGCACCTTTACCGAATCATTTTATTGGTGTAAAAAAAGTGCCAAACATAGGTTCTGGATAATGAATGGTCTACTTAATGTGCGATCTTACTGGCAACTTTAATATAGGCCACTACACAAGCATTCATAGTTGAGATTACGAATATATAAAATTGCAAACACCTTACTTGTGTAATGGCTTATAGGAACATTGCAAAAAAGGCGGTATTTGTATGTATATATGTATGTATGTATGTATGTATGTATGTATGTAGGTATGTATGCGGTCAGCAATAATGTGTCCTGGCCGTAGATCTGCTCTTGTATCTAAGGAACTTCAATGTTATGACATTGCGCACAATGAAGTTGCGCAATCTTAGACGAGGCTGATGAGGGGCAGTTTAGGGCCTACACCATTTTTGGAGTGGTATAGCAGATGCATGCCAGAGGGAATCAGGCGTTTCTTTTGCTATATAGGCATCAATTCTCTCTAGCCTGGAAGACCTTCCCTGTGGTGTGAGTGGCCGGATCATGACTATGAGGTTACCTCTGGTAAATGGTCGTTATACAACTCTTTGGATTGTCTATGCACACACTATGGATGTAACAGAAGATGAAAAGGTAAGTTTCTACCTTGCATGGTGCAGTATAGTTAAACGCATTCCTTCTGCTGACAAGATCTTCATTCTTGGAGATTTTAATGCTAGGGTAGGAAGAGATTAAAAACCTGGGATGTGTAAGTGTAATAGCAATTGTCTGATATTGTTGTAGTTTTGTTCAGAGATGGGTTTTAAAATCGCTAACACCGTGTTTCATCAGAAGGTCAAATACAAGACGATATGGATGCATCCTGTTTCCGAATAATGCCACTGGATAGACTATGTGGTAGTCAAAAAACGTGAGATGAGGGATATCTGCAGTGTTCGTGTTATGCGTGGTGCAGAGTGCTGGACCGACCATCGGTTGTTCCGTGCAAAAATTAAGTGGGTTGTGAGGCCCAGGTTGATCAGGAATTTGTTAAGTCGCTTTCTAGCAATCCGGTCAAGGATATCTTGGTAGAGGTTCCACTCTCCAGGAGATTGATGCAGCTGTCCCTAAGCTGACCAAAGGATAATCTCCTGACCTGACTCGGTTGCATGCAAAGATCTTTAAATGTTCTGCGCTCAACATGATGCAACGTTTGACAGACTTGTTTCACACTGCTTGGCGGGATGAGTGTGTTCCGTAGGATTGGCGAGATGCATTGATGGTGGTGCTATAGAACGGAAAGGGTGCCAGAGATGAATGTGCAAACTATCGGGGTATCTGTTTGCTGTCACTAGTCGGTAAGGTTATCTGTAGGATAATGCTAGACAAAATGCTCGAGCACATTTCTGACGATGTTTTACCTGAGTCGCAAGTCTGGTTTCAGAAGTAGTCGAGGGAGAGTGGATATGATTTTTCCAGCTAGGCAACTACAGAAAAAATGTATAGAACAGCGAAAGGGTCTGAATCTTCATCGATGTAACGAAGGATTTTCATACACTCAGTAGCGATGCTTTGTGGGAGATTCTGAAAAAGCTTGGCTGTCCTGAACAAGTTTGTAACGATCTTAAAGCTCTTCCACGATGATATGAAGGCTGTGATCAACGTTGGTAGAAAACTGGCTGATCCTATTTTAATAGCAAATGGTGCTAAGCAGGGAGACATTCAAGCTCCCACCCTCTTTGCTTTGTATTTCATCATGGTCTTTCGGGTGCATTCGCGGGTTGCTCTGATGGTGGCTATATTCGCTACCGAAATATTTGGGGGGTGTTCAACATTACGGGCTTCAAGTACTCATCAATACGATCAGTGACTTGCCCCATGCGGATGACTGTGATTTGGTGGCTCATACGGGAGTGATATGCAGCATGTTGTGAACGCCTTGGCGGTTGCCTGCAGCGCATTTGGCCTGACTATCAATCTGAAAAAATGTATCAGCCTGCGCCTAGCATGCCATACTATGAACCATCCGTTTATATCTACGGGATGAAGGAAGCAGTTGTCGTTAAGTTTATATACTTGGGTAGCACACTAAGTATGTTCGGTGCCCTGGATTATTAGGTATCATTACGGATCAGCAGGATGAATGATACCTTTGGAAAGTTGGACGAGCGTTTTTAGAGCTGTCATGGGGTCTCGCTAGATTCATGATACGTATTTTTAAATATCAGTGCGCGCATAAATAAAATGGATAATGCGGCAGCGAAAAATTGTATATTTATGAACGATATCACAGTCTCAAATTGCATAAAATGTGTATACTTACATGTAAAAATATGTCGTAATTTTTACTGCTAAGGTAGGGGTGGATAGACATATACATGCATATATATTGTAGCTCGTGTGCACATATTTATAGCTAAGTAAAGTGAGAGAAAATTAAATTATGCACATATAAAATATGAAAATACATAGATAGATAACTACAAACATACATTCATTTATATATGCATGTACGTCCATATGTTGAGTGCGAGTTCATTCTGAAAAACCTGAATGCATTAACAAATTTTCTAGGAACATGCACAAGTTTATTAAAGTAAAATTTTAGACAATAAAAATGCATAGAAAACGTTCCCTATAATGATGTAACACAAATTCATCTATCTATCTACCTATCTATCTATCTATCTATCTGTCTGTCTGTCTGTCTCTCTCTATATATATACATATGTATATATATATATATATATATATATATATATATATATATATATAGAGAGAGAGAGAGAGAGAGAGAGAGTAATCACGGAATAGAGAATTAGATACCATTTCCGACTGGTATCTTCTTTACTATCTATTTTTCTACACTCTACAGTCCCCTTTTAAAAAAAACAGAAATATTGTGAAAATCGCCAGAAGTAGTTGCCTAACAATGCTGGATATCAAAGAATTCCTATCTGAAACATATATTTAAATATCTATTTACTAGTTTTAATACAAATAAAGAGTATTACAGACATGCATAACAATCGCATAAATGTGTGGCTGCGAGAATAAGCTCCGGAATTATTCTAAAGTTATGTTGATATGAATCAGTATCAGGTTATTATAATAAAAAAAAATAACAAAACATGTAGAGATATATCTTGAACATATTTTCAGTTTACAAAATATTTTGTAAGCTCTGAAATCAATACTTAAATAATAAAACGCTATAAATATCTTATGGCATAAAATAAACCGACCAAATGAATTTATGTTTTTACAAAACACGCGTTCGTTGGATGCAGCAAGTTGTCGGATAAAATCACAGCTATAATTTTGTGAATTACCAATACTCACATTTATGGTCAACTCATCATTTAATCTCTAATACGATCGACAACGATATACGTTCTGATATTAAAAGGTGTGGACAACTCAAATGTAGTATTTATGATCCTAGACTTTCGCTTTATGACCCATAGAAAAAATTCACCGGAATTAAGTACCAGAAAAAGAAGTGAATAATCTTAGAAAGTCTTCCTCACCAGCTGTTATTGAATATGCAGCTTTTGTAAATGCAATAAAGTTCTGCTAATAGCACAATTATAGTCGGTATATGGCTGCATTTTAGGTCTGGCTCTGAAATAATTGTTTCTTACTTTATTTCTTATTTTCCTGTTATTTTCTTGTTTTATGATATAAACGAACAGTGTAACATATGCTTCCATTTTTGTGGGCGTTTTTTTTTACGAAGATTTCATATTTCTTAAAGGCGAATTTGTATAGAAACTACGTGCCAAAACAATAGTGCAGGTGTTATGAATCTGATCATTATTAGTGATAACAGTGTAAGACCTTTAATTCACACGCAAAACCGCACACATTGATACACACACACACATATATATATATATGTACATGTATTCACGCATACATATAGTCGCCAATAATACATGTTAGATGGAAGAAAACATCTTGAAGAGTCAAATTTCCCACGATTTTTCTATTCAAGTGTCACCATTTACGTTACGTTTAAAAGTTACCATTTGTAATTAGCTAAAAGTGCATTTGCCTGTCTTTCCGGTTTACGTCGATTTTCCTCGAGAAAATATTTATAAAACTCTCTCAGTGAACGCCTTCTTATGTTTTCTTTGCACGAAGACATGTTTTTACCCGTATAGGAAGTACAAGACGAAAGCGCAACAACGAAGAGAAGAGGCAGCATAAGTCAAGAACGATAACAGATTCACGTAATACGAAAAGTATTTTTCTTAATGAAAATATAAGTATTGGTGGCGTCAATTTTAATCATTTTTTAAATTCCCTTATCTCATAAATTACGTAAGTATGTAAAAATTTAAACGTTTTCCTGTTGTTGTTTTTTTGTGATAATTAACACTACTAGCTGTATACAATCTAAGATATGTCAGGTAGCTACCTTTGTTCAGTTTTTTTTTATTATAATTCAATTTCACCCCAACCGAGGCACATTGTTACTTTAAAGTAAGGCGCTACTATCGGGGACATAAGTTACAGGAGTAGTATGACGGGAGGCGCGCAGCAAGATGTCTGTTCACATTACACTTGAACTTCTGCAAGAGATTACAGTCGGGAAAGCAGAATCCCGGAAGGGATATCCAAAGTCTAGCACTTCTGCGGAAGAAAATATTTGAATAGAAGACTTTCTTATACATGGATATCTCTACTGTAAAGGGGTGGGATGTTGCTGCTTGTCGGGTTTGTCGTGGATGCTGGCGTTGAGAAGGTACACGTGCTTGTAATTCATCAGAGTATTCACCTATCCCCCAAAATATTTGAGACCCTAATTAACCATGCTCTAGTCCATCACCTTACAAATGCTAAACTTCTGACTGACCAACCATATGGATTTAGTCAAGCCCGTTCTACAGCAGATATACTAACTGCATTCTCTGAACGCATATACGGCTCAATGGACAAAGATGAGGAGGCCAGAGCGGTAACTCTAGATAAATATAAGGCTTTTGACAAGGTATGACATGATGGTCTCCTCATGAAAATTAGATCATACGGTATTACTGCTAGAATACTAAACATAATTAACTCCTTCTTACATAAGAGAAAAATCCAGGTTATCCTCGACGTTCGTATATCTAAACAATATGATACAAATACGAGAGTGCCCCAGGGGTCTATCCTTGGACTTCTGTTGTTCCTAATATTCATAAATGAGGTCCCCGACAAAATTGCCTCTGAGATGGGTATATATGCTGATGACACCACACACTATAACAGGCACGACAGGCAAAAAATGAACACATATCTAAATAAATGGCAGAAACACTAGCGTATGACCTCCGATCTGTAGTGAATTGGGGCCAAAAATGGACGGTCATGTTTAATGCTGCCAAGTTTCCTTCAATAACTACAAGAAATGTTCTCTACCAACAATAGCAGTGGCCGACGACTCTTTATCTAAGAGGATATCTTTCAAACTCCTTGGCCTAACGTTCACAGGAAACATGAGTTGGAACGATTACATTGAAAGCAATGCCAGGGCCGCTACAAAGAAGGTAGGCTCTCTCTAGCGTGCTAAAAGATTACCAACACCCGAAAGTATCCTGTACCTCTATAAGACCACCGTTCGCCCATGTATGGAGTATTGCAGTCATATTTGGGCTTGTGCATCTGCTACTAGTCTCTCGCTCCTAGACAAGGTTGAAAAGAGAGTCGCCAATCTGATACGCCCTGAACTGGCATCTAAGCCTCAGTCTCCGTCCCATCGATGAAACGTTGCATGCCTCTGCCTGTTCTAAAAGTATAATAATGGAGAATGCTCTGACGAACTGCAATCACTTGTGCCCCCACGACGTAGACACCTTCGACAAACCTGGCAGGCAGCTAAATTTCACCCCACACAGTAGAGATCCCTAGATGTAAAAGATATTTATACTCCAGTAGTTTCTTCCCCAGAACCGCTAGACTTTGGAATTCCATTCCAGGTCCCCGTTTCCCCAATTTTACTGGCGTGCAGAAGTTCAAGGTTAACGTGAACATACATCTTGCTGCCCAAACCCCCACATAGTACCCCAGTAGATGTTACCCCTGATAGTAGCCCCCTACACCAAAGTGGCAATGTGCCTTGTTTGTGGTGAAAATGTTATAGAAAAATAAACTACTTATAGAATAGGCAGAGGGATGCAACATTTCCTCGATGGCACAGAGGATGAAGCCTTGATGACAGGCCAGGACATATCATACATATCAGGTGGTGACTCTCTTTTGTACCCTGTCAAGAAGTGAGAAACAAATAACAGATGCACCAACCCAAATGTGGCAACAGTACTCCATATATTGGCGAATGGTGATCTTATAGACGTACAGGATGCTTTCAGGAGCAAATAGTTTTTTAGCACGGTCAAGGGAGCCAACCTTCTTTGCAGCAGCCTTGGCAATTCTCTTAATGTGTGTATTCCAGTGCATGTTCCATGTAAATATTACAATTGATTATAATTTGACCCAGTCCATTGAAAAAGTTCCGGATATTGTTTATTGTAATTCCTTTTTTAGTTTTTCGATAATATAACTGGTTGTAGTTATTTGGAGAAAATAATGATGTGCAATCGGGAGAGCGTCATTTTTTATAATTTTCTTTAGTTCTGTAGCTGGTGATTCAATGTAAATACCGAATTACGTAAATGAAGAGAAAATAAAAAAAATCCGACAAGTTTCTGAGACTATCCTATTTTGATATTTGCCTCCCATTGTGTTTCTATTTGATGTCCGTGCTGGCCGTTTATAAACATCCAATGCGCTGCATGCTGCTTACGGTCCCCATGTATGCCATATCTAATCGAGATAATGTTCCTTAAATTGTCATTGCATTGATGAGCTTTAAAGTTCATATCAGCTGTATTCCTACTTATTAAATTCCGTGTAGCATAAAAAGCTAAAATAACAGATATGTGTACTCACGCGATTTAGCAGGGTCCGGTAATTTCATACATTTCCCATTCAAAAGTGGAACGCCTTGATAGTTGCTGTAATAATATATCCTTAATTTTTTCTTGTGCAAAAATACAATAATTAATCATGCACACCTTTGTAAAAAAACAAACAAAAACGTGTAACACGATTTTGTCAATCAACACTTCAATTTCATTATTAATAACAATGGTTTTCAATTATAGCATGCGTAGTAGTATATCTACCAGATATTCTGGATCTGAATTAGTAGATAGGCCTTTTACTTTTATTAAAACAGGAACAGAATCAATTTCCATAATGACATCTCTTTAGGGCAAATGATCTATTTCATGAGTACATACTATGGACATATATAATTCAACTATATATATATATATATATATATATATATATATATATATACATATATGTATATATATATATGTATTGCCTTATTAAATTGACTAATCGCTATACGTATGCTTATAATTATTTTTTTAATTTCTTTATCTATAGTAGTAACGTGGTATAGCTGTCTGTCTGTTCACAATGTGGTTAATATTCATAAAAGTTACACTGATTCTCAATTAGAGTTTAATAGTAGAAACGGAGACATATATATTTTATTACTGCGTGATTTCTATATATCTATGCATTTATTCAAACTAGAACCAAGAGTTCAGAGATTCTCTTATTCGTATAGTTTCTAAAAAAACATCTGTTTTAACAATTAGCTCTATTTTGCTAATGGAAATTAGTAATAGATTTGATAAGTATTATATTTAGAAATATTACATTAGTTTGATTTATTCAATTTATTTTTAATTTACTTTACATTTAAGTATTTAATTATTATTAATATCATTATTAGCTGCGTTCAAAAATCTACGTTTAGAAAACCATGAGTAATTTCAAATTAAGCTATGCAGTTTTATTTTCCTGTGTGAATTCCATTGCGATGTTTTATGTTTCGAAAAAAAATTTAAGTATGGTAATCTTTCAGGAAAATCGGAACAATTCAGGATAGTTAATGCACCCTAAACAGTATGTGCATAAAAACTGTGCCCGTCAATACACACCTAATTAGTACAAATACAAACCTAAAGTTTAAATAGTGTTTACATCTGTTGAATATATTGACGGAGAAAATACAGAGACACGTTTCATAGACATGCGTCAGAAGCTTAAATGAGCTATTGAACCTAAGGCAAGCTCCATTGGTAATGGTCGTGACAAAGATCAGATACTTTTCTTCGTAGCACTTTAGATTTTTGAGTTAACGTAAATGTAGACTGTTCATTGAAACGACGTATGTTTTGCCACGCCAGTTTATTCCTACTTGTTCCTTGCTGGGCAAACAAAAATAAGCTACACCCTATAAAACATGAGTGTAAATCGCAAAGTTTAACGAGAACAAATCGAAGAATTTTTAAAGTTACATCGACTAAATCATAATTGAAACGTATCTGCCATGCCAAAATTATAAGATCTGATAGTATTTCTATTCTTGGTCTTATTCGACAAAATATTGGATCGTATTGAAACATTTATATTGCATTTCTCTCTGACTTTCTGTCGGTTATACTTTCTTTTACGGACACTACAAGGTTGATTTGCATATACTTTGTACGTTTTTGCTGCATTAAGAGGCAACCCACTCTCTGGTATACAGTTTTATAAGTATTAATATGAATTAGTACTTGTTTGAAATTGAGCACAACATAAACCAAGTAAATTGAGTTATTGGGAAATAAAGCACTACTTCTAATGAACTATACATTTTGCCTGATTTTTACAAGCTAAAACGTTTATAATATATGCATATATATATATATATATAATATATTATTTATAAATATATTATTTACGTAAAAATAAAGGTGGTTAACAGTTTAAAAAATTAAAAGCAATGGAAAATAATTCTGTAATCACTGGCGTTTCCTATTCATCTGAACACCTTCAAATCAATCATACCGAGTAAGAGAGAGATATCATGTAATACTATATGAATATTAATTGTAAGCTTACTATATGCAGAAATGCGAGGGTATTTTAATATATTAATTGAACTACTAATTACTTTTACTATATATATATAGAAACCTTATTTTTATCATAGCCTCCCAGTAAGCCCGCGCACATGTATACAACTTTCCATATTCTTCCAGCGTTCGAGTCCTGTACTGATATATGTATCAGCCAGTCGCTCACCTCACTTTTTATTTCATCGTCACTTTAAAACTTAATAGCTCTCAACAACGCTTTTACCAGATCAAACAGGTTCAATCCGATTAGACAAGATCTTGAAGGTAAGAGGAATTCGGAACAGGTCCTAGCCAAGCTCGTTGTTTGTCTACACGTATTGAGTTGTTATGTAATCTCTTTGCCTTGCCAGCATGCAGGATGGCTCCTATCTACTGATGACTACTGCGTTTTTTCTTAATCTCTTTCTTGACCTGATTCAGCAGTTCTCATTAATCGGCATTATTTACAGTGCTTCGTTTTACAAGGAAATAAATGGTAGTTGGGTCTTGCATATAGCAAACACACTGTGAACGTCAACATTTTCCTAAGACGCAGTGGATTGATCTTCCTCAATGCATATTCTGCCTGCTTCGACTCCATTGGATGGTCTTTGGACTCGAGCTCCTTGTGTCAAATCCATGCCTCGTCATATGTTAAGACTTTATTCAGAAAGACATGATCATTTTTCTCAGAGCGAGCAAGATACTACTAGAACAATTCAATTATCCTCCGGTTTTGCTCTGCAGTAACTCTTTTTGCAACCCAAAACAGCTAAACCTCCAGATGTGGAGGTCATCCTTGACAATCTTGTGGGCTATTAAAACATATGATCTAAAATCCTTGCAATGTCATCAATTTTTCTCTTCTGTCTAACTAAATAAGGTCATTGACTTATTAGATCACCTCAGAAGACTTCATTTTCTATTAAATAATAGCCCACTTGTAGATATTTTGTCGGCTGAAACATACGCAAGTTGACATTCTATTACGAACTTCAATTGGATTACAACTATCAGCAACAAAACAATTAAGAAATTGCTGCTGGAGCATGGGGTTCGGCTTTGTTAAGCGCAAAACTCTCAGAGTGTTTTCTTGAATCCGTGTAAAAATGATGTAAATAATAACACAAGAAATTTTAACCTGTAGTAAATGTAATTATACAATAAGTTCACCGAGTTTATCGTATGACTCGAGCATATAAGTCACAGTAGGTTTAATTAATATATTTGTATGTTCGACATGTGTAACGTTTTCACGATGAGGGGATAATAGTTTAGAGTTAGAGAAGATGGCAGAATAGGCAAGAGACGACAACACAAACATATTATTTTAGTAGGAGTCATAGTAGTAATAGGTTTCGTAGTTTTATTAATAATATTACCAGTATAAAATGTATCGAAGTGGCGGTGTACATTTTCTGTATTTAAAAACCTCATATACGATCTGCAATTAATGCAGTAAAAGATTTCATGGACAGCTATAAAAATTTATAATGCGGAGACGTCTCAACTACAAGATTTCTTTATTCTGTAAACAGATAGGCATTCTTAACCAATATAATTCACTTATGTTATGTATGTTCATATATATATATATATATATATATATATATATATATATATATATATATGCATAAATATTTATATATACATAAATATGCTTATATATATTTTTATATATATAAATATATATATATATATATATATAGGATAATTGTAAACATGCGTATCTAAATTACTTTTTATAAAGCATTGACTTTCTAATATAAAAAGTATTTCTTACATAACGTAATCTAATACCTGTTGAATTATTTATTTTCAAAATGAATTTATTTTTGTTTACGTTTTCTTATTGGTTCAACTAGGTACGTGCTTAACAAAATTCTGCTTCGTACATAAGGGCATGTTGTTTGTCAATGGGATGATAAGAAGTAACTGAATAGAGAAAATATCAATAAAATCCTAGAGAAATTCGAATTTGGAGAATAAAAAATTCGACATAGTTAAGAAAGGTTATATTTATAGAAGCTGAATCTGCTAGCTATTAAAACATCGATTTAGGATTTTTTTTCGTTGGAATATAAAAAGTGAATAAAATATAAAAATGGCATCTCACTGGAGTAAATACATAAGAGAGTTTGAATCATATCCGAAATATACGAAATGTTTTTCTCTACCATCGAAAATTCAGGATAAAATTTCTGACCTGAGAAAAAATATCGACTCTATTTCTCCAGTTGTATGTCCGGTGGCGGCTTTCTTCCGAACAAACATTCAGTTAGATTAATGGTGTAAACGAAGTGACACACACACACACACACGCGCGCACACGCACAAACACACGCACACACACATATATGTATCTGCATTTTTATTGTTCCTAGAAAACGTATATGATAAATATAGTTAAACGTTGTATATATTGCTAAGAACAAAGTTATAACCCCAACTTATTATTATTCAGAGGTAAAAGTATACAATGCACCTTTCGAGGTGTATATGATAATGTTTAATACAAAGTAGAGAAAAACATACTTTTTTATCAGTTTTTGCATACATATTTCTTTGTTGCAACATAGTCATGGGTATGTGTCAGTTAACAAGTTATATATAACTAAAGATATAACCATACAATGTGTCAATTACAAAAGTTATGTTTTTATGGAATATTTTTACACAGGAATCACCAATTATAATGGCCAAGAGGCCGATCGAGGATAAAGGATATGGAGTATACATTAGTCAATGTAATTATAGTCTAGTAAACATTAATAGTGGAAACTTTGTAAATTGGATTACTTAGGGGGATGGTTCATCAAGAACTTCTTTACGTTGGACTTGAAGACAAATAGGTTGTAGTCAGCTGGAAAGCAGGCAATCGAGAGATAGTTCTACAGGCGTGCAGTTCCAAGAATGAGGCTTTTAGACGAGTGTTTTCGTGAAAAGTTGGCGAGGAGGGTCATAGATTGAAGCTCAGTTGAACACTTGCGATGAAGAAAAGGTAAAGCAGAGGCAGGCTCGAAATGCAGCTCTTGTGTTAAAGTGAGACATTATACAGAAATTTTAATCAGAAGAGCAATCACATATTCTTGAAAACATGTTAAAAATGACTAAAAATAACAATACTTTATAAGTAAAAAATGAAACAATTAAATTGGGGAGAAATTATGCGTGATTATAATAATGATTCGTAATAAAAATGACAGCTACTCATAAATAAAACAGAATACAATGTACGTAATACCTGATTTACTTAATATTCTTAACTTTAATATAATATAGTATACGAGATACTAATTTTTTAATATATATAATAAACATTTAAACATTAATGTTTTATAATGAAAATTTTAATTTAAGAACAGAAAGTTAGTATTTTACAAATAATGTGTGGGAAATTATTTACTTCTATATTTGAAAACAAACAAATCGACTGAAAAATACAAAAATTGCTCAGCCAGTATAAAGACAAACCGAGATAATTGTTCAGACACTACCAGAAAAACCGATATATTTTACGTATAAATAATAGTAAATACAATACAGATAACATAATAGAAACAATAATAGAAATAAAAATATATAATACTAATATATTTTCAGGCCTAAATTCCTATATCAACCAACTTATGCATATATATGTGTCTGTGTGTGTGTGCAGAATGCCCACAAAATACTTATATAAACTCAAACAAACCTGTTTAAGCCTGCGTATAAACATGTATACAAACATATCGTATACTATGTTATTTTCTCAATGTACTTAAATTGCCCTAATTAACCCATCGATATTGTGCGCATTCAATGTAAATACCCAGGATGGACCTGACCAGTAGCAAAATGTAATTCTTTTTCTTTTGAGGCAGCTGATGCAGGGAAGATATTTGAAATTCTATTCCCACAGACGGCTAGAATTTATAATTTCTAACATTCACAAGTTTTAAATTAAACACGAGCACGCGCGTTTTTGCTACATTCCTCCAAAATATACATTGTAAATATCATTCCACTTAATCGCCCTGCAAGTTCATTGGTAAAACGCATCGTTTCGAAATATAAAGGGGTAGAAAATATTGACGATACTTAAGTGCAGGAAAAAAATCAATGTATACTAGATATACTTGTTAATAAGCACGTTCTACACATTGAAATAAAGTGAGATAAATATAAATAAAGATAACAATATAAAAAGAGTGTGGAACCTAATACGGGATATGAATACTGCAATTCCTCCAAGTGAAAATCACACGGTTTATACTTCTTGTTAAAGTGTGTGACTAAGAAAATTCGAATATGCTTCCGAAAAGTATCCATTGGATTGTCATATCCTTGATTAATTATATATATATATATATATATATATGTATATATATATATATATATATATGTATATATAGATAAATAGATAGATAGATAAATAGATATATAGATAAATAGATAAGTAGCAGAATGAACAGTATTTATAGGTTGTTTTAAAATAGACTGAGGGTATATATTTTAGTAAGATATTACATGTAAAACTATAAAATGCTCAAAAATGTGTGTCTAATGAGTTATATTTTTACATAAATCTTTAATAAACAATAAACTTGTATCTATCTATTTTTGTTTGACCTCATACAGAGAGGTACTTTTTTATCAAAAAAAGATACACACACACACATATATATGCATATATATTCACATTTATATATATATATATATATATTTATATACATATATATATATATATATATATATATATATATATATATTGACCACCAGTGAGTAAAATATATAAACAAAAGTTATATATAGTCATTCCCAACAACATATATTAAGCATAAACTTATTACCGCCGGTGACTGTGCCTGATACAATTAATGAACTTATCAGGATACGATCATGGGATACTTATGTAAGAAAGATATTGAATGATAAGAAACTGTATATTTTTATTTAGATGCGTGTGAGAATTTATTTAGATGCCGTCATCATTCACAAATATTGAAACTCTTTATACAATATATAATTTGAAAATAATTCCTGACGAGGACGCATCACAGACCGTCTGAAACGCGCGTAAAAACAATTTCAATGACTTAAAAAAACATTATTACAATGATCCAAACATAATTCTCAATGAAAAAACAAGACACGGAATAATAGAATAATGTTAAAAAATACACATTGTTGGTGACTACTCCCTTATTTAAATATATATATATATATATATATATATATATATATATATATATATGTCTGTGTGTAGGTGGGGGGTATGTGTGTGGGTGTGGGTGTGTTTGTGTGTGGTCACGAATAGCCTCCTATATGGTTGACTATTTAAAAAAAAAACTGATTACCTATAATGACAGAAGATGTATCGAGACACAGGAATGGGTATGTTTGATCTGGCTGAACGGTTGTTCAGTAAAATTGTGGCGTCTGTGTTCGCACCTGGTCCACAAACTATGGAAATAAAAAATTAAAAAAAAAAAACTTTTACAAGTGTTTTTGATATAGATGCATATAAGAATACTTTGATAAGTATGTTTTAACTTAAATAGGGCATTTATAATAAAATTGTTCGGTCTGCGTTCGGGCCTGGCCTCAATAGAATGGAAATAGGCACACACTTTAATAAAGACTTTTTATATATATATCTGCGTAAGTATACATTGCTAATTATGTTTCAGTTTGAAGAAATATGGTATAATAAAATTATGGGGTGTTCGTTCGCACCTGACCTCCATAGAATTGAAACATGCCACAAAGTTTAACAAGGTTTTTTTTTTAAATATAGATCCAGAGAATATTGTGATAAGTGTTTCAGTGTGAACAGGTATGGTATAATAAATTATGGGTTTTATCTATTTTTTTTTACTTTCATCATATGTTGCTATGGTTGTGATACCCCTAAATTCAACCCAAATTTACAACCCTTCCTTTTCATAACCTATCATACTTTCATATATCATTCATTTTCTGTAGGCTGTTTTTTTTTAACCCAGTCAACGACACGTACTTTTCCTAGTATACATATATATATATATATATATGTATATTTCATGCCTTGTTTTCCTTTGACCCCCTTCTCCATTTATCGCCCCACGCTTTCACATATTCCATAGAGTCTGTTTTAAGATTTCCTTAATCTTTTAGTTCTCGTTGTTTTTAGCTCGATCTTCTCTTTCATTCAGTTTTTTTTCTGATTCTGCTCTTCCTTCAAGGAACCTGTCATGCGAGATGCACTAAATCAATATTCGTTTTTTCATGACAAGGTCAACCGCCTGGATTTTCTGATTTTATTAAATGAAGAGTTCTGCATAGATGCGTATTGCAAAAAATCGATACATTCCGGCCGGGTATGATTATATCGTTTCATCCGTCATGGCACAACTCCATGGAAAACGAAATATAATCGAATCAAAACATCCTTTCGCACACATTAATACAAGCATTAGATATTAATCTTCTACTTGTATTTATGTGTGGGAGATTTTTATCCGACAAACAATGACATCGATTTCATGATATGTTCTTGGATGTTCATGTGTCACCTTAAGTACATTAAGACAAAAACTTATATCAAAATTAAAATAAAAATAGATTAAAAGCTAAATTTCCTGAAAAGATTCTTAATCTCATGCTCTGTGTCTGTACGTGTCTTTAAGTTACTTTATTTTAGTAATTCAAGTCATTCAAGCAAATTCCAACTTTGCGACAAAATGTGTGTGCGTACTTATTTACCATTATTCTTCACCGCCGAATTAGTTAATACGTGTTGTTTCAGCACAATTGGATGCTGTTTTTTATTCATTAATTGCAAAAACCAGTTATGAATATCGAAGCATATTTTCGAAAGACGCATTAGTAATTTATTTATATTTAGTAAATAATACTTGTATTTATTTTTGCTTAAATAATGGAAGGAATATTGACAAAAAGCATAGGGATTAGTGAGTCAATTATTGTAAGATCATCATAGTACCGTTTTCGTAAGACAGTAAAACACACATAAATTTTCATCAATGCTTTTTCAATGATGAAAAAAATTTCGCCCCAAATCCTCAGTATCGTTTATCTGATGTCATATGTGCGTATAATCGATTTCATTTCTTATAATGTCGGCTTTAAAAAGATGGATCGATTCATAGGTGTAGAGGATGACTAAAACGGTTATGTTAAATCGAATGTATCTACTAGTCACCCATTACTCGAATAATTAACAATAGTATATGATGGCTAAGGTTGATTAAACGTATTGACCGTCGTTGTTTCTCAATTTGTCTTGTTTTTCTTGATCTCTTACAACCCAAGTTTTAGGTAAATCACCGGTAAATAACTAAGAACAAATACTACTGTTTGTTCATGTAAGTAAATCTATCTAGCGATACGGGAAATTAATTGACTTACTGAAAAAAATAATGCCCCAACGACTTACATTTTTAAAAATCGTTTCAAAGTTTTAAAAAAATTTGCAAGATCATATATGCATATAAATAGCGTAATGGTAAGATGCCTTGATTGACGTTTGGGCAGTTGTTTTTCGATGCTGGCTTGAAGTAGTTGCCTGTCTAGCTGCACTGACGAGATGTGATACAGCGAAAATGTATATTATGTGTATATATATATATATATATATATATATATATATATATATATATGAGAGAGAGAGAGAGAAAGAACACCCGATATGTTATACACTATCGCATTTATATGTAGAAAAATGTAACACCACAATGTAATTTAATATAATAAATCGGATTGACATTTTCCCGATAAAAAATGACGCGAGTGATGTATTTAGTCTGTATTCTCTTTTTTAACTTGATTGTTTTTATTTATGTATTGAAGATGTCAGAATACACCTGTGAATTCGTTCGATGTGTCGTAATCAGGGTTTACGCTTTAAACTATATCATATTCAGTGTGAATTATAAGAAAAAAAAAAGATTTCAATGCATTTGATTCAATAAGTAACAATAATCCTCCGCATGAAACTATACAAAAATTCGTCTTTCTAGCGGGTCTAACGATTTAATTATACTTGTTTTATATACATAAGACTAACAAATTGTAAGTTCTTCCTCATCTATATATATATATATATATATATATATATATATATATATATATATATATAAAAGTGAAAGTGTATGTGTGTCTGTGTACATTTTCATTCGCAATAACTCTGTCAATGTTTAGTCTACAGACTCGAAATTTAATATACAGGGTACTGAGATTTGGAAAAATCGATGTGGTCGGTTTTTGGCAATAAATTTTGCGATTAATGGGGCAAAGTTTAACGATTTGACCTTTGAGAACTCTACCAAACTTCTCCGACAATTTTGTGTCTACGCACTTGAAATTTTAGATATATATTCCTTGGACATGGATCTAACTTAATAACTTTATTTTAGCCCCAAAACAGTAAATTTTAAGGGGTAATAATAGGAATCAAAGTTTTAAAAAATTGACCACTGCAGTCTCTCTCAAATTACTC
This sequence comes from Euprymna scolopes, assembly GCF_053919585.1. Classification (NCBI taxonomy): domain Eukaryota; kingdom Metazoa; phylum Mollusca; class Cephalopoda; order Sepiida; family Sepiolidae; genus Euprymna; species Euprymna scolopes. The sequence goes on from NC_136497.1 coordinate 35,999,556, forward strand.
AGACAATTTCTGGTCTAAATATTTGAAATTTTACATAAAGGGTATTCAGAGATAGGGCAAGCTGTTTCATCAGTTTGGGTCGAAAATTTTTAGTTACCAATATATAAATGTATGTATATATGTCTGTTTGCATGTCTGCCTTAAACTTTCAATAGAGGGGACGGATTTTACCAAGATCAGTATCGTTTTAAATTTCGACCTTTCATACGACAAATATCGAAAAATTGGTTAAAACATTAATATCTTCCCCTTCAACTAGGCACTTTTCTACAGGGGGCACTTTTTTCGCCGATATATTTTAAAAGTTATCACCTCCTTAAGATTGTCTAGCCTTAATTTAAAAAAAAATATCGCTTCCCGTTTGGCGGTGGGCGTAACAGCATAAACGTTAGGTTTTTACCCCGTTCTTTTCCTCCTTTGCGGTACGGGTTCGAGCCTACCTTCCTACTACTACTTTTCTTTTTTTTTGCTCGACATACACATCCAAACACCTGGGTAACGCCGGACTTAAATGCTAGTATAATTATATTTTAAATGAATAATGTTTTATTCATTGCTTTTGTGAAGGCAAAAACAGATATTATGGCAAAAAGAATCTTTTAATAATGTATTCCACTTTCCTGTCGATTGTTTCAACATTGCCAATTCGTGGGTGGCGTGTTAAATTGAAAATTAAAAGACGTCTGACGAGACAGGTGCATGCTTAAATATAGACTGGCTTATTATAGTTTGACACACCCTATGAAAATGTCACATTTTATTATTAACTTAGTACTTGAATAGTTCTTGTATCTATTAGCGCAGCACGAAGTGCCTCGGATAAAAATGTCATGATATAATTGTAGGCGTGATCAGATTGATGATAAATACGTAAAGAAAGAATGTATAACATTAAATATTACGCATACACTCACACACCCATATGCATATATATATATATGCATATGTATATATATATATATATATGTGTGTGTGTGTGTGTTTGTGTGTGTGTGTGCGTGTGTAAATATATACGAACCCGTGAGGCGTGGAGTCACTATCTCTATCACTTATTATTTTTGAATTTTTCGAAATTTCAGAAACTGGCATTTCTTTTCACGTTCTCTTTCATGCCTAAAATTAACGCGTATATTTATATTTTACGGCTAGTATTTTAAGCATTATCATTCTATACAACTAAAAGTATGACATTTTTATAATGTAAATTGAGATAAAACAACATGCATTTTTACGATAGACATTAGATACATGCTGTAATGTGTACATGCGCATGTTAACAGGATAAAAGTATTTTTTCGCTAAATCTTAACAGAACTATTAAGAAATAGAGAAATATAACTGACGTATACACAAAGAAGAGTGATTACACACACACACACACACACGCATATATATATATATATATATATATATATATATATATATATATATATATATATATATGTATATATATATATATGAAAATAATCAGTCGCCGGTAAAGTTAATAAATATTAAAGCTGTTTGTCTTTTAAAAAAACTATATTAGATGTAGTAATATGCTGTTTTACCAGATATTCTGCGATTAAAATATACTAGCCTGGATGCCCGGCGTTGCCCGGTTGTTTGGAGGTGTGTGTTGAGAAACAAAAGTGGTAGTTGGAAGGCAGGCCCGAACCCGTACCGCGAAAGAGGAAAAGAACTGGAAAAAACGTGACACTTTTGCTGTTACGAACTACTACCAAACCGGAAGTGACGTAGGTTTGAATTAAGGCTAGACAATCGAAAAGAGTGGATGACTTTCGAAAATACGGGCGAAAATAACGACCCCTCCCTTTATAAGAGTGCCCAGATGAGGGCAGACAAATTAAAGTATTAGCCAACTTTTCGGTATTTGTCGTTTAAAGGGTCAAGCTTTTAAAATTTGACCCCTAATATGGCCCCTTTACTAATACTGTTTCGGGTTCATACCAACTTATTAAGTTAGATCCATGTGCAAGAAAACAATATCTAAAATGCCAATTGTTTATACCGAATATAGACGGAGGCGTTTTGTAGAGTTCTCCAAGATAAAATCGTTAAAGTTTGACCCTATTAACAGACAAATTACACAGATTTTCCCAAATCCCCAAAGCCTGCATATCAAATTTCGAGCCTGTAGACTGAAAATCGACAGAGTTATTGTGTAGGAAAATGTACACAGACAGACACACACACAGACAGACACTTTCACTTTTAAAGATATTAGCCTGGGTGCCCAGCGTTGCCCGTGTGTTTGGAGGTGTGGGTTGAGAAAAGAAAAGTGGTAGAAGGAAGGCAAGATCGAACCCGTGAAGCGAACGAGGAAAATAACGCGAAAAAAAACGTGAAGTCTTTGTTGTTGCGACTACCGCCAAAACGTGAGTGAAGTACGTTTTAATTAAGGCTAGACAATCGAAAATGGGGGATGACTTTTGGAAATATCGGCGAAAAAGCAACCCATCCCTGTAGAAAAGTGCCCAGTTTAGGATGAAAGAATTAATGTTTCCAGCCAATTTTTCGATATATGGCTTCTGAAGTGTCGAGCTTCAAAACGATAATGATCTTGTGAAAATCCGTCGCCTTTGTCGGAAATTTTAGGCAGTCATGAAAACATACATACAGACATTTATGTATTGGTAGCTCAAAGTTTTGACCCAAACCGATTAAAATGTTGCCCCTTCTCTGGAAACCTTTATGAAAAATTTCAAATGTTTGGACCAGAAATTGTCTGAATAATTTGGTAGAGAAAGCAGTGATCAATTGTTTTTAAATTTGATCTCTATTATGACTCCTAAACATTTATTGTGTTGAGCTTACATTAAGTTATTAAGTTAGATCCCTGTCCAAGAATCCTATATCTAAAATTTAAAGTGGTTAGGCGCAAAATTGTCGGAGGAGTTTGATAGAGTTCTCAAAGGTCAAATCGTTGAACTTTGACTCCTTAACACCCAAATTTCTGTCCGAAAACCGATTAGAACGATTTTCCTTAATCTCACTACCCTGAATATAAAATTTCGAGTATGTACAGCATTATTCTGTATGGAAATGTACACAGACAGACAGATACACATACACGTTCACTTTTATAGATACATAGATATAGATTATGGAATAGTAGAACGGAAGTAATTATCTTAATCTGTACATATTTATCTATGTATCGGCTTTGATATATGTTCATCGTGACTCATCTATCTAACTAGAGATGGATATCATGATGTTTTCATAAAACCTGTCAAAATGTAACGAAACTTGATCATAGACAAGTTTACCGGAAGCATCTTATCAGCTGATCGGATCTACGTGTGATTCGACTGGATTAAGTAACTGGGGATGACTTGAAGTTGGAAGCTGGACACGGTGAACAGTAGTTGGGTTAATAATTAGCCCACCCCCTTGGAGGGAGGTGCGTGTCTCTCAATGAAGATTGTTAAACACAAGAAGAAAATAACACACTTTCGATGTTCATATGCGCCGTCATCTAGCAAAATGAATTTAAAAAAATATTATCAATTATTGATTGTAGTGAATAACAGGTGCCAACCCTCCAGAAAGATAAATTCCAGATGGGCCCCTTATTATAAGGTATGTCTTATATATGACACACACATGCGTATAAATAATGCGGAAAATAAAACATATACGCATATGTATATATGTATGTATGTATGTATGTATGCATATATATATATATACATATAATGTATTTTGTATACATTTAATATTTTTCGCATTACGTATAATGTATATTATATTATTATATTACGATCTGCTGAGAGTGTAATCGTATACTAAAGTATAAAAAACAATAAATTTAAAGAGGTTGTAAGTAGTGTCAGAAAAAAAGAGTAAGGTACTTCTCTATTTATTTAAGGAAATAAAAATTCTATTTCGTCACAACAATAGAATACTGTTGTAATCAACATATTTATTTCATTAATCTATCAAAACGGCCGGGTAGAATAAATATCAACCTTTAAATGACTGAACTGGAACACTATAACGAAATGTATACAGTTTTAATTTATTCATAGTTTGGTCTCAATAACGCCCAAAGGAGTGGGTTACATCGTAACATATATACCGTGATCGACAACGTAATTATATTGTTATAATTAATGTGATTTTGTTTGCCACACACACACACACACACACACACACATACATATATATATATATATATATATATATATATATATATATAAAAGGAAATATACTAATCCAATGATATTTCACCTTTTATTTATACCAATCATTTAATTAATGAACCTTGATGTAACCATAGAGCATATAAAAATAAATGACACAAGTTTATATTCCAAATCTCTGATGTTTTACTCTTACCGATATCTTTGTAAGGTATGTAGGAATTTTTAATTTCTAAACACAGTTTTTTCATAGCTCAGAATCAATCATGGAATCATTATGTCAAGTTTTCACTTTATTCCGCCCTTAACTCATCAGAATAAAACATAACTCATTACATCTAAATGACAGTACAGGAATATGCACATGATTACAAAATCAGGAGTGATGTTACAATTATGCCATATTGCACTTTATTATTATTATTAGTATTATTATTATTATTATTATTATTATTATTATTATTATTATTATTAATTTAGCATGAACTCTAGGAATTAATCATGTGACATTAGTAAATGTTAGACAAATGCTCTTTTTGTTTATTTTATGATAAATTTAAATATGTTTTTACTTTCAAAGCAAAGAAGCAGTATCATGCAATATGATAAACTTAGAAAACATTCTGAAACATATAAATAACAACGAGTACAATTATAGATAGTTTTTTGTATTCTGAGTTATATTTTCACTTCTTGCTCTCTGCACGCCAAATTATTCCTAAAACACTTAGCCTTATGTTCGCGTGGTCTCTCGAACATATTTAGACTGGAAATAACTTTCAAGATTCTGAGAGGCGCGTCTCTTCTGCACATGTCATTTCTTATTTGTGTCACATTAGCATTTTTCTTTTGCTTGTTTTTTTTTTCAGTATCAAGGCCGCGTGTTATTCTATGGCGAGATATTTTTGAAGATCCTTACGTCATATGTTATTCGGCGAACGTGATTTAAAAGTAGTGCTGTGCCCGTGAGAATAGTTAAACAAGAAAGTCACGTAGGATAAATATAGAAATGAATATTCTCTATGAATGGATCTCATCACCTACCCCTCTTACCCCGTGTATTTCACTGTCTGCTTGCTTTCAATTTAAACACACAAGTAAATATATATATATATATATATATATATATATATATATATACTCATTTTTATACATAAGCAGTAATATGTCGCTGCACAGTCGTAGATATGTTTCAGTCAGTAAGTTACCAGTAACTAGAAATCTCGTTAGGCGATACCGCTTATTTGAAAGCGAAGTTTGCATTGAAAATATTAGGTGCTCTTCGTCATAAGGAATTCATATCAGAAGGTCCCGTCAAATGTTGTGAAAAATATGATTTCGTTGTATATACATGAGACATAATAGGAGTGCGGATCAAGGTCTGTATTTAGACGTAGGAAGGAAACGACATTGATGGGACTAAAAGATTGGCATGAAGATAATGGAAAACTATAAAAAGTATCTGCATGCGGTTTCCATTATCGCTACTTCAATGCGTAACCCCTAATTGCAGTCCGATTTTAGAGACTACACATATATGTGCATATTTTTCTGCCGTAGCAAGATAATGCGTCCTCTTATATCTGAATCACATTTGTTGAGCTGATGAAATCTGTTGAATTAAGTTGCAACGATGTAATGTATCAGAAAACAGAAAGTGCCTCCGTGGGCCAGTCCTGGTGCTAATAATGGTATGTTACTATCGCTTTCCAGGGGGGGGGCTGCTTGGTTGAGAAACGTTCTGGGAATGCAACTAGCTCCCCGGAGAAATAAACAATATTCACAGGTAAGAACATGGAAACATCAACAAAAACGGGTCGAGTTGTCGGTGTATCGAGAAAAAAATCATACCTGAGATGTTGGATGTAGGTGTGTGCCTCCTTCTTATCCCAGGAAACGTCTTGACGTTTGGTACCATTCGGGTTGGAGTCTTCCTTTTCCTCAAGGCAACTTTTTTAATTAAGATATTTATGGCAACACACACACACAAACGACATGCGACGCAATTGCAAATATATAATATTAACTAATTATTTTACAAAAATATATATCATAATAAAATATACAATTTACATATCCTATAGGTATTAAACGAGCTATGCTTAACTAGTGCTGAGGGGGATGAGGTCGCCCCACTCGCGTTCACGGAGAGACAGAATCACAAGTGCTCACCCCATGCGGTCCGGACGAAAAAAAAACGATGAAGAGGGAAATTCTGGGATTGCATATATGTGTATCTCTTCGCTTATGGCCAAATCACCCCCTGACCATGTTTAGAGTGTGTCAGCAACCGGCGAATAGTTTCGTGTGTTTCTGCGAAGAGCAATTACTTTGGGGGCCCATCGAACCAAAGTTATTAAAACCATAGCAGCAATTTTTAATCCTCCCCCACCAAGGCCAGAGGTTTTGCGGAAATATCAGTTATTTTGCCATTCATATGCAAGACTAGGAATACAAATGACTGAAACAGTTTTTAGTGTAATGTGTAAAAAGTATACCGTGAATGGCGGATAACCCTATAAATGTGCGACCTAAAGGAAATTATATAAAACTTACTACAATTTATGTTATAAGCTATTTAATGAGCAGTAATGTGTTGAATTCTAATCAGTAGTCGCTGAGATTTGAAACATTTTAAAATTTAAAAATCGCTTCGTGATAGACACCTTTACATCCCTTTGTAAAGAACTACGTTCGGAGTAGACAACTCCCGTTTTTGTGCGGGGTTAAAAAATAATCCCCAAAAGTTAACCATGATAATATTTGTAAGCATAGTCACCCGCTAATGCTGAAAATATAGGGATGGCAGTGTCGATAGGAGAGAAGTATATTTGTTTGCCGCGCCTGCGAACAAACCTGGCAGCCAGTGAATTACATTGCATAATACATGTATTTATATCTCTATAATTACTTGTCGACGCCAAATTAGAATGAGATTTTCTAAATCACCATAGTGAGAATACCTATTCAGTTCTGATTAAAAAAAATTGTGAAGATGGACCTAATGTGCAAATCCCTCCTCCAATATAAAATGTCGAGAATCTAGTAGATGATATTGCCGAAATATTTATTTTTAATTTCCGACGATTGAAATAGATTACAAAGGTGTAAATGAAGTATATTTAAATAATGTACTTACGAAATACTTAACTATGTTTGATAAAATATCATAAATAAAACTAACAATTGTACCAAGCAACTGAGGAAAAGAATGTTTGTTGTTTTTTTCTTCGACAACCCTGTAAAGGATTTTTTTTTTTTTTACCACGGCATGAAATGTAATGTAAAAAGCGAGCGAGAGATAGGGATTAAGAGTGAGCGAGCGAGAGACATACCGAAAGAAAGGGAGTTGTAAAGAGTATATACAGAGAGAAAGCGGCAGCGAGGGAGAGGAAATGAAAACTTAAGCCGTAAAATATAACAATGCGAACGTAGCAATTTACTCAGAGAGCAAAAAAAAGTATATTGCGACATATTAAAATAGAACATTAGCGTTGCTTTAGCCGGCAAATATCGTTAATCCGGACTATAAGAATGGGCAGAAGTCAGCCAGTCACATTGAGCGGAATTAGTCTTGGGGGACTGTGATTTTGACATCGAAAAATAGAAAGTTTATGCTATGTCAAGGAGTTTATGATCTAGTTAGGAAGAGTGAATCTTGATATCCGTCGAAAGTGCAGAATTCCACTCAATGATGACTAGGGGGTGTAGCAGGACTAAATTATTAGAGGGACAAATAGACTCTACGTCCCCTAAAAATGGTTGTGATTGTGAAGACGTTGATCATAGGATATAAATATAGCATATTATTAAAACCACTAAATCTGTCTATGATAACTTTCTAACGTAACATTGTTGAACACATACGATACTTTTTTCCACGGGGAAATTTCTACAATCAAAATATTATATACGGAGCTGAAACTGAATTCTGAAATTGGTGTTCTTATTTCTAAGTTAGACCGATAAGATGTAATTAGACATGAACAAAATTTACGCGGTAGTTAATTTAAATCAACAGGATCAGAGTATTTTCTTCAGAAATACTGCTATCTTTCATTTACTTTACATCATCAAAAACATTTAAATATTATTTTAAAGAAATAATTACGTGTTATTCAGACGATATCCGGATATCAAGAGTAACTTTGTATACGAGTTTTACTTAAATATTATATAGTATACGTATTTTATCAGACTATTAATTTACAAAATAATTTTACCAGCAAGCAAACGTTAATAAACAAATTAATCTTAAATATATCTATAAATCTTATCACACGACCTTTAAAAAAATATATATTTAATTCGTTATTGCATAACTCAGGAAGGGGTTATGTGACGCAAAAATCATGTAAAAGTGTACATAATACAATTAAGTATTCTATAGAGTATTTTACGTTTGAAAAAACTATCGACAAGGTTTTACTTATTGAAAAAAGTCTCCGGAATTTTCTTCCGCTTAAAATGCTTAGTTTATCATTCTAACTGGCTAATTGACATTTCAATGAGAATGATACAATTTGCCATTGTTTTCAGCCCATATATTATTGAGCTTATTATCTGGTTGCTCTATGACCCACATGCATAGAAAGAACCATATCTTTATTTATCATCAATCTTACTTACTTTCGCTCTAATTGACAAGTACAAATTATCTGTGTACATATAGATTAACACAAACATATACACACCCATTGTAACAGGTGTTAATTTTATTACGAAGCTCAGTATTTAATATTGTCTTGATTCCTTTTTGGTTGCTTCTTATTTTCGTAATTTTTCTCCTATGTTCGCTAAAAGTTTCACTTGTAACTCACCAAGTTGTTGAACCTCAGATCCACAAGAATAATGTATTTGTTTCTATAAGCCTGCGAGCCTCTAACAATGTTGAAGCATTATTTTCGTCAGAAAGATTGACAGTGAAAAGAGATAAGGAACAATATCCTGTTTGTTGAAAATTTTATCGCTATCGATATCATCTTCAGCGTTTCTCTATCTATTTTCCCGCAGGCTTCTTAACATGTCCATAGGAAATATGGTGCAGGACTCTTTTTCATAGATTGTCGAAGTCAAATGCACATCGCTATTGGATTTGATTAGCCAATCGGATATAATATTATTGCTTGTATATAAATCTCTTTTCTAAATGAGAAACACAAAGTTTATTCAACTTATCTCTTTACTAAATCTCTTCATTCAGAACGAATCCTCAATACCACGGCTACAGTAAATTAAACAACATTACCAACATCGATAACTTATACTTGTTTAGTTTAAAAACCAATAAAGACAAACAGCAGCCGAGGCATAATCAGCAGCAGCATTAGCAAAACAACAACATAAACATGCACTTTATTATTTAAAGATTATTTGTTTTCAGCTGTCTTTAATATTATAATTATAATGAAAATAATAATGACAACTATTGCTATCATTCTTATTATTAATAGTATTAGTAATAGTAGAAATGTTGAGACCATGGTTGTTGTTTAAATAGTAGAGGAAATGTGACTAAAACCACAAACTGTCGTTTATTTATTGTGAATGCCTATGAATCTTGTATGTAATTAACGGACAAACAGTCCAGAAATATGCAAGTAAGATATATATTTAATAAACCACCATGAAATAGTTAACCAAACAGGTTAATACTTTATAATAATACGTAGTTGTTCTCTGCGATCTTCTTGCATCTTTCTAGTGTTTCTATTGAAATATCATGCGTACTATTTTTTCATTCATTTCTTTTTACTTTTCGTTCGTGGCATTTAATCAATTCATCTCAAAGACAAGTTCGCATATATTGCGAAATATATGACACGTCCGTGGCATGTTGCATATGCAAGTGTCTAAGCGTTTCTTTCAGAAAAAAACACGAAGAACAAAGTATATAATAATGTAGTTGTATGTGAGAGAAATATGATACGACTAATAACATATGCGGCTATATCGTAGAAGGCTATCTATTGTGTTAGATGTAGGGTAGAATGAAATTGTAGCATTATGTTTTGTATATAATATAATATAATTGATGTTTTGTATGAGTACATTGTAAATTCTTTAAAGTAGATAAAATGTGAGCATAAAATGAATTTAAAAAAAGTAAAATATCGTTTAGGCGAGTACAATTGGCTGTCAGAATCAACTGAAATATAAGCTGATATATTGCAATGTAAGTTTTTTTCTTTTCCCCATGAAAATACATATTATTTGACACGGCAAGGTTATTAGTATTAATGAATGACAAATTAATATTGATAAGATCCGATGTTGATAATCTATAAAAGAATCCATTTGCTTTCTTTTTAAATTGTTAATAATACTTACTTGCTATGTTGTTTCTCAGAGGAGAACACATTTCTTCCATGTATCTTTTGTTCTACTTCCCTTCACTACCTTTTTGATATACAAAGCCGCACAAGTCACTAAACACTACTCGAATAGTTAAATTCTACTTTTATCTTGTTCTCTAGTTAGCGACAAAATATAAGAAATTGGCGAATTATTTTCCGCTAACAAAAGTATGAAATTATACTTAAAGGAGATGCAGAGGACGACGTCACTACATTCACTGCATTCCTAAACTTTCTTTTAATTTTGATTTAAGTATATAATAAATACACGTAATGCAATATTATTAAATCTTTTGTAATATTCGATTAAAGAGTGGTCCTCAACAATCAAGAGACTCTAATTGTTACGCCAAATAGTGTCAGAAAATTGTAAAGAATAAAGAAAAACATTTGGTGTTTGTGATAATGGGACGGTAATTTACATATAATCTTATATAATACATCGTGTAGTTCATTTTATCAAAATGTATACTTTGATAGGTCTTTTGTTCTCAACAAATTTATAAAAATCTTCTTAAAAATTAAGACTAATGTCAGATTTTAGATGAGTACATCTTTACTTTATCAAAACTGGCATTATTATAAACAACACTCACACACACACACACACACACATATATATATATATATATATATATATATATATATATATATATATATATATATATAGAGAGAGAGAGAGAGAGAAGGGTAGATGACAATTATAAGTAAAAATGCATAAGTGTGTATATTATCTATTTCTACCAGTATTTTTCATAGGATTTGACCATTGAGTCTTGTAGATTAATACAGAAATTTTATTAACACCTGAATATTTTTAGATATTCTAAATTTAGAACAAAAAAAAACATTATAAATATACTAAGTCCTCTTCGTCCTATAACCGGATCTTATTAATATTCGTGGTTACAAAATCTTAGATCCAATGAGATTAATTCGACATCAGTATGTGATTTTAATAAACTGGAGGCGTGCTTTTCGCATTTCAAATCCTAATTAGAATGTAACTCGAAAACTATCAATTTGGCATTCCGTTTAAATAAATTGTTGCAATGTTTATTTTAGTGTATTCGAATAAGTGCAACAAACGATTTAGCTAAGACTTACATTGCAAACACAATAATATAATAATTTTTATGAGTGTGTGCAACGTAAAATCGTCCTGTTGAAACCGGGGTTAATTTTAATTAGTTCTACTGCGTGATCCATACAATGTCCTAAATGTATTTAGTATTACCACACTGCGTAAATATTCATAGTTTTCGATTTCTAATTTTTCTGAAATCGTATTTGTGGCTATTGTGATATTTTTTGGAAATTGCATTCAAGTCATTCTTTAGCGATTATCTCCCTGTATCGCATCCTCCGAAGTTACTATACCCAATAGTTTTTGTTAATAAAAAAAGGTGTTTGAACTTGATGTGAAATTTAAACTAAACCTCAGATTCAAAGTCTCAAACTCAAATCCAACTGTTCTCTTCTCTCTGCACTTTCCACACTGACGCCCAAAATAAAGAAGTTGGCTCTTTTATAGAGACACCCAACCACATCTCATTTGCATACTCCTCCCCCCTCTCGTCGCATCACGTGATTTTCAGTCCATAAATACCAGGTGGACGCCATTTTTATTTTCTCTTTTTTTCTTTCCTAACACGAGCCGCATGATGCATGAGGTAAGGTTCTTTACTTTTAACCACACGCCCACTTGATCTCTAAGATCAATAACTAGTATCATAGGCTACCATCAACGCTAGGCGTCTTCCTTCGCGGTGCGATCGTCGGAGAGGCTCTTCCTCAGGCATTTCAACATCAGCATCAACCTACCCTTCCTCTGACGGCAAGGAGACTCTCCGTATATCTAAAATGTGACGAAGCATTCCATCAATCGCTACCTTGTTTTTGGAGAGTACTTCAGTCACTGTACATTTTCCCCAGCGAGTCTTGCAATGAGAATTGGGTGGTTTCACCCACACCTCTTCACTAACTGCGATGGCAACGCAGGTCTGTTCTCTCTGTGGTACAGCCAATGGATGTCGCCATTCATAAAAAAAAAGTAGACCGGTGTGGCACTGAATTTTCGTCTTGACCAGACTTCGGCGTCATATTGTACCAAAAAAATGCTTCTTGGGGCGAAATCTGGCTTCTTGATGCCACAGATTTTATAGTGCGATGGTGTCTCTCTATAATTCCATTTCCACTTGGACGGTATGCAGATCTAACATATAGCCCCACATTCCACTGCGCACATAAGTCTCTAAAATGTCCCGAGTGGAAAGACGTATTATTATCCACCAACACCTCTTCTACTGGCCCCCTTTCCTTAAAAACCTCCTCGACAACTCTCTTTACCTCTTCTGCTGTTTCATTCTTGATTTTCCGCCATATCGTTACTCTCCCAGGCCCACAATCAATCATAGTTACATGCGGTTCATATTGATAATGTGTGATGTAAATGGCCAATCTCCGCCAATTCTCTTCAACATGCAGTTCCCCTTTTTCATGTCTAACCGGTGCAGTGTCGATTCATTGGCATTCCCTACATTGTTCCACCACATTTTGGACGTCTTGCCAGGTAGAGAGTCCGTTCCTTTCGAAAATGATGCAGGTTATGCAAGTCTTTTAAATTCTCTACTGCACAACATGCTGGAGCCCCGTCTCTTTCCTTGTGTAGCAAGACTTTCTTGACTCTTGTCAGCCCATCTGATGTATTTTTTGTGATGGAACTAACGTAATAGCTACCTTTATTTCGAACTCTCAAACCAAGTCTCCCAGCGCTCCAAGTCTACGCTTGATAAGCATCTCACCTTCTCCATTTGTTTGGATCCGCTTGTCACCAGACAACTCCGATTTATTCAACGACACCACTGTTGCAGAGTCTGTTTTAAAGTTCACTATCTGTAGCCCCCTATACATGGCGAGATTGATGTCTTTCATCACAGCATCCAGTTCCGCAACATTGATATGGTCGATATCATCTTTTTTGCGTAGCCAAGCAGCATCTTCAACAGCCACTTCTCTTATTTCCAATAATACCCCTAACGCTACACTGCTAGCATCAGTCCATATCACCCCTTCATGACCCTCCTTTACATATCATTCTCCTCTCACCGGGTCCATTTTTTCACTTCTGCAATGACTTCTTTTATCATGAGAAGCAGTTCCTGATCAACTGCATCTTCCCAACTATCTGTCCCAGTCTGCTTTTTAATAAAACTGCACGTAGTTCGCAGCCATCCAGCTATTGGGTAGTGGCCAACCAGCTTGCCACATGTAGAGAAAATCTCTCTCTTGGCTAGGTCAACCTTGGATTCAGGGATCTCATTTCCTCACTCATCATACATTTTTCTGCCTTATTGTTCTGTAGTCGAAATCCCAAAGCCATTCCGTTTTCCAGTGACTCAGGCGGTTTTGTCGTCAGTCCATATGCTTTGATATGCTCTCTCACCATTTCCGCAGTCATCTCTGTTTCGTCCACTAGTACATCGGCCAACACTGTCTTAAGAACTCGCGTCATTATCTTTGCTGCGGAGTTCAGACCAAATCCTAGTCTGGTCAGACAATAAACTTGACCGTTGTACTCTACCAATTGATATTTCCACAATTTCTCATCTACATGAAGTTGGAGGTAGGCTGACTTCAGGTCCACAATTTTAGTTGCCTGCTTCATCCACCTCCATTTCCTTACGACTTCTTCATACTTCTTCACACCGTCCTTTGTGTGACAAGCGACAAACTTGTTCACTCACGGAAATCCAACATTGCCCTAACTTTCTTCTTAATATGTTGGAACGCAGCCATGAGTGGCAAAATTCCTTCAACTTTCCCTGATCACGGCATTAATATTCTTTCATCTATCCATCTCTCAACTTCTTTTTCAAACTGCGGCTCCGCAGCTCCTTTCAGTGTGCTTTTGTAGCAGCTGACCGGAATCGTCAATACAGGTGGCTCCGCGGTCCATCGCCATTCTACAATCCATTTTTCGCCATCGAAGCAGGCTCGAAAGTCATCATCCTCAATCAGACATGGTCGATGTTTCGACGGTTGGTTGGTATCACCCGTGGTTACTTTTCCTGTTATTTCTGATGCACTCTGATTGCCAAACTTCACCTGGCCTGTAGCAATAGTAGCTCCTCCCAGTCGGTCTATCACATCCAGGCCCATCACCACATCAATTCCTGCAACCATTCCATCCAGCAGGATGTCTCTTAGTCGCAATGTCATATTCCTTACTACAATCTCCGCATCGGCCTCTCCACAGCATTCCACTTCTCTGACGTCCATCGCTCTAACGTTGATAGTTCCATTCCAAGAGTTTGCTACGCTCGTAGTAATAAGTGTTGTTGCACAGCCAGTATCAACAAGAGTTCTAGCCCTCTTTCCATTGATTGTGATCATTAACTGTGGCAACAAACTCTCATACCCTTGTTCAGTATAAAAGAGGTGACTACTGGCGCAATAGCACCCCTTTACCAATTTCCTGGAAGCGAAGTGCAATTCCTGCCAAAATGGCATACTTGGCCACACCGAAAACAGATAATGTTCAGCCGTTGCTCCCTACAGTCTCTCATCAGGTGTGGTCCTTGATATCGAAAGCATTTACCGGTAAATCCACGGCCTTGCTTTATAACTGGTCGCTTCCTTCTGTTTGCCTCAGCAGTCACGACTCCCACCAGCTCACCGGGCTGTTTCGCCAAATCTCTAGCGTGCCTTAGAATCTCCTGCACCAATATCAGTAAGTCGATGCCGGTTCGTGGAGATGCGATAAGGGAAACCAGTTACAAGCGCCAGCTTTACAATCTTCTCAAGGCTGCGTCCCCCATATCCAGCCAATCCTGCTAGTCGCCTTATCTCTGTCCCATACACGTCCACAGACTCCCCAGTCCAGGTGACTATTTTGAGCTTGTTTTTAAGCCTAAAACGCGCTCTCGGAAAATACGGTCTTTAACCGGTTTTGAATGCTGTCAGCAATGGCCTGATCCGCCTCTTACATTTCTAGATAGACCGCTAGAGCACTTCCTTCCAAATACATTGGTATTAACGTGGCTACATCCTCGATCTTCTGCAGCCTTGCCACCAACTCTAGGTTGTAAAGCCACACAACCACTTCACCTTCGTCAGTAAATGGCCTCAGGATATCGCTGCTCAATCTTACTCGGTCACCCATTTTTGTCACTGTGCCGAAATAGCTTGACGTTAAATTTGAACTCAACCTCCGATCAAAAGTCTCAAACTCAAATTCAAGTGTTCTATTCTCTCTGCACTTTTCACACTGACGCCCAAGATAAAGTAGACGGCTCTTTTATAGAGACACCCAACCACATTTCATTTGCATACCGCTCCCCTTCTCGTCATTCACGTGATTTTCAGTCCATACATACCAGAGGACGACCGTTTTTATTTTCTCTTTTTTTTATTTCCTAACACGAGCCGCACGATGCATGAAGTAAGGTTATTTACTTTTCATCACAAACTTAGAAAACATCGTTTCTATTCGAATTATATTATAGAGATGAGACATCTAAATAAAGACGTGTGTGCGTTTGTCTCTAAAAACACATTATTTATTCATTATATAAATCTTACCTGCCTGTTAAAATGTATACGTATGTATGTATGGGCGTATGTATGTATGTATGTATGTATTTATGCATATGTATATGTGTATGTATATATTTATGTGTTATGTATGTATATATTATGTATGTATTATGCATGTATGTATGTATGTATGCTTGTATGTCTGCCTAAAAATGTAGATAGTTACGATGGATCTTAACAAGATCGGTACTATTTAAAAGCCCGACCCTTTAGTCGACAATTATTTAAAAATAGACAAAAAAAACATTAATTACTTTACCCTCAACAAGGAATTTTTCTTCAAGGAGGGGTCGCTTTTTTCATTGGTATTTTCTGTTCGATGTACTGGCCTTAACTAATAACTTCGTCACGTACGGTTTGGCGATGGGCTCAACAGCAAGGACGTCACGGTTTTTTTCACGTTCTTTTCCACCTTCGCGGTATGGGTTCGAGCCTGCCTGTCTACTATCATTATTTTTTTTTAGTCAACACACACCGCCAAGCCTCCAGGCTTGTTTATCATAAATAATTAATAAGCCTTCAAAGTATTAACCGTTAACATGCATACGCGTTTAGAACAAGATACATTTAAATATAATGTGACTAACACCTTTACAGAGTGCTATTTTAAATCATTCTTTATTTTCAAAAGTATAACTGATTTACAATAGTAAACGTCAGAACGCGAATTAGAATTTATATAAGTCGAACACTTGCTTATTCTGTAGGATAAAGAAATGATTTGTTTCGGGGAAAAAGAAAACACATCGTTCCTTGACTTTCCAATTCTTATAATATATTTTAAAAAGAACAAGCCCTGAACTCAGCAAATGCATTTGTAAAAGAAACAAATATGAGCGATGAAATCTGGATTAATTTCGATTATGTCATAAAACAGTTAATACATAAATATTTTTGATCTATGTCCGCATCCGTAATGTTTTTCTTTATTTGGATATTTTAAGGATACAACAAATGCCTGCTGGAATAACTTATTCCAAAGTTGCTTGCGATATTTTCACTTTTTGAATTCGATTTGAAAAAAATGTTTAAGCTTATAAAGAAAGGAGCCAGAAGCAGCATCAATAATCATTTCCTGTCCTTCGAAATAGTTCCTCTTGAACCTTTTATCTTTAGATTTGGTATTAGAGAAAAGTTTTTGCATTTCCGAATACCGGAAAAATGCTGCTTGTGCTGCAGTGTATTATTTATTACTCCAGGCAAAGATTTCTTTTTTTTCCTGAATTGATTTTATATGTGAAAATTATATTTTTCAATATGTTGTGCAAAAATTTACTCTTATACTCTGAAAGAAAAACAAAGTAAAATTAAATTTTACATTGTTATACATGATATGTTGTCTTTTATTTGGAGAATATGTCTTTATATAAATTAGATGCGCATATATGGTAATGATAACATGTATCGCTAGAAGTTCACTTCGTAATCATAATGCACAACAGAGCAGAGTAAGAATATTTTAGAAAACTAAAGTAAGAGTAATGATTATATCCCCACATGTTTTATTATAATATTTCTGTAGCATTTCGAAAATGTATAACATACAATCGCGTACAAGACTTTATACTTTGGCGTGGGTTATGTTACTTTATTAGTTTTCCTGTATCAGTATACATTTTATTGTCTTGCTTTATAATAGCTTACTGAAGAGAAGAAAATAGTAATTATTCATGTGTCGCGATGTATTATTAACAGTATGGAAGCAATAATAGAACTAATAGCAGCAGTAATTGCAAATATAAAATCCCCACAATAGTTGCACGAATAATCTTTAGTAATAATAGTAATTATGACATTTCTAGAAATCTCTAACATTTTAATTACAGTTGTACTTTCTTAGCATTATAAACGATTACATGATAATTCGCCATATGATAGACAAATCTATAAAACATAAGTTTTAATAAACTTAATGAACATCTAGGTATTCTCTGTATTCTTCCATTCAGACTCTCTATTTTACCACCTGATACAAGTACTATTGTTTGCTTATTAAAAGGGTATAAGCTGATCCCATATCTCTTAAAATATCCATCGGCTAACGGACGACAGAGCACGTACTTCACTACTATTGCGTGGCTATATAAACATTCCAAATTACACAATAGCCGTGGTAATTTTTTTCTAAAACTGTAAATATCTGATGTCAAGAAGAGGCATCCAGAAGTGACAAGGATACGTATCGGGTTGCAAAATAGAGCAATCCGTGACGCTGGATAATTTTCCTTTGTGGATAGAAACCCTACTAGCAGATGCGAAAATAACTCATGGTTATGTCAGAGAAATTCTAAAAGACACATCCAAATCTGATGAGTGTGATCTCTCCACTGCAATACACATTAAGAACTGATACGTACAGCTTGTCGCTATTCTCTCCAAATTATTCAATAAATTTCCAGCTTAGTATCCACTTCCTTATACATTGAACGTGAATGCTTTGTCCCAGTATTCAAAAAGTCTTGACTTCTTAGTAATCATTCTTTTAGTTAAACCCCGCTATTCGCTAAAATTGTTTACTCTTCAATATATCAGTTAATGGTTGATCAACTTTTTAAATATTAGACTTCTTAATCACTTACAATATGTATATAAGCAAACCCGTTTTACTGCAAATATTGTAGGGTCATCTCTAATCGCACATACAGTTCATTGTATATTATATTTCTAGTCTGTAAGATTGCAAATATGATTTTCCCTATTGTATACAAGTATTTTATGGATGCCCCCTTTTTATCCATCGCAGTCATATTATATTATTTTTTGAAAACAGAAAGAAATCTGAACTGTTGATTTCGATGTTGTCATAATATAATACATGCCGTTTAATCCCAATAACTATAAATTTCTGCATATTGAGCATGATATAAAATGTGATTGTATAAATACATGTAAGTGTGTGTCCCCAGGCTATTCGCATTCATTTGCCACAGCAGGACCAATCTCTTACTTTAGAAAAAGAACAATGACCCTGTCTAAGGGACATCTCAGATATGAATCGCGTTGTATAATTGGAAGAGTCAACTTTTGTACCTGTCTGCATCGCATGTAATTCAATATTATCCAAACTGAGATATATTATAGCATGACTATATATAATATCTTACTAGAAAACCTTTAACATCGGTTTGTTAAATGTAATCGAAGTAGCTGAGTGATGTCGCTCTGATTTATTGCACATCTCAGTAATTCTGCAGGTATTCTGCTATTTGTTAGAGACGATTTTTGATATAGGGATGAACGTAAAAATAAGCTCCAACTAACACATCAATTTTATTATACTTGATGCAAAAGTTTTAACTGACTTAAAAGAATCGATTTATTTTTCTTGCATGTAAACATTACGTATATAATACTGTGAATGATAATTATACTAAATCTGTATACGTTGAGTGAGAAATACGACATTGTGCTCCGAGTTATACTTGTGTTTATCTCCCTTGACACATAATACAATCGTGGCTATAAGGTTTTGCATGTCGACGTAAGATTACAAACAACGTGGTTGATATGTAAAAACACAGAAACAAGCTGTAAGTATATGAAAATATTTCAACTACTCTAAATAATATTTAAAAGCCTATGAACTTTATCCAAAGCTATTTTAAAAATAATAACGTGTTTACCATAAGCCATAACCAATAAGTTCTCGCTTTCAGAATATAAAGTAGGAAAGCGTGATATACGGTGAAATTTATTAACAATTTAATCACTGTTGCATAAATAACATACATTAAACGAGATAATAGTGATTGTTTCCGGCTTGAGAGTACGGCCAGCGTTAATGGGAGACCCATTCTATTAAGATATATTCCATTATTCCCGGTATGAAATGTGATCATATTTCCTTACGTAAATCTCTGTAATTGTCACTCAGAGACATTCCCGTCTTATCGTGACTCCCACACGGCAACATAATTTGAAAGGAATTTCCGTCGTAATATCTAATTATTGACAATTTTCTCCGCGTTCTAATAACATTACGACATTCGCAAAGAGCAAAGCCTGGAAGCCAAGGTTCAATCAAACGACAATGGAAACACCCGGGCGTTGTTGATAGTGCAGGACTGCAATAATGAGTTCGACACGGCAAATTGGTGTATAATTTATCGTTATAAGAAATATATCTTGACGTTGAAGACATTTTCATATGCAACAATCTTTTTACGCACCTATTTTTTGAATGAGCAAATGCATATCAAATGCAATATTAGCCGTTTCTCTTAAAACATAGAAACATTTTATCTAAAATATATATTATTTTCAAATGCTAAATATTTACAAGGACACTGAAAAGCCGCAAGTCAATAGCTGAATATTCATGCATGCTTAAAGGACAAAACTAATTAGTAACAATATATTAATAAACAAAACTATGGCTGCATGTATATGATTTCCATATCTATTAATATACGAAACAATATAATAAAGTTCGCATTATGCAACTGATTATGAGTAAATAATGAAATTTACGATTAACTATTCACGTACAGTATTCGATTTTTGTTTGAATAATCTAATCGTCTAATAACGTATTGTCGCTTCCATATATACTAAACCAATAGAAAACAATAATGTAATTATCTAGTATATAAACAACACACCAAATGTAACTATATATATATGTATGGGCGTGCGTATGGACGCGCGCGTGTGTGGGGGGGTGCGTGTGCGTGTGTGTGTGTGTGTGTGTGTGTGTGTGTGTGTGTGTGTGTTGACACCATGGCAATATGTTTGCAGATGTTTTTTATTCATGAGGGTACATATTTTATTGCTTTCAATTACAGTAATTTGTTACACAAGGTCGGAAACGGGGATACAGGCAAGCTCCCCTAAAGCCTGGGAGGGTGAACATCCTGGGTGATAGCCGGGCGGCATATATCAGTCTTACAGGTACTAGTCCGGTTCCTTGTCCCGCTCACGTCGGTCTAATAGTCAAGAACGATTTTTTGATGAGTACTTTCTACCCAATCTCCAAGCCGCCGAAGTCGCTAAGAGATATCCCCACCATTCATAATGCGGGTAGTATCTGATTGCTGTCCACCAGAGCAATAAGTGACACAAGGTCGGAGAATGGAATACAGGCAAGCTCATCGAAAGGAACATCACTCTAGTCTCGACTAAAAATGCATGAGCGTTACCATTGTCATTACACGGTCGTCGCGCATCAGGAGAAGAGTAATAAATTTGCCTCACCATAAAACTCCGTAGCAATTCTTGGGAGGGTGAATCTCCTGTGTGATACCGAGGTGGCATACAATAGTCCGACAGGTATTGGGCTAGTTTCCCGCCCTCAACTATCAAGATGAGTTTTAAGAAGTCATCCTTTTACTCAGACTCCAAGCCGCCGAAGCCGCTAGGAGATTCAAACCCAACGATTCATAATAAGGGTAAATATTGTTTTTATTGTAAAAATGCAAAATGTTTGAAAGAAAATTGGCCCAAAGCCGAAAATAGGAAGGGGAGAACGGTCAAATCAAACTAATGTTAACTAAACTAACCTAAGTAGTTCATACTTTCACTCTAATTTCACTACAATACCGCATCCTACTACACATCCGTCATTATATACATCCTTCTTTGATGACTATAAAAAAAGCATACCACGAGAACCTCCTTTAAACCCACATATAAAAATATATGCAACGAGTGGGTTAGGGGATGTAAAAAATTATATACAAAATAAAGATGATATTTACAATATTAGTAACAAAAAAATCCATGACTAAACTGTGGCAGTTTTGCCAGTCGAAAGGGGGATTCGGGCCCATACGCTTCATTTCAAACATCCATTACGAAAACATTGAAAGGGAACTCGTATCTTTGCACAATCAAGTGTGTTGTCACCAAATTGGGGAGGGAGATCTAGGGTAAAAAACACAGCAAACTGGACAAAGTAAAAACGGAATCAAATGATCACCACCATACACTAGCTAGGTATAAACACAACAACTTACAAAACAGCTCGTTAATCTAGTCTAAAACATGGCCTATTCTTCATTAAAAACATGTTAAGGCTGACGTTCGGTTTTGTTACCCAACATTCTTTACGTATAGCAGGTCTAAATACAACTCAACCTTGCTCATTTCATTCGATAAACACCCCATTTTAAGCAAAGTCAGATGTTGAGAGTGTTACACTCTCAGCCTTAATATGAAACATCAAATGATAACGGAATATTCGTATAAGGTCGAAAGGCGCGAAGTCTTCAGATCCGGACAACTTTCGTACGTGCGTTTATAATCGCAGGTCTCATCGTATATAGCAAGATCCAAACACATTTCACTTATAATCGAGTTTTTTGTGGTCATTTGCTACTAACATTTATGAGAATTAGAGTAAGAGACGGTACATTAAGTATGCAGACAGTGAGACCTGGAACAAACTCAATTAGCGGCTCAACGATGGGGCAATAAACAGAGGATTTATATAAAGTCTTGATCGCTTCGCTGAACCGTTAAAAAATAGCCAAGCTAGTTGTGTGTAGTCTCTTCCCGTCCCAGAGTATGTGAAATCACTAACCAGGGCAAAGATGCCTGATCGTTACTGCTTGACTCGGGCGTCCAACACCAAATTGAGTGAAGAAAATCATTTGTCAAAGGGAAACCCTGATTTAAAACATCCATAATGGATACCCTCACTAAAACCTCACATAATGCCTTTCGGGACAACAGCAGTATTAGAGAGGCTTTGTTTTACTCTTAAAAGTAACTTTAATGCGCGGCAACACTCACGATAAAAGGGCCACTAATCTCGGGACAACCTGTGTGCCGACTCGGGCAAGTGCACGTTTCTCAAAGCCAGAAATATTTTCTTAGTGTCTTTTTCTCCCAGGAGCCGCCGTTTCCCTCTCTTTGTGCGCATATTCGATTCAAGAATAGATTGTTATAAGCTGAATAGCATATCGAATCTCCTCCGCACACAGATTGCATGTTTGTTGCTTCCCGGGGCATTTTTTTAATCTAGCCCAAATCACTAAAGCTTGACTTCCTATTCAGACAAAGAGGCAATCAGAGCCTAAATTATATTAACACTAGCACTATCATCCTCGTCTATCGCCGGATCTAATCTAGATTCTAGTGTCGTTTTCACTGTCCTAGAGTCTATATTGAGTTGTCTGCTAAAACTGGCAGAAAAGGATCTAATGGCTTCCTTCAATTTGACCTAGCATTTACTTCTAATTATCGTCCCCGTCAATTCGCCTGTATGCTTAGTAAGATCCTGTTACAGTATACCCCCATGTCGAACAATTACGTGATGAGCTTCCAATAACCGGGTAATCTAGACTTAGGTCTATCGAAACTTACCAGAACGTAACCAACTCGGTGATCCGAGTTAACTATCGTGTGAAAATTTGGACAATTCAATACTCCTAGGCCGACTCATCTTACTAAGAACCTGTCGATACAACTAAAGAGTTATACTGCAATGGAGCTGCACCTACGTGTCCAAGCCCACAATAAATCTCTAGGTTTTTCTTTTCCGAATTTGTCGATAAGATCCAACTGATCCACAAACTCACGAAATAAAAAGTAATCCCGATCTCTGTTAGTTCCCCTAGAAAGTCACCTCTATCTAAAAATCGGGATCGAAGACCGCCTTCTAATCTCCCGTTAAGATAGCCATTCGAGAAGTATTCATGAACTGCCCTGTTCGTCATAAAAGATGCAGCTAGCTCACCGTGGCTATTAGGCTAAAAAAAAACTAATAAAACGAAACGTGCTACTTTTTACGGTAAATCTAGAACGATCCTCATCCAGAACGCATCTAACTACTTTTTAACTAGCCAACAAACCTCTCTCGAATAAGAATTAAAGTACGTTAAGAAATCACAATAAGACTTAGATAGCGCATCCAAATGGCAACCTTTTTTGCATGGTAGTCACCATTATCAAGGCCAGGAAGCCACTCGAGGATAAGGGTTATTGCGTGTACAGTAATAAATGGAATAATATCCTAGTAATCACTGGCAATGGACATTTGATAAAGTGTCTTACTTTAGGGATCGGTTTATCAGAAATGTGTTTATTTCAGACTTAAAGACATCGCAGTTGTAGTCAGGTGGGAAACAGGCAAATCGAAGAGAGTTCCACAGGCGGGCACTTCTAAGAAAGAAGCTTTGGTCATGGAATCTACGTTTTGATTTAGGCACAGATAAAGAACAGGGGAATTTATTTACACTAGTTTCAACTAGACGGGTGTTTTTCGTCAAGGATTAGGAAGGAGGGAGCAGAGATTATTGCTCAGACGAGAAGTTGCCATGGAAATAACGATAAAACAAATACAGGCTCGCACCGTCGATTCAGTGGGAAATAGGTGCCAAGGAAGTCAAAGGCATCCCCCACTAGGCCACAAAGTCTATTTCGTACTATGTCAAGGCAGGATGGGATGTTTTAGCAGCTCCTGCCCAGATTTGGCAGCAGTACACCATCCTTGGACCTACGTGGCTTTTATAGAGATAGAGAAATATATCAGCAGTAAGATATCTTCTAGAGCGGTAAAAGGATCCTACAATTTTTCCATCGACCTTGGCAACAGACTTGATGTACGTGTTCTATTTCAGGTAAGGAGTAAAGGCCAACCCCAGAAGCTTATCAAAACATTGAACCTACCCTAGGCGAGAGCCATACATTTCAGTTGATGCCAAATGGGGACCAGAGCGTTGATGATGTAAAGATAGGAACTTTTTTTAGATGCATTAAAAGTAATCAGCCACCTCTTCCTCCACACAACCACGCGCTCAAGATCAGAGGAGAGAGAATAAGGGGTGTTTCTTGTAGGCAACAAATATTCACAAAGGTTCTGCAGGTTCAGGCTCAAGCGAAATTTTCGCGAGTCGGTTCTTAGCCATCGGACATTTTATCTAACAAAATTGAGAGCCATGCAAATGCCATTAGGGTTGAGAACCAGAAACGTATATCGCGGTTGTTAGCGTGCCGACAGCTCTCGTGATAAAATAGGTACCTAGCTGAGTGTCGATGAACATATAACGAAAAATACCGCCCACATGCAATGGGTAAATAATGTTAGATATCCAATATAGCAAGGGATGCATTTTAACAGGGACCCTCTCCCTAGAAAACATTCTCTTAATTTGTGAATATCAAAGTCTTGAAAAATGTTTAAGGGAGTGAAATATTAAAAACCTTGTTAGCTTCTTCCAACATCGAACAAGGGTCTTTCGCCTCTTCTTTTTTTCGGAATTACTGCGAGGACAATGTTGCAATTCGGGCAATTTGTGGGGTAATCACTGGGCTTCCCTGCTACCTCCCTCATTCAATTAAGTTCGTGAGTCAACTCCTTTGAAATAGGAAGTGCTGTTTGTGGTTGCTCCTTTAATGCTGCACATGTCTTTGCTAGGGAGGTAGAGGTTTTTTTTCCTTATCCCTGGAGGGGGATGTTTTCGATATCCATGGGTTTGTGTGTAGCGGGGAATGCAGCAGGGGTATTGTACGGTGTCGCAGAGGTAGAAAGAAGAGGACGGGATTGTTTGATGGATTTGTTTACAGAGCTGAGCGGGATCGATAAGGGGAGTAACTAGGGGACAACAGATGTAACTGGAGTAGGAATTTTGGCAGGAGAAGTGATTTTTGGTTTTGTGGGAGATTGACTAATAGAGTTTGAAGTTGGAAGCTTTGTTTCGGAGAAAGAGGTTTACTAGGGGACGTTTGCTGGTCGTTGTGCATACATTTTTAGGTATACTATTCCCACATATTTGGCCTTGCTAGGACTTTTTTCAAGCTTTGCATTCTCCCTAGATTGTTTGAAAGAAAGTATACCAGGCCGTGTCTTCCAGAGGATGATTTTTCATGGTTTTTATTTATTTTCCTTCTTCTCTTCATTTTCTCTTTAGGAAAGGGTCGACGATCTTTAACTTTAGCTGAATACTCAGATGTTGCAACACTTTAGTTTTAGATTAGTTGTAGGTATTTGTAGGGCATTCAGAAGTGAGATGCACAATTTACTGGTAGTTCCAACAAGTTGATCTTCTTTCAACTACGATGATAGGCATTTTATCGTCTTTGACTTCGATAAAGAAACGAATATTGTTGGAATTCTCTCGGTCTTGACGGATGTTAAAAGATCAGAAGCCATGGAAATCGTCGTATTGGAACGTGTATTTTAAATGAAGGATCCAATATATCCCATGTCTACATTGGAGCCACGTTGAGCACATATACAGTCATCTGTCTTATTTCTATATACTCAGTTCGAAGTATATAATTTAGTGTGATTATTTCTTCTTCAGACAGTAGTGGGGAGAACTTAATACGGCCTACCACGGGTTTTAGCTCTTACATTTGATTAGTCATTTGTTATCAGGAGGTTGTTGACAATATCGGATAAAGCACCAATTACTTTCCTCGTTTTCCGATCTACGATGAACAAAATGAGACATGTTTACTGGATCGTAATGTGTTTGTAGTTCCAATGCGAAACTTTTCTCCGTAACAAGGTGTGGACACCTCCTGGTTTTTTTCCACAAATTCGGAGACACTAATGACAACGTTGGGATGCTAAAACCAGATGTTTCTTGGAGCAACACCCTCAATCTCCATGAAGTTCTTTCATCTTTCTAGCGTGCATGTCTAGCGGAGGTAGTAATAACCAACCCGTTAAAAAACGGTTCAAAATGTCAACAAAACTTTTATATATAACAGTAAAAAACACGATAAAAAGCCGATGTAAAAATAGTAATAAAGTACAACAAGAACATTAAAACCACACAACCAGGAAGAATAGCAAAGAAATGTAAAGTTGTATTTGGATTATCTTATTTATAACGCTCCGTTAGAACAATCAACAAATCGAAAACCTGTGACATCATTAGGAAAATATCGAATTTTTTTATTCAAGCCAGTTCCCTATCAGTCTCCGTCTTCACACAACTGAACCACCGCTGATTCAGACTATTTTATTCTTCGCCAATCTAATGCCGCGATTTTTGTTCTAAAGGAGGACCTAACACTTAAGATCTTGACTGCATTGATTCTTCCCCGATTTCATTTACTATCGTCCTTAGTTTTTAACATAATGGCATAACTCTTTACAGGTTATGGGAAAACAACTGACTTTACTTTGACGGATCGGAATCTAAATTCAAATTTTGGCAAGTGAAATTTCTGGGATATTTAAGGATAGAAAAACTACAAAAAGCTATACAGTTTCCGCCAGAAAATCCTAACGACCCCAAATTTATCAAAAAAGGGAAGCGTTTTTTCAGAACTGAAATTCTTAGAAGACATAAGTATATCCCTGATTATAAGAGATGACTTGGTTGATTGACATAAAGCGTTGAACATATTAAGAGAAATGTATTTATCAAAAAAGGGCACCCAAAATTATATATACGAAGACGAGACAATTTCTGACTATGAAACAACAGCAAATTCACTAAAATTTTCTTGTGAGATAGCCTATTCATCTTAATGACAGTGAAGCCTATTTATCTTAATGACACTAAAGCCTATTCATCTTAATGACACTCAATAGACTTACAGTCGATTTTAAACCATTTACAAATGTTATAAGCAAAAATACACACCTTTAACTTTAGTGAATTTAAAGTAGCATTGCGTAGTTACAAAACGCAGACTCGGATGCCTGTATAAAATAATAACTCTAGCAATGTAATAAAGTTCAAAAATGCTTCTCAAAAACCGACAGAACCAAATTACACATCTCACCGCAGTGTTTTCCCCAACAATAATTTTCCTAAGAAAAAGAATAAAATTATCTGCTAAAATTATAGACGACACAACCACAAACGTTTCCAATGTCGATATAAAAACTCAAAAGTGGGCTCCATGAAAAACATTGAGAACTTTGATGAAAAACATACTTTTCTATTTACATGTAAATTTGACAATGCGGCAAACGATAAAAAATGTTTATTTTAGTTTGAGGTGCTACATTACATGTAATAAGGGATCTGATTGTATGACTTTTGATTCGAACTTGAATCCATAGAATCCTTTTGTCGAATGGTGCAAATGATATAGCTTGAAAAGAGGTAATGCTAAAATATTACTAAAATAATAATAGTTTAATTTGTAACTGTATTCTTTAAAATGTACTTTCCATTCCTACATTCAAGCAATACGTATTTTCCAGATAGACAGCCATCAAACAAAGCGCGAATATAATGTTTGGTCATAACAAGTCCAATTTTATAGACCCAAATGGAACTGTATTTAACGTTAAAGAAAATGGCCGACTATATTATTTAAAAATTATGATTCCCTCAAAATCTGTTTTTTTACTTACTATTGACTGGAAAACTAGGTGTAACATTCTCAGACACTGCAATACTGCAGATATTAAAAAGTTGCTGAATTTAGTCGGAATAATACCTTCATACGGCCCCCCGAATTATGAGGTTTGTCCACAGGGAAAGATGACGAAATATATAAGCAAAACACAAGACAAAAAGGTCAGGAAAATGCTCTCCTTTGTGCACTGTACTTTGGAAGGCCTAATGAAACCGATAGGAAAAGATAACGTCAGATATTGTCGGAATTAGCATACCGACGAGTAGGGGGGAGGGGAAGAAAAGACGGTTTCAGTCTTGCAACGAAATGTCGACGTTGCTTACAAGCAGTCTTTCCTTGTAAACGTAACAAATGGGTAACGATGGTCGAAGTGTAATTCGTCTTAATGACTACAACAACTACTACCATAACAGTAGAGCGGCCACCCCTTTTTATCTACTCCAACTCTTAGTCAACGAGATTCACGCTTGACTGAAATTTCTATTTAACTTGTAAGGAATAGGAACTCACGTTCTTTGATTAACGGGCCACCGGCCGTGTTGGTCACAGCTACCAGTACTCCGTTCTTCCCCACCGACCTACCCTCGGCAAGTCAACCAATTCAAAATTCTCACAATATGCCTTGAATTCCCCTGACGATTATTAAGGTGTAATTATGACTCATTTCTTAAAAAGCAAATCCGACACTATAAGAAATGTTTTGCTCACATCGCACTGTATGGTTCTGTAAAATGTATTCGTTCAGACAATGGAACTGAATTTACTAGTAAGGACTTTGAACTTCCATTAATTAACCATCTTATTAAATCATCAACAAATCAGCGAGTTATTGCTCATTTAAAAATATCACTGCGGAAAGTGCATGGCGGACCCTTTTTGAAATGGCAAGATTTTTACTTAACAAATTGAAATGTATCCAAATTTTATAGACGTGCCCTTAAATGTCGGTGGCATGTATCAGAAATAAATCATTCAATAAAAGATTAGGCAAAACACTGCATGAAGCGTTCTGCAGGGAAATCCCAAATTGAACCGAATGCGTATATTAGCTTAAGAATTGCAATGGATTCATAGTAACTACCATTAAACTAATTGTTAAAAGCGAGAAAAGTATTTTCATCGCTCACAGTAAAAGCAGTCCGGTTACTGAATGTATTTTCCCGATCAAAATGCAAAATAAAAATTAGATGTGTAAAATTTAAACTACAAGACTACGCAACACAATTGTGTTATTCGTTTAAAAAACCCACCAGAAAATTATATTGAGGCGATTTATTCCGAAAATCACAAGAATTGAAAAAAGATATGGGATTCGAATGGAAAGCTTTATCTAAAAATAATGCATACGAAATTTTGGCAAAGCCAAAGGAAAAGAATAAAATGTGTTCCGCTGGGGATTCTAAAAAAAACACGATTTCTATAGTGAAACTGTTAATGCCGGATTTATTGCAAAAGGTTTGTTTTTCAAAATTTCCGGGGTCGAATTATTTGCCACATTCTCACTGGCGACACATTTAAAGACGATACGAATGTTATTTCAACTTGTCGCTTAATACTATTCAAAATTCCATTATATGGATGTAAAAAATGTTTCGTTTAATGATCCGATGTAGTCTAAGATTTATATTTAATGGTGTTAAACATACATTAAATGACACAAATACACTTGCCGATCTTGGATAATTATCATTGTCCTTGAGTATAAAGTTTACTTGTGAAAACGAAACTAAACAACAAACCAATAAAGGTACATTGAAATACTTCTGCTAAACTTAGGAATTTAAGTTTCCAAACCACGGTTAATCCCCGTTAAGATTGATATATATATATATATATATATATATATATATATATATATATATATATATATATATATATATATATATATGTATATATATAATAAATTCCACAGCCAAACAACGTCGCAGCTCACAAGAGCCATGACAGTCAAAGAACCGGAAGTCCAAGACTCGAGTTTCGCCCTCATTTGGGCTCATCAGTTAGACACATCCGAACTCAGGATTCGAAACCCGAGCCTCTTGCATGCAAGGCAAGCACTCTACCAACTCAGCAAACGCCCTGCCCACAAGAATTTCTATTAACCAACACAGATCAAGCAAACCGCGCCGAAATCCGACTGTGAAATGAACCTACTTCATCTCAACAAGGGACGCGGTCATCCAACCAGCTAATAACCCCAAGCCGATGTCTCACAAGTAGGAGTTTTAACTCGAAAGGACGATGCCATCCAGCAATACTAACCAAGCGAGAAACTTATGATAGGATTTTCGGAATGTGAGAGATTGTATATAATAAATTCTCCTACTTGTGATACATCGGCTTCGGGTTATTAGCTGGTTTGATGACGAAGTAGGTTCATTTCACAGTCGGATTTCGGCGCGGTTTGCTTGATCTGTGTTGGTTAATAGAAATTCTTGTGGGCAGGGCGTTTGCTCAGTTGGTAGAGTGCTTACCTTGCATGCAAGAGGCTCGGGTTTCGAATCCTGAGTTCGGATGTGTCTAACTGATGAGCCAAAATGAGGGCGAAACTCGAGTCTTGGACTTCCGGTTCTTTGACTGTCATGGCTCTTGTGAGCTGCGACGTTGTTTGGCTGTGGAATTTATTATATACAATCTCTCACATTCTGAAAATCTTATATATATATATAAATATATATATATATATATATATATATATATATATATATATATATAATACAGAGACTGAATCAAAAGTCATAGACGATCGATTATACAAAGAACGTATTGAAAGTCTAATCTATTTGATGACAGCAACTAGGCCTGATATATGGCACACTGAAACAAAGCTATCTGGAAACTAATCAAAACTTACAATGAAGGACTTAACTCGTGGAAAACATTTCCAACATTATCTAAAAAGTATCATGAAACAAGCTCTAGTATTTAAAACAATCCATAAATCCCCTACATTTAGAGGGATTTTCAGATTCAGATAGGAGAAACTCTGAGAATCGAAAACGTATAGCGGGACCCGGTTTGAGACTGTGATCTGGAAATCAAAAAAAAAATGTGGCTTTTTTCTGCATGTGAACTTTCGCACTCAGGCTAAGACACTCTTCGAACCTCTATTTCTAAACACCCTTCTAAAGTCTATTTCAAAACCACATCTTAGTAAAAAACGAATAGTTATTTTGACAACCAGAGTATTGTCTTATTTGCAAAAACCTCTATGACCAAACAAAATCGAATCATATTGACATGAAATATGATTTCACAAGAAATGAAGTTATTAAAAAATGTATTATTCTTAATCATGAAAAACCTAAAACATAATATAGAGGACATTTTCCCTAAACCTAAGATGAAATTAAAATATTTTATCGCTGAACGTGTTTTAATTTAATATTGAATAAATCTGGTTTTAGAAACACAAAATCAGAAGTCAAATCCGCAAAAAATTGTAAATTGCCCCGGGTCAGCAAATAAACTACGACACTTTTTCTTGTTTTCCTTATCAAATTAACGAACTAAATAATCTAACAGAATGTTTCGAGTTTTCGTTAAACAGAAAAACATTATTTATTTATTTATTTCTTCTTCTTCTTCTTCTTCTTCTTCTTCTTCTTCTTCTTCTTCTTCAGAAAACAATTCTTTAAAAGAGCAACAAAAAACAACCAGAAAATCTTAAACAATTGAATAAAATGAGACGCATCTCTCTTTATACACGTTGTGTATATATTTATGTTTTGTATACATACGTGTGTGCTTGTATAGAAACACAGGGCACTGTGATGCGTCTAGTGGAGCAGCGTTAGTGCATGCTTTTCACTTCCAGCTTCTGCCGCTGGCAAGCCTTTAGGTGAATAAGAAGCAGAATGCGTAAGGCTTCTCTGCCCGTATAATTAGCCTCTCCATTGTTAAGACCCCTGGCATGCCTCCTCGTGGCCATACACGGATACTGGCGCCTTGCAGCACCAGGCTAAATGCCAGGGGATCTCGGAGCAGCCGGGGGCCACCGAGATTCTATTACATGGCCCACTAATCGTGTGGACACGCCCTGGCACACCGCCAAACCCTGCTCCGCTGCCTCGCGGGTCCCTTGGCTGGGATAAGGCTAAGAGAGGGAAAACTCTGACTTTAAAATATCCCAATAGCCAGTCGGACTGGCTATGCGGCGGTTAACAAACATATAAACTGTTTTCTTTTCCGGCTGTCTGTTGCAACCCCCTTTCCCTGAAATCGAACGTCGCCCCTAAAAGTGTCGCGAAGGAAATTTTGGTAGTCACAGTGTGTGGGTTTTCTCCTGGCGAGTTGATGCCCACCCTAAACAAATCCATATGCCAATAGTTTCTCCTTCTTTCCTCTGATTTGATTTTACTCTCTCTTTTTGTTCTCTTTCTCGTCTACAAGACCAGCTGACGGTGGACGCGAGATGGTCGCCCTCTCTTGGAACGTTGACTATCCGGAGGCTTTGTCCTGCGTCTATTACTGAGCAGGCCTATTGAGGACAACCGCTGCCCACCCTGAATAGGGAAGACCCGATAATATGTGGGCTTAAAATCGGAAGTCACAACCGTGCTTAATTGGAAAGCCGCATCCAGTGGGGCACCCTATTTTGCGGTCGAAACCAGAAAAATTTAAAAAACAAATTCACAAATATAACCTTATGTGCATGGAACGTAAGCCCCCTGCTAGACCTCAATGACACGGACAGACCAGCAAGACGAACTGCTTTGGCCTCAAAACATTGCTTCACTTAGTGAGATCCGACTCTCAGATGAAGGTAATCTGGAAGAAAAGGTCTCAGGATACACATGATTTTGGAAGGGAAGAAAAATGAAAAAAAGAATACAGGGAGTTGGCTTTGATATAAAGTCACATATCGTGTATGGTCATCAGCTCACACCAACAGCTGTAAATGAGAGACTTATGTCTATTAGAGTCCCACTGCCTTCGGATAACTTCATTACTGTCATTTCGGCATATGCACCAACCCTAGAGGCCGACAGTGAAGTGAAATGAGAATTCTATTAGCAACTTGGCAACCCCACCACGCGACAAATTAATGCTGCTGGGCCACTTAAACGTGAGAGTCTGGGAAACACCATAAACTCTGGAATTCTGTCATTGGGAAGCATGGACTTGGTAAATGAAACTCAAACGGCCGTCTACTGTTAGGACATTGCTCAGCATTTGAGCTATTAATTACCAACACTCAGCTCCAGCTTCGAAATAGATTTAAGACAACGTGAAAACATCCTCGACCTCAGCATTGGCACCTTCTACCCTATGTCATCGTCCGCCAGAAAGATAAAAAGGAATATCCATATGACTAAATCAGCACAAAGTGTAGATGACTGTTGGACTGATCACCGTCTGGTCATCACAGGTGCTAAATATACCACCAGAAAGAAGCCCAAATTTAAATTAAAACAGCAACCTCGGAAAAAATATAACCTCTTAAAACTTGACCTAACAGAGGAAAAAACAAAATACCAACACACCATGGACAACAACTTCGTATAAACCCAACCAATTCTTGTAACCTGGAAGAAGAATGGTTGTCAATCAGTAAGATCCTTAATAGATCAGCCAACGTCACAGTTTGTTTAAAGAAAAAGAAAAATCAAGACTGTTTTGATGAAAACTGTGTTGAAATTAATCAACTCATTCAAGAAAAGATAAACGCTCGCCATGCTTATGAACAACACCCTCGAAGCCGGCATAAAACCCACATCTATAAAACCCACAAAAAACAGTAAGAATCAAAATTACGGGAACTAGAAAACAAATGGTGACAGCTGAAAGCTTTAGAATTGGAGGGTTTTGCAGAAGCCCGAGACCTTAGAAATTTCCATGCCGGTGTAAAAACTCCTTGTAGCAGACAATGCCACCATGCTAAACGATCCACAATCAATTCTGGATCGTTGGAAGGAGCACTTTTCCACTCTACTCAATAAAGAATCTTCTGCAGTTGAGGACTTTCCCATAATGGTTCCACGGTACCCAGCGCAATTATGGATGAATGCACGACCATCATTAACAGAATGTCTAATTGCGATGGAGCAAATGAAAGTAAATAAAGCCTAAGGGTCTGATAATATCCCCTTCGAACTTATTCACCCTGGTGGACAACATCTGAAAACAAGACTATTCACTCTCATTCTTAAGATGTGGGAAGAACGTCAAGTACCAAAGGATCTGCAAGATGCAGTAATAGTAGACATCTTCGAAAAGGGCGACCGAAAATGATGTAGTAATTACCGTGGATTGCCCTTTTGTCCATAATTGGAAAAATCTTTGTCCGCATACTAGAGAATCGCTTGCTGCAAGTCACGGAATCCCTCCTGCCAGAATGTCAGTGCGGCTTCTGTGCCTCTCGGGGAACAATAGAAATGATTTTCTGTGCGACAGCTGTAGGAGAAAAGCAGGAAACAACAGAAACCCCTCTATCTTGTATTTTATGACCTGAAAAAGCATTCGATAGCGTTCCAAGAGATGCAATGTGGAAAGTTCTTAAGCAATTTGGTTGCCCAATTCACTTTGTACAACGCATCCAGGCACTGCAGGAAGGCAGGTCAGGATATGTATCGAACCAAGGAAAGGAAACAAAGACGTTCCCAGATACCCGTGGACTAAAACAAGGTTATGCCTTTGCACCTACCTCTTTTCCTTATACCTTGCTGAAATGTTGCACGAACTTCCTCCAAATAACCCCGGGGTGCACATTAGGTACCATTTTGATGGAGGGCTTTTCAAGCCTGCTAGATTAAAATCTCAAAGCCTTGTGAAATTCCAACACATTGCAAATCTTCAATGTGGAGATGACAACAAGGTCCTGAGCCATCCCAAGGAAGGCATCCAGAGATCCGTAAACAACTTTACGGCAACCTACCATCGCTTCGGACTCTCTGTTAATATTGGTAAGACAAAAGTGTCAATACAACCCGTACCGCATACAATCTTACAGGACGTAAGCATTCACATAAATGATACTGCTCTTTAGCAAGTACATCACTTTCCATATCTCGGTAGCATAATATCGGAACAGTGCTCAAATGAGAGTGAAATAGAAAGCCGAATTGGCCTCCCATATGGAGCTTTCGGTTAACTGACGAAGCACGTCTTCAATAATAAATATCTTTCAATAAAAACTAAACTCATGGTGTACCACGCGATTGTTATACCTACACTTCTGTATGGTTGTGAGACCTGGACTATATACCAAAGTCATCTCATTAAACTTGAAAAATTCCACCAACAAAAAACTCCGAGCTATACTGAACAGCGTTCTTGAGAGAGAAAACAGCCGCAGTATTGAGGCCACCACCATGAGGCACAGCCTTCGTTGGTTGGGGCATATGGATGAAAGCAAACTCCCTCAACCAGCCACAGGAAAAGACCTATCGACCGCCCTCTACTGCGATATAAGGACCATCTCAAATCCACCCTAAAAATACCGGATTTGATCTTCACATCTGGAAAACAACATTTAAAGATCGGTGGCAGTGGCGCCAATCCATCATACATTATATCAAAGGATACGAGGCAAAAAGAAGAAGACTGGTGGAGATCAAGAGGCAGGCAAGAAAAAATCGTGCTGAACAACAACGACCCCTGCCAAGCATTGCTTGCCTTCTCTGCCACGAAAATTCCACGCTCAGATTGGTCTGAGAAGCCAGCTGCGATCCGAACACCGAGGAAAGAGGAAACTGATTTTTTCATATACGAGAAATCGGTCGCCGACGACGGCTATGTATGCATATTTAAAAAGTACGCATGCCTGTATATATTTATATATGCATTTAAAAAGTATGTATATCTTCATGTATCTGTACATATATTTGGAAATATATGTATATGCGTATATATTAATATATGTATTTAAAAATAAAAAACAATCATTTTTTTTAAATAATTGAAGTAAAAGTAAAGTCTACTGTAAAACACGTTATAATAATATATTTATATATAATTATCCGACCAAGGAAAATACAAAAAATGTAAAAAATAAATAAAGAAGAAAACAGACACACACTCACTCACACAGACAGACACACACACAGAGAGGCACACACACAAACACACACACACACACATATATATATATATATTATTTTACACTACTGAATACAATTTAGTTTTAAAGGACTGTTTTCATTATATTACAAAATAGGTGGCTGTTACAATCTTTTCAATCTTCATGAGGGTACGATCAGGGTATTTAGACAGTCTTATTTATCACTACGCGTTAGGACAATAAACAAATGACAAGTCTTCCATTCCATTGGAGTTCAGGTCAGATCGCTATCAGTCTACGTCTTTACATGACTGATTCGGACAATGTTGATTGTCTGTCGATCTAAATTACGTAACTCACTTATTAACAAACATTTTATGAACATAAAACAACTCAGTATATTTAAAAATGAGTATGCTACAAAATGCTGCCCGGACATAATATTAATTTATTAAAAGCATACATTTTTCATAACTATAAACTTTATACATTATTAGTTAAACTGTAGAGATAAACACATGGCAATAATGTTAACAAGTAATCACTGATGATATTAAAGATACTCTCCACAAACCAAAACAAAATTACATAACTCCAAATAAATTTATATTTGTACTTTCTGAACAAAAAGATTTAGTTTGTAAAATATAAAACATAACGTTTCTCTTTTGCTGACATAAATACACTAAACTTTACCCTAACCCACTTATACGCACATAATTTTGTTGCATTTCTACAAAACTATTATAATTATAAATATACGTCGCGATAAATTGCCTGTAAAATATGCATGTTTACCCCCTAATTAATGTTAGAAAACACATACTTTATTGAAAAATAGCAAAAATATCCTTAGGCAAATTAACTAAGCATTATATAACAATAAAGGTGTTTTCATCAATACAAAATGGTCATAAACAACGAATCAGAACAAATTTATTTAATATGCATTATTATTGTATATACATAAAATAATTCACATTTTATATTTTATTTGTTCGTTTTAAGAACGGTTCCACTAAACGAAAAGTAATTACGAGATAGACGAACGTTCATATTAAAACCGGAAGAGTAAATTTTAATCGACATTGTCTAGCACTTTTATCTTTTCATAATTCTATTAACCTATTTAATAATATACCACATCATATATACATGATGCAGAAACACGCAAATCATTAATATTCTAAAAAATAATATTGTCTAAAATCTGTTCATGCCTTGATGGTTTGTGTAAAGCTATAATAAGCTTTTTTATGTAGGGAATTTATGATTTTTATTCGAGTAATAAGTCTTTAACCCCCTCCCCCCTTTTTAATGGAGAGTAGATAACGCATTGTGGATGCGTTATCGCAACCTCTCGGTATTCTCGCGTCTCCTTAATGGTGCCTCAGTCCTCATTTACAATGAGCGATTTTTCTGACAAAGGGTGAAAAAGCTGCTTTTCTGGACGGCAATACTTCGTGAACAGTAGCCTGAGATGTCGAAAATCTTCTATTTCTGTGTCTATTTTGGTGGGCATGTCACTAGTAAAGGTGCTGGAGGTAAACGTTTCATCTGGTCTGATGTTATCCGCCTGATAGTCAGGGACGAGAACCTTGGGTTAACCACTAAGGAAGTTGTCCTATCAGCAGGCGCAATGTAATGGGGCTGCTGTATTGCCATCTGGGGAATGGATTCTGGACCATGCTGTAGATTTTGGTGGGGCCTCTCGATGGCATACTAGTGGGTAATTGTCACGGCTTTACCTTATCATATGCTACAAAAAATCCTCTCTTTTTCTCTCCTGATTTTCCTCTCTGTCTTGCTCTAACCAAGCCAGTAGACCTGTTCCACAAATCCCAATTTTTCAACATGAAATATTTCCCGGGAAATAATCACGAATAAACCTAGAACCCCATCCTCTAACGTAGACTCCTACTTCAATGCCCCCTTCTCTAACATCAGAGGTCTACGTTCCAACTTTCCAGATATTTCGGATATATTCTTTCTAAGTGAAACTGGAATGGGGACGACCACATCGCTAAAAGAATTCATAATGTAAAGATATAACTTAACATCTAAATCTGACTCCCAAGATCGCCATGGGCATTTAATATGTGCCTACATTTAAGATGGCTTCCCATGTGGTAGTGAAGACCCTAATTTACCTTATATGTGCTTCCGGGTTACACTAGCTTACACCACTGCATTAATATGTGCCCTCTATTGTCTCGACAACAGCGGACGTACTATCTTTAAGTGTATATCTGAAAAAAAATTGACCACATCCTGGCTGCTCATCCTTCGGCTAATATCCACATTTGTGTTGACTCCAATGTCCACAATGTGGAATGGCTGACCCACTCGAACAAGACAGATAATGAGGGAAGATCCTGTTATGATTTCGCCATTGTCTATGACCTCGCCTAGATTGTTCATGTTCCGTTCTATCTCTTCTGGGCTCCTCCGACCACTCGGTTGTATCAGTAAGGATAAAAACGAAATGCAACAAGTCTTCAGACATAGCTCTCCACCATCCGGTATATCGATACTCTACAGCTGACTGGGACCGCTTCCGTACATTGATACCTGATCTACTCCTACATTCCATGTTTGAAAAGGATAATTAGTATTACACCTGACCGAATGGTTAATTGTAGGCATAGACCGATCCATATTATCCAAAAATTTTCAATCCAAACCTTACAGCAAGCCATGGTTCTACCCGGAATGTGCTGCTGCCATCGCGCACAGAAATCACTTTTTCCATAGCTACCAACGTAATAGATGCACTGTGACTAAAGCTGTTTTCAGGACTGCCAGCAACCACTGTAAAAGAGTAATAAAAATGCAAGAGAGCTATATGCTCAGTCCGTTGAATCCAAAGTTGCTGAGCAGTTGCTTTGTTCCCGCCAGTTTTGGCAAATAGCAAACAGGTTCCTGAACAGAAGCGTGCGTTCCATCCCAACCATCATTAATGCCCCTGAGATCATCCCGTCAGCTTCAGACAAGGCTAAACGATTTGCCAAGAACTTTGCAGATAATTCTACCCCACACGACGAAGGCCATCAGCTCCCCGTATTTCCTCTTATAACAGACAACACGCTATGCAACATACAAATATCTGTTCGTGAGTTCGCTAAGCTAATAAAGAACCGTTATTCTAGTAAAGCAACTGGCCCTGACGGCATTCCAATTATAGTGATGAAAAAGATTCTTTCCCCCATACTTACAAAACTGTTTAAGCGTTTCCTTAAAGAGAAGTGCTTCCCAACACTCTGGAAAATCTCCTCAGTATTTCCTGTATTTAAGAATTCAGGTTTTAAGTCGCCGCCCTCTCAGTGATGACAAATAAATCTCTTGTGTTTCATGAGTAAGTTGCTAGAATCCATATTAAATAAAGAGGTAGTAAAACACCTCTGCAGGAAAAAAATTCTTAGTTACATACAATATGGTTTAGGTTTTGCCAGATCTACAACAGATGTGCTAACGATTATATCTCATAGAATTAGTAAATCTCTTGACAAGGGTGTTCTCATTAGGGCAATTGCTCTTGGCATATGAAAAGCCTTGGATAAAGTATGGTATAAAGGCCTACTTCACAGGATTTCCAGTTACGGTATTACTGGAATTTTTTTCTCAATCATTAAATCATTTCTCTCTGATAGGCTCATACGAGTAGTGGTTGAGGGTGATTAATGTTAGAGATCATCAGGGATCCATCCTTGGTCCAACTCCCTTCCTGATCTACATCAATGATCTCCCAAAACACATACTTAAATCATTCGTTGACATCTATGCTGATTAAACAACAATCTATGCAAACACGCCATAGGCAGTAAGTGACAAAGCTCTCTCTTATTCCCTCTCCTCTGATCTCCAGCACGTGGTACATTGGGGGGGAGGGAGATGTGGCTGGTTACTTTTAATGTATCTAAAACCATGCTCCAATCTTTACATCATTAACGAACTGATACCCTCTGGCATCAATTGAAATGGATGGCTCTGAACTAGGGAAGATCCATGTTTTGGTAAGCTTCTGGGCTTGACCTTTACTCCTAAACTGAAATGGAACAGCACATCAAGTCTATTGCCAAGGTCGCTGAAAAGATGATAGGATCCTTCTACGCTCCGAAGATATCTCACTGCTGATGCAATTCTCTACTTATATAAAAGCCAAATACGTCCAAGGATGGAGTACTATTGTCAAATCTGGGCTGGAGCTGCTTAAATAGCCTATCCTGCCTTGACAGAGTACAAAATAGGCTTCGTGGCTTAGTGTAGGGTGCGCTTTTCTTTTCCCTGCAACCTCTCTCTAACGGGAGAGACGTTGCGAGCCTGTCTTTGTTTTATCGTTATTCCATGGCTGGTGCTCGTCTGAACTCCAATCATGGTCCCCCCTCGCCGATCTTTCTCGAAAAATATCCGTCTAACTGACCCCACTGTGAAAAACTTTCCCTACTCTATATTAGTGCCAAAACCAAAGCGTAGATTCCATGAACAAAGCTTCTTTCTTATAAGTGCACGTCTGTGGAACCCTGTTCCGTCAGTCTGTTTCCAACTTGACTACAGCTTGGGTGTCTTCAAGTCCAACATAAATAAATTCCTGATGAACCGCCACTAAAGTAGACACTTTATTAAATCTCAACATAAAAGTACTGAACGCACAATCACCCTTATCCCCGAGTGGCCTAATGACCTTGATAAGTGGTGCCCACCTTGTAAAAGCAAACAATAAAATTAGGTCTAAACAACATCACGTTCGTC
The DNA here is from genome assembly GCF_053919585.1 of Euprymna scolopes. Classification (NCBI taxonomy): domain Eukaryota; kingdom Metazoa; phylum Mollusca; class Cephalopoda; order Sepiida; family Sepiolidae; genus Euprymna; species Euprymna scolopes. The sequence goes on from NC_136497.1 coordinate 36,040,679, forward strand.
CAGATCTGCAAGATCAATTATAATATCTGGTAAAGATTGAATAGGGCCCTACTCGCATTTTGGAATAATTACAAATCTTTATCAGTTCAATTACATCCCAGAAACATAGTAAAGAATTGCCCTCACGTTATAAATCGGAGTTAACCTCACCTGGATTCATGTTTCAACTCGTATCTGAGGTATATATATATATATATATATATATATATATATATATATATATATATATATATATATATATATTACTATACGTATATATATTTATATACTCTTATGAATTCGTATTTTTGTGGATTGATATCTATATAAAATAACCATTTTCTATTTATTTAAAAGAAAGTACAACTTTCTTATATATGAGCGTGGGACTGTATTCACTAGCAAAAGATATAGCTAATTTGCATATTCTTTTAAACATTAATTTTACTTTATTCTTTATCAGTTTTTTGGGGGTGTATCTTATGGGATTATCATCTTTAGCTAACTATTTGCTTTCAATATATTAATGCAGATATTCTACATGATTTATGCTTGCGTAATATTTGCATAAAACGTTTATAGTGAACACAAAATTATTTGCGAATAAATTTCTGAGAGCATAGATATTTTTAAAAATTGCCTAACAAACTCTTCTTACAGGTGTTAGTCTACAGTCATGACACTTTATATATAAGGCATTAAAACCCATGCAAAAGTTTATATTTTCGTTTTGCCCGGAAAAACCAGTAGATAATTGTTAAGAAAAAAAAAATTGCTAGCTGAAAGTCCAACCACGGCATTAGGAAAACGCATGCATAGCTTAGTAGATACTGCTTCATGTTTTAATTTTTGGCTTTGTAGCAATTGAGTTTTACATAGAACATAAAATAAAGGCGCTTATTAACAAAGGAAATAGTTAGCAATACGATGTCTGGACAGGTATCTATTTTTGCTGGTTAACTCAATTTTTCAAACCAGTCAATATGAAAATGTAAAGAGAAGTACTAATTTATAGATGAAATAAAATGGAATAATTGGCAAAATCCAATATAGTATGGTTGTATATATTCAGTGATATCCAAAATTTCGCAATGGGCGGGGTAATTAACAAATGTAACAAGAGTTTCGTTAGATATTGTTGGGACTCTCTTTATGGTATGAAAATCAGTGTAGAACAATATTGTAGTCAAATGCAGGAGTAAATACACGTATGCACTCTTTAGTTCTTGTGTAAAGAGACATGTAAAGTTTTTCTTTATAAAAAAAACTATAGTGTTCAACAAGAAAAGAGGTAAAAGGACACATGCCAGAACAAAACCTCTATCACTGATGAAGAGATTTTAATCTGGATAAGATTGTTATTCTATGAATATATACCTTTTTATTCATATTGTCGCACTTTCAATTTTGACAGTATTTTATTAATCATTTCTCATCTTTCGAATTTTGGTCCTATTATTATTATATATATATATATATATACATGTATATATATATATATATATATATATATATATATATATATATATATATATATATATATATATATATATATATGTACACTAGCAGAAGTGCTCGTCGTTTACTGGGTTCAAAAATAGCCTATAAAAATGGACTTTAATTTATTAAAGTATGATAAATTATGAAAAGGAAGGGTTGTAAAGAGATAGCTTCGAATTTGGGGGTATCAAAATCAAAGCAAAATACGATGAAAGTAAAAATAAAATAGATAAACCCCATAATTTATTATAACATAGCTGTTCACACTGAAACACTTATCACAATATTCTGTGGATCTATGCTAAACAACTCTTGTTAAACTTAGTGACATATTTCCATTCTACGGTGATCAGGCCCGAAAGAACACCCCATAATTTTATTATACCATATATCTTCAAACTGAAACATAATTATCAAAGTATACTTACACAGATAGATATGAAGAGTATTTATTAAAGTTTGTGCCTATTCCCATTCTATGTAGGGCAGGTGCGAACGCAGACCCCTAAATTTTATTATACTATCCCTATTTAAGTTAAAACATAATTATCAAAGTATTATTATGTACATCTATATCAAAAACACTTGTATTTTTTATTTTATTTTTTTTATTTCCATACGTTGTGGACAAGGCGCGAGCGCAGACCCCATAATTTTAATGAATCATCATTATACCAGATCAAAAATACCCATCCCTGTGTCTCGATACATCTTCTATAATAATATGTGATCAGTTTTCTATAATAGTCAAACATATAGGAGTCTATTCGTGACTAGACATACACATACGTACGTTCAGCTTTATATCTATATCTATATCTATATCTATATATATATATATATATATATATATATATATATATATATATATATATTATAAAGAAGTGAACCATCGCGTAAATTCAATCAACTAAAAAATGGAAAACCGGGTGAGGAAAAGAAAAAAATATATAATGGGGCAAGTTATATGTACAATTCAATAAAATAAATAAGTCGATTAAAAACGATCGTTAAAATATACTCAAAGCGTTTTTCGTTCAGACTAACATTTTCAAGGGTCATAAGTCTTAAAATTATTATTTTATTTTTTTTAGAATATTTGGTAGTGGTATGGAATAAGAGCGAATAAGAGCGGATTGGACTTGAAGGCCAACTTATTTGCGATAAGATTTCCTCTCTGGTGTCTTCTAATTTTGGTGCTCTATCGCTCCGTATTGCCTTTTCCACAAAAACAGCCTTTCCCTCATTTCGTAAGGATGTCTTGCCTATCTCTCAAACAAGTAATGTTATTTATGAATTTCAATGTCGGTGTGGTGCCGTCTATATAGGCAAGACGACCCAGCGTCTTCAGGTCAGAATCGCCCAACATGTTCCCCGTTTCATCCGAGATTATCAACCTACTACCAGAAAATCTCAACTTATAGAATCGTCCATCGGCCAACACTTGGTCGATAAAAAGGAGTGCGGTCTTGTTTGATCTCCGGAGTGTTTTTCTATCTTGTACCGAGGACGCACAAAGTTCCACCTGTCTGTCCTCGAAGCACTTGCCATCATTGCTAACCCCCCTACTTTGTGCAAGCAGAGAAACCTCCTGCTTCAATTAGAATTAGTTGCGTAGTCAGTTTTTTTTTTTTCTCTTAACCTCCTCTCCGCTCTTATTCCATACCACTACCAAATATTCTATAAAAAAAAAAAAATAATAATTTTCAGACTTATGACCCTTGAAGATGTTAGTCTGAACGAAAAACGCTTTGGGTATATTTTAACGATCGTTTTTAATCGACTTATTTATTTTATTGAATTGTACATATAACTTGCCCCATTATATAGATATATTTTTTTTCTTTTCCTCACCCGGTTTTCCATTTTTTAGTTGATTGAATTTACGCGATGGTTCACTTCTTTATAATTATTCTAAAATGTTGCCAATCGAATAAAGATATATATATATATATATGTATATATATATACATATATATATATATATGTATATATATATATACATATATATATGTGTATATATACATATATATACATATATATATATATATACAGGGTTACCAAAAAAAGCAAAAGCTAAATGGAGACCATCTAGAACATATGCTGTAGAACGGAGAAAACAAAGGCCAAAGGCCCCCATGTTTTGAATATAATAAACTAGTTATGACCAAAGTTTCATTTCATTTAGACACAACTTTAAGAATCGGGGCCTAATTACAGTTGGGGCCCGTATTTTTGGTGTCACCCTATATATATATTTATATATATATATATATATATATTTATATATATATATATATATATATATATATATATATATATATATATATATATATATATATATATATATATACATATTCGTTTTCAGCAATACATATATATATATATATATGTGTGTGTGTGTGTGTGGTATGTGCTACATCGAAGACAACTAAACAAAATATATGAAAAAGTTTTTAAAACAGCAAATATTTTTTCAGAAAAAAAGCATCGATGGATGCCGTAAAACATTGCATGTATGTATGTGGGTTGTCTGCATAAAAATATCTAACCTATAATCTCTAAATCTAGTAATAACATAACACTTATATTATCAATAAATAATAAATATTCACCAAAGAGGGTTTATCACGAATAAAACTTTTGAATGAATGAATCACAGAAAATGTTACACAGAAAAATTGTATCGATCAACTTCATGATATCCACATAAATAAAACATTAGATGCATGTATGTGTGTGTTTGGCAGTATGAACATAATAACCCTAGTCCCTTAAACTTCTGATCACATAGAAATTAAATTAACAATAAATAATAATGAATTATGGCTTAGAATGAATTTAGCATTTGGATGGAATAATAACTGGTGTAGAAATATGTAGGCAAGTTGAAATGCAAAACGTCAATTTAAACTTGCCGACATATTTCTATTACTTTTGCACATGCGTAAATTCTTTAACAACTTGATGCGCTTATATTTAGAACGTTTTTCTTCTATTTGTCGATAGCTAAAACGGTAAGGGACGCGGTCGGTGCATATGATGTTTTAGTTCTGATTCTAGCTGGTGGCATCGAAGTAATTGCTGTAAACTTTTTGAAATTAGTGCCCTATATAAGGTAAAATATTATATTCCATGACGAATTCGCCCTGTAATAATAACAACGAAATCGTCACAAATTAAAATATATTAAAGCGTATTTTATGACCAGGCAATTACGGCCGTTCATAAGGTAGTAAATGAAACAAACACATTTTCGAAGAAATGTGTTTGTATTTTTGTAATCTATAAATAACATATAACGTTATGCTATTGTTTATAACATGGAATTAAATAGTGTTTACGCTTATAAATATATCATTTTATTCTTATGTTTTTAGCTTGTTATTATCAATTTATTAATTAGTTCTCGTGACGACAACTTTATTTTGAGAAACATTCTATGAATGAATACGTACAGGTATGAAGCTGTTAACTAGCCAGCCGATCCCAGTGATTGTATCCCATTAGATCATTTTCTTTGTAGATTTGTATAATGTCATATTTGTACTAATACATCAGACACAATTAATCTTTTTAAAGACAGCATTCAATATGTTATACTTAAGCAAAGGCTAATTTAAAATCAAAAGTGAATCATGGATAAGGCTATATATATATATGCAAGGGTAATGCCTAACATAACAGTTAAATCATACAAAGCGAAAACTGTTCCAAATAAACTAATATGTTATCGTAGTTTTCAGCGATCCATTAACTATCACGCTTTACATAAACACACACGCACAAACTTATACACACTCATACACACACTCGGGCAGTAGAACTACGGGATACGTAATAAACATTAGTAAAAAATATAGTATAGTATATAATACACATGTATATAATCAAATAACTGTATACATAACACAGTAAGACATGGCAAATACCGATAGCAGGAACACAAAAAAAAGACAACATCTTATTCAGCATCGTAAGCTAAAATACGTATCCTAAGGGCACCGTATCCCGGGGTCCCTATATATATATATATATATATATATATATATATATATATATATATATATATATATATATATATATATATATACGTGTGCATGTATATATATACATATATATATATATATATATATACAGGCCAGTAATATACACATATATATATATATATATATTATAATTTATATATATTTATATATATATATATATATATACATATATATATTATATGTATACACACACACACATATATATATATATATATATATATATATATATATATATATATATATACAGGCCAATAATACACACACACACACACATATATATATATATATATATATATATATATATATATATATATAAAATGCAAATATTTAATAAATCATGGGTAAAACACTCTGAAAATGAGTTGAAAACATATTTAATTTAAAAAGGAAACTAAAAAAGTGGATAGTCCTTAATCCGCGGACTTTCGAAGAAACAGTTCCTTCTCATTAGAGGGTAGGAATTAGCAAAATGTGGGAGCGGATTTTACTTGCACATGTATTTTATGAAACTGCAAGTAAGTCCAAAGATCTTACTTAGGATGAAGAAAAGGGTGATTTCACGGGAATGGATAGTCTGGTGAAAGGTAAAGTATCTAATGACGGTAAAATCCGAAAATGTAGATCCAAGAAAGTTAGTTAAATTTCCAATCGCACAAGTAAAATCCAAGAAAATCGCGTAATTGGAAGATGTTCCAAAATAATCCAAAAGGCCGAAATCCGTAGAATAATTACCAAATAGGTACAATGAAAAGAGGAAAGAATTTCAAGAATATTATTGATAGAAAAGTAAGATATGCGTTAGACACTGCTACCGAGAAAATGTGTAATGAAGAATTCTTTTTCTTTGTACCTATTTATGAATTAGTCCACGGATTACGACCTTTTGTATTATTTTACTTGTTAGTAGAGAAAATTTGGAAAATTGGACTACTTAAGAGGACCGGCGCATAAAGGACTTTATTATGATGGACTTGAAGACTACCATATCCTGGTCAGCGGGAAAGCAGGAAAATGAAAGGGAGTTTCACAGATGTGCAGTTTTAAGAAAGAAGCTTTGTTCATGGAATCTACGTTTAGATTTAGACACATATAACGAGTGGGTGGGAATTATTAGTAGCGTTTTCAGATAGACGAGTGTTTTATTTGAAAGTTTTGTGAGGGGAGCCATAGATAACAGCTCAGCTGAGCACTTGCAATGAAAATAACGATAAAGCAGAGACAGGTTCGCAACGAGTCTTCTGTGAGAAAGAGGTTGCAGGGAATGGAAAAGAACACCTCCTACGAGGCTACGAAGCCTGTATTGAACTCTATCAATGTAGGATAAGTCCGTTCAAGCAGCTTCTGCCTAGATGTGGCAACAGTACTCCATTCTTGGACATACCTGGGCCTTATATAGATAGTGAATTGCATCAACAGTGAGATATACACAGGATTGATAGAAGGATTCCACCAGCTTCCTTGGAAATGAATTTGATGAATGTGTTCGATTTCAGATCAGGAGTAAAGATCAAGTCCAGAAGCTTGTCAAAACTTGAGGCCTCCCAAGACGAGAACCAATTGATGCCAGTTGAGGATAAGAGCGTTGATGATGTAAAAATAACATATTGGTGTAAGATGGATTATAAGTAAGCAGCCATTTCTTTCCCCATTGTACCACCTGCTCAAGATCAGAGGAGAAAGGATTACAGAGAACGTGGTTTATTACGGTCTTCGATGTACTTCCAATTCTATCGCGATTCGAAAACTTTTTGTGCAGGTAGACAAGACTGATTGTTAGGGTAAACTCTCTTCAAAAAACATTTACCACATCCGATCTATATTATACTCCGACGCGGTGCCATTTCACTCACGTTAAACTCGTTTATTAAATTACATTCCTCATACAAATCGTCCTTTGGTACCTTAAATCTCTATATAAATAAAATGAACTCATTTTTCCCGCCGGATTTTGACCTTAATAGGATTAAAAATCAAGATATTTCATGCAGATATAATATGCACAAACAGCAAAACAATATCTGAGGTGTGTTATAGGCTTATTATTTCTCAAATTCCTCGATAATCTTAGATTTCTATATTTTTCTGCTGAGAAGTCACGACCAAAATCGGTTAAGATCAATGGAAGTGGTAAAATATTTTCTCTCTCATAAATTCCTCCTCCCCCTGCCACCACTTAACACCGTTTGGGGATCGTTCACAAGGAACAGTTGAGAAGAGAACACCAGTTTGACTTCGTAGTTCTTTCATGTGAAGTTATTTAAAATCACTAAACTAAGCTGCAGTGCTATGTGGCGTAGTGGTTAGCGTGCTGGACAATTCACATTATAGTTTCACGTTCGCGCCGACCTACCGTAGTCGGTTTTTTTTTTCCTAAACAACTGGAATGGACTTTTCTTGGTGGCCGAACTGTTAACGTTGCAGATGTTTTTTTTTGTTTTTTTTTTTTTCACACTTTATTTTCCTACTGTTACTCATGACTCCGGGTTTGATCCTTCCAACTTACTTACCATAACATTTTTAACCCCCCCCGTCCCGGAAACAAACACTCGGGCAACGCCGGGTACCCCCGCTAGTAATTAAATAAATCTTCCCTTTTCCTTTATTTTCGCCATTAATATTATTTTTCACCATTATCAGATTATTCCTTATTCAATGATAATCGAATAATCTCTGAAAATATTCTCCCTAATATATATACATACATATATATATATATATATATATATATATATATTTATATATATATATATATATATATTAAAATACATGCTTTACAAAAAATATGTTTTTAAATATATTTTACTGGTATTTTAGTTTCCTCTCTGTCTCCCTATTTCTATCTTGTTCTCTTTCTGCCGCTCTCTCTCTCCCTCTCTTAATATATATATATATATATATATATATATATATATATATATATATATATATGTGTGTGTGTGTGTGTGTGTGTGTCTGTCTGTGTGTGCATGTGCGTGTGTTTGTGTGCGTGGGCGTGTGTGTATGTATATATATTTACACACATGTATGTGAATGTGTATATACATATGTGTAAGCATAATTAAATAATATTTTTGTATCTACATACATTTATAGCCTTTGTAATTATTTCGACAGTGCTTGATTCTTAATTATCAAAAGTAACTGAAATTTGGAATATAGATAATTAATTTGCACTAGAATTAAACGTGGACGAGTCTGTGTACTGCACTTGCTATATATATATATATATATATATATATATATATATATATATATATATATATATATATGTATATATATATGTTCAAACTTACTATATATATATATATATATATATATATATATATATATATATATATATATATATATCCCAATGCCGATTCTATGAGACCACCTAATCAGACAGAAAATAGAACAATATTGAAGCGAGAGTCAACATTGCATGTGTTCTTTATACGATATTCGGGTGTTGTTTATTCTCTGGAAGCAGTGTAGTATATACTATACAAGGGAGTAAAGGAATGGAGGAGAAAGAAGGGGTCAGTTCGAAACTATCTTTATAATCTGTGTGTGTATTATTTTAAGTTGGCGGTTGTATATAAGCTAAGGTTGTTTGTTTGATCTGAAATTCTCTTATACCCTCACCGCCGTTACTTATGTGTGTTTGGTGTTTTATTTCGTTTTGTTTCTGATGTCTACTTCACTATCAATGTATTTTATTGATAAGCTTTATTCATTTTTCCTCGCCTTTTTATCCCTTTATTTATTCCTCTACTTTTAAATTAGTTATTGATTTATTTGACTGTTTTTTAATGAGATATATTTATATATGGTTTAATTAACAGTCAATGAACAGATATACACGCTTATTTATATGATTTACATAAAGGTGGTCTAATGGGAATTATTTTTTAAACTATACCTTGGGGGCTCATATAATTACAAGAGTAATGGTATTCATATCTACAGATAAACTAACTTTTGACCATTTCTATTCTTTTATTTGGGTTATTTATCTGGTCTTGAATATATATAGTGTGAATATATATGTTTTAGATTTATATGTTTTGTAATAAAGATAGGATTTCAAGAGAATATGCATGCACACATGAAAGTAATAGCATGTATTTGTCTATATTCTGGAGTATATCGTTCCCAACGACCTCTAGTTAGAGTACTTAGTTATCGTTTAGGCTCAATTACGTGATTAGTTTTCTAACGCTGCTTTATTATAATATTTCTCTAAGGTATATATCGACATTCCAATTCCAAACCTGCTAGACATATACCTTAGGTAAGTAAATCGTTTTTGTGTGTTTATTTATGAAGTATTCAATTTGCACTCACCGTTTGACGGATGATGATGTATTATGTTTCTGTTCGTCTTATTAGTATTAAACGCGAGAGTTTAAGTGGGCTTAAAGTGTAACGAGAAAATGGTTCCGTCTAAAATTTAGCTTGATTGTTTTTTGTTATTTCGTGAGTGTTGTTATTAATTAGATTTGTATCGCTTTTTATCAAATATAGTTATTAATTTGAAGTGTATATAGGTTGGCCATTTTTTTAAATTCTAAATACAATATTTTATGTGTGTGAGTGTTCATAGAGAAGTTTTTAAGGGAAATTTATCTGATTACTATTGGAAAAGCTTAATTGAGTAAACCAATAAAAAAATCATTACGATTTTGACAGCCTTTTCACTAACCGTCAAGAAAAAGTAGTAATATAACCCCTGACATATATACACCAACTCGCTTTTCTTTCCCTTTAAATTAACAAGCAAATACATTAAATAACCCCTATTATTTTGTACTACAGTAGTACACTTTTACGGGTATAAGGCAATATCTACACCAAAGCATATGAAGTTCAACGAGTTCCGATCTCGGATTAATTTTCAGTGAGTGCTACATTAAAGATTACTAAGACTAGTAAACGTTCTGTATATGCACGCTATGTCTATGATATCTTAATTTAACCCATAACAACGAACGGATTCAAACACTTAAGAATGTTTTCTTGGATTATTCTATACAGAAATTCACCAGAAAACTAAATGTTATTAGCAAAAATTCTTTCCTTTGATATTCTTATACATATATATATATATATATGTATATATATATATATATATATATATATATATATATATATATATATATATATATATATATATTCTAACTAGATTGTATTAATCTGTTCTTCTCTGTATCCTTTTTCTTTACTGTTTCCTACTCTCTCATTTCATCTTAAAACATATCTCTCATCAGCCATGGATTAATGCATCTATCTATTCAGTTTTATTCAATGAAATTTCTATGAGCGCAATCGATAGTTAAGGTAAAGTACCAATGAATATTTCCTTTTAATTATTTTGTATATGATTTTCTTAATCTTTCTGAGTAGTTATTAAATAAGACCTTAGCATGATCTTATTGTTGCTATATGTTTATTTGTATATTATGTTTAATGTGTCCTCAGTTTATGAAGAAATTTAAAGTATCGTCCTTAATTTTTTTTTTTTTTTTTTTTTTTACACAGTGATCACCACTTATCAAGGCCCGGAAGCCACTCAGGGATAAGGGTTATTGCAAGTACATCACGTTAGTGAGGAGATTTTATGAAGTGTTTAATTAGGGGGGCGGTTCATTAGGAATTTGTTAACATTAGACTTGAAGACATCCAAGTTGTAGTCCGGAGGGAAGCAGGCAGACGGAACAGAGTTCCACAGGCGTGCAGTTCTAAGAAAGAAGCTTTGCTCATGAAATCCGCGTTTTGATTTAGGCACAGATATAGAGTGGGGGAAATTTTTCACAGTGGATTCAGCTAGACGGGTGATTTTCGTGAAAGTTTGGCGAGGGTGGACCAGGGATTGGAGTTCAGACGAGCACCTGCCATGAAAATAACGATAAAACAAGGATAGGCTCGCAACGTCTCTTCTGTGGGAGAGGGGTTGCAGGGTAGAGAAAAGGGCATCCCCCACTAAACCACGAAGTCTATTCTGTACTCTGTCAAGGCATGATAGGCTGTTTTTGCAGCTCCTGTCCAGATATGGCAACAGTATTCCATCCTTGGCCGTACTTGGCTTTTATATAGATAGAGAATTGCATCAGTAGTGAGATATCTTCTGGAGCGGTAGAAGGATCCCACCATCTTTCCTGCGACCTTGGCAACAGACTTGATGTACGTGTTCCATTTCAGATCAGGAGTAAAGGTCAAACCCAGAAGCTTGTCAAAACACGGGGCCTCACCCAGACGAGAGCCATCCATCACAATTGATGCCAGCTGGGGATCAGAGCGTTGATGATGTAAGGATAGGAGTTTGATTTTAGATGCATTAAAGGTAACTAGCCACATCTTCCCCCACTGAACCACGCGCTCGAGATCAGAGGAGAGAGAATCCGAGAGAACTTCATCATTTACAGCCTTTGATGTGTTGCCGTAGATGGTCGTGTCATCAGCATAGATGTCAACGAATGATTTAAGTATGTGTTTCGGGAGGTCATTGATGTAGATCAGGAAGAGAGTTGGGCCAAGGATTGACCCCTGAGGGACTCCAGCATTTATATTGCAGGCCTCCGATTCTATTTCTATTATATATATATTACAAAAAATCATGTATATATACACACACACACACACACACACACACACACATATATATATATATATATATATATATATATATATATATATATATATATATATATATATATATATATATACTTTTTATTTGTTTTACTACATAAATAGTAGTATGTTGCTACCCAGCACAGATCTTTTTTCGTTCAGCTAGTTAATAGCAACTAGAAATCTCTGTAGGTGATACAGCTTATACGAATGGAAACTTCACTTTCCTATATATATATATATACATATATATATATATATATATATATATATATATATATATATATATATATATATATATATACAGTATTTTTATTAGTTATGCCTCGTAAGGGTGGCAGAGGTAGTTTTTGCAAAGTAGCAGGAATAGTCGCAGTCGCAGTAATGATGGGTTCCGATGCGGTAAAGAGCTTCGGAGTTTCACTAATTTCTGAAATTACTGACTCAGCGGGTATTAATGGCATTGCATGACATGTTCAATTCATTTCGTCTGTCAGAGTGAAGTCAATAAAATCGTACTCCATCAGCAAGAGAAGTGTCACTGAGATGTAATGATGATGAAACTAATCACATTTTTTGTCGAACATTTCTCATCCGCGCTGTTTATTGATATGCTTCCAACGTAAATTTATTATTCTTTTTTACCTTTTGTGCATTATAAAGTATTGTTGATTTGATGGAGCGAATTCTAATACATTTCGTAGCAAGTAAAAGTAGTATGCATGATTAAATTGCAACAGATATAAACATTATATAGAAAATTGAATTATAATGTTCTTACTCATAAACACACATGTACACACACGCATATATATGTATATATACATATACATATATATATATATATGTATATATACTCTGCACACATTTATGTGAATATATATATATATATATATATATATATATATATATATATATATATATATATATATATATATACAGAATATATCTATAATCGCGTTGACACATCGGTTCTTGTAAGATTACTGAAGTTAAGTAACGTCCAGCCTGGTTAGTTCCAGATGGATTACACTTAGGGAATTTTAGGCTCTGTATGTTCTCTCCGCCTATCTCGGCCAGTGTTTCTAGTCGCCCTGGACATGAACTCTATTTGCCACTGGTATTTTTTTACACGGTGATCACCACTTATCAAGGCCCGGAAGCCACTCAGGGATGAGGGTTACTGCAAGTACATTACGTTAGTGTGGGGATTTGATGAAGTGTTTACTTAAGGGGGCGGTTCATTAGGAATTTGGTTACGTAGGACTTGAACACATCCAGGTTGTAGTCCGGTGGGAAGCAGCCAGACGGAACAGAGTTCCACAGGCGTGCAGTTATAAGAAACAAGCTTTGTTTATGGAATCCGCGTTTTGATTTAGGCACAGATATAGAGTGGGGGAAATTTATCACAGTGAATTCAGCTAGACGGGTATTTTTTTGTGAAAGATTGGCGAGGGGGGACCAGAGATTGGAGTTCAGCCGAGCAACTGACATGGAAATAACGATAAAACAAGGACAGGCACGCAACGTCTCTTCTGTGGGAGAGAGAAAAGGGCGTCCCCCACCAAGCCACGAAGTCTATTTTGTAATCGGTTAAGGCAGGATAGGCTGTTTTTAGCAGCTACTGCCCAGATATGGCAACAGTATTCCATCCTTGGAAGTACTTGGCTTTTATATAGATAGAGAATTGCATCAGTAGTGAGATATCTTCTGGGGCGGTAGAAGGATCCCACCATCTTTCCAGCGACGTTGGCAACAGACTTGATGTACGTGTTCCATTTCAGATCAGGAGTAAAGGTAAAACCCAGAAGCTTGTCAAAACACGGGGCCTCACCCAGACGAGAGCATTCCATCACAATTGATGATGTTATTAAACAATGTCGAGTTAAGAAAGGTGTAGTTGGAGATTGCGCGCCTCCTGTTACAAAAATTGCACGCCCAGGGTATGTGTCGCCTATCAAAGACGGAATGAGCCTTCTTATATATATATATATATATATATATATATATATATATATATATATATATCGTGCGTATTTGTGCGTGTGTTTTTATTGAACAAACCTCATTTGTTAATATTTAAAAATGCATAAATTAATAAGGAAAATGTGCGTTTTTTTAATTTTATTTTATGTTATTTGTAATTGGAATTGTTTTGTTAACGTTTTATTTTCCTCCCAAATAGCGAACTTCAGTGAAAAAAAAATAAGACGAAATACATATCAGATATACAAAGAAAGTAGAGGGCAGGTGCTATTATAGCGTTTTTTAGATGACAGGATTTCTTATGATTGAGACTGTATCGAGAGAAACTGTCGGTAAAGTTAAATTAACCTTCTTTTAAATTTTTATTCCAAATATGTAACATAAGTCAAATCATGCTTAAAAATTCCGCAAAGCCTTCCTACTGCAATGATCTCTTTTATTATTCTTATAAACAACCTAACCTTTATTTTCATGATGTAGCCGTATTGTTGGTTTGTGTAGCTGAAATAATTGCTTAATATTCTTCCAACAGTTAAACGTAAATTAAGGTTGGTTTTGTTATAGGTCCTGCATAGAGTATAAACACTATTACAAAATTCTTGCTTTCGTGATGGCCATTGACTTGATTGTGCCATCAAGTAAATCCTATAACAATGCAGATGATTCAAGAAATATATACTATATTTAAAGCTGATAATGCATCTATTCACAGGGAAAAAGCTAAACTAAATATAACGAAAACAATTTAAGCATAATAGTTAATTATTCCAGCAGATTCCAAAGTTTAAATATTGTGAATAATTTGACGTATACTTATGAAACAATATTGGTAACCAATACACCGGCATTTAGAAAACAACTGTACATCGATGTAGACAAAGAATTATAACATCTCTAATTGATAAACAATTCAACATTAAATTAACTAATTCCATGTCGCATTTAATTACATAGTAAAGGTAAAGTATGTATTAAAATGTTCTTACCGTTTAAACATTCCATTTTGTTACTGGCGTGTATATATATATATATATATATATATATATATATATATATATATATATATATATATATAAAATATGTGAAGAAATTCCAACGAAAGAAAGATGCATATTTAAATAAGGGGGTGGTCACCATTAATGTGTATTTTTTAACATTATTTTATTATTCCGTGTCTTGGTTTTTCATTGAGTATTATATTTAGATCATTGTAATAATGATTTTAAACCATTGAAATCGTTTTTAACGCGTTTCAGAAGTTCTGTGAAGCGTCCTCTTCAGACATTATTTTCAAAATGTGTTGGAGCTGTAAAAATAGCATTTTCGTAGTTCATGTGAAATGTTTTGAAGAGGTGGAAACGTGTTAGTGTCTACTATTAATTGGAATGTTCAATTTTTATTACGTTTTATTGAGCTGTGGTAACTCCTGTGTTGTGTTTCTCTCTCGCACTCTCTCTCTCTTTCTGCTTGTGTTTGTCTTTTCCTTTAGGATAGGATGTGTGTGTGTTTTCTTTTATTGGTTTGGAGAATGTGTGTACTGTTTTATAGTATTATGGAGTTGTTTGCTTCCCAAGGAAGGTAACTTTGATCCAAGGTCGTTACTAATGTGTATGCGTGAGGAGGGGGAAGAACCAGCTCTTCTGAAATAAGGGTAGGGTTGCTTTCATTCAATTTTTATCTTTATTTTTTGGATTCTTAGATTTTAGTAATGTGATTTTTCGTTCCAGTCTTAGACTGTTCGGGTATTCTTTATATTATGTTTGTTTAGATAGAGGGGTGTATTTAAAAATATGTGTAGGGGATTTTTCAATGTCTCTATTTATTTGTCTCCCCATGTGGGTATGGCCAGACCCACGATCGGTTCCTAGTGTGTGGAAGATATCGTTCCCCAGAGGGAGAGGGCATTGGAGGGGTATAGGTTTGGGAGGGAGGATGATAGGAGGGATGAGAGTTGTCTCAGTCATGAGGGATTACTCCTACACTGATTAAAGGGGGAGCGAGGTGTTGGAACAGATATTATACTATGGTTCTAGGTGTTTCCTAGTGTTGTTGGTTTCGAGATTAAGTAGGATTGGTATTGTTCAGTGTGGTGTATTAGAGATAGGGGTGTTATGTCTATGTGTGGTTGTATGCGTTTGTGTGTGTGTTTTAATGTGTGGGTTTTGATTTATGTGTGGGTGTGTATATGTATATGGATACGCATGCGAGTGTGCCTTGCATTTCATGTTTTTGTGTGTTGATATTAGCCTCTATTTAATTCAGGAGTGAATCTTGCTATGAATTTTTTTTCCTGTGTAAGTAAATAAAAATAATTGTCAATTTGGAAGATCGGCATTATTTTGAAGCTGTTTCAACTGTATGGACGTACGTGTTTTGAAACATAGATGCGTCTGTTATCTGTAATTTTGATGTTGTTCTTATGTAAGGTCACTTTATTGTTGAAATCTTTGGTGGTACCTATGTGCTGTCGATCTTAGTGCATATACAACATTTCTGGAGGTGCTATTTAGATCTTTTTTTATTTTGAATGTATATGTTGATCTTTTGAATGTGTATGTATTTCCTTCTATTATTATGTCACATACACCACATTGCGGTTTGTTGCATTTTGTAACCCCTTTTGTAGTGTGTGGAACGAGTTTTGAGGAAGTTATGATGTGTTTTAAGTTTTTGGGTTGGCGTTTGCTTTTTATTATTTTTGTTGTTTTAAGTATGTTGTTTAGTTTGTCGTTCTGTTTGAGTAGTATAAAGTGTTTAGTTATCTGTGTAAATAGTGCTGGTTTGTTTGTGTTGTGTGTGGAGACATCTGCTAAAATTTGTTCTTTGTTGTGTGATTTTGGGATTCTTTGTTGGTCTATTGGAATTTGTTCTGCCAGTTCAATACCTTTCTGTATAAGTGGTAGTGGATATCCTCTTTTCCGCAGTGTTATTTGTAGTTCATTCAGTCTAGTCGAGCGGAGGTGTCTGTCTGTTACTAGGGTGCAGACTCTACGTGCTAGGGTGTAGGGTATTGATTTTAGACAGTTTTTAGTATGGTGGCTTTTGAAGTGGAAGTATTGTTGAGTGTCTGTGTGTTTGTGGTAGATGTCTGTGATTATTTTGTTTTTGAGTGTCACTAGGATGTCTAGGAAAGGTAGTTCTGTAGGGGCTTTGTTCTAATGTGAAGTTTTTTTGGGGGGTGTAGATTTTGTAGCAAAGTGTGGAGTTATCTGATATTCCCCCGTGTCGTTCTGCAGAAGAAAAAGCAGTCGTCTAGGTATATATTCCAAGATTTTATGAAGAGTGATTTTATATTGTGCCCGTACTTCTGCTCTATCCTTTCATAAAAGGTATCTTCTAGGAAGGCGAGTGTAAGGGTAGCATATGTTGTTGCCATTTTAGTACCTATGGCTGTGCCTAGTATTTGGATGTAGTTGTCATTATTGAATCGCAAGGAGTTGTTTAGGATTATGTCAATGCTATCAATCACGAATTGTTTATTAAATCTGGGGGGGGGTAAAGTCTGTGTATGTTTGTCAATCCAATATTTTTCCTAGGTTGTGTGGGATATTGCAATATAGGCTGCTAATATCATATATATATATATGTATATATATATATATATATATATATAAATTCGATTAACATATTCCCCTATAAGCATATATATATATATATATATATATATATTATATATATATATGTATATATAGGAAGATTTGCTTATTAGATTATGTTTTACATTTGATTTATTCCTATACTTTTATTTATACACCTAGATATATGTTAAATATAAATATAGAGCAAATGGATGACAAATATCTGTATTCCCAATTTAAAGATGTTGAAAAGTGTTACGAATATCCTTGAACACTATTGACAGATTTTATATATTCATATCTATATTCTTTTCGTTCTATTTTAAAGTCAACTAGTTGTTGTTCTGAGATAAGAATTAAATGCTAGTTTATGCGCTACACAACAGGTGCTATCAAGAATATATATATATATATATATATATATATATATAGATATAGATATAGATATAGATATAGATATGTGCATATATGTATATATATAAACATATATATATATAGATATAGATATATATATGTATATATATGTATATATATATAAACATATATATATATATATATATATATATATATATATATATATGTATATATACATGCATGCAACTTTGTCGGTGTGCGTGATTTCATTCCAGAGAGACTCCGATTCGGCTAAATAGATATGTTTACAACTTACAGAATTTGCATGTATACGTCGGGAGTTATCTTACTTAAGATTTGTCTCAGAATACTCCACATAATTATCGATAATATATCAATTTGATAATAATCAATCTGTTATTTTAATGCATCTATTATCTGTAGAACCACCTTCTCACGTCGTTTCTTAGCAGCAATTATAGAACAACGGGCCGTAATCATTGTACTGTTGGTAAGTTTATAGCATGTTTTATTTTTGTTTTTGTTTTGCATGACCTGGTCTGTAGGTTAAAACTCCAGGAATAAGTTTATTTATTTCTTTTTCATTAACTGCAAAATAACTTTAGCACACTTGAAAATTTACGGTTTTGTTTTTTTTTGCATCACAGGCGGTGTAAGTTCAAACTCCGCACGTAAATTTCCTCATTTTTTTATAACTGAAAAAGAAATGTATATTAAATAAGTTTATAAAAGAGACAGTGTGCAATGTATAATAACGTATATTTTTTACTAATATACTGCATGGAGGGATGTGAAGCTTTCTTCCGGGTGATTTCACGGATTTCGATGTCAATAAATATATCGGAGTGTTAAATATATATTGACCCTTATTCAATCCTGGGCGACGTACGTATTCTATTTAAAACTACCTATCTATTTGGACTTATTTTACTGCCACACATGCATCACTACTCACGATTAATTTACTCTGCTTTTAGTCTTATCTTTTCATTTACGATAGAAGAATTTTCCTGTAAGACATCGCACATCATCATATAAACGCCAAATCACATTTTGTTGCTAATTCTATATAAATTATGAAACGTAAAAGTGGACATTTTTCTTCCAGAATTCAATAAACCATGTTTTACCTATAATTCATAGTTTCTCCAGCAAAAATTCCAACCTAATCGTTCAAACTTTTACAGAACAAAAAGCTTTGAATATTTTTATTCCAAATCAACGGATCTATGTAATAAAAGTTAATTACGGATTTGGTCAATTTTAAACCGTCTTTATTGATTAGATTTTGTTCATGTCTAATTCTATTTTTATATTTAAATATCCATTCGAATACCGGTGTTATCATTTGTATACATTCCTGTATCTACATGTGTGTGTAAGTGAAGCATATATTTGTTGTTTGTCATTTTGCTATATATGTAGGTGTATGTATTTCTTCTTTTATTGGAACATAAACCATATAATGTATACATATAAACAAGTAATCTTAGATAGAATACGTCAAAGTCTGAAATACGTAACATAGGACAGCATTTCGACAACAACCCTTAGTATAGGAGGATCAGAAATACAACGACCTTCAATGCTACTGACTAATTTTACAAAGCTTGCAATATTGACATGATCGTGTATGAAAGTATAATATTAAGAATGACTGTGAAAATATATAAGTCGATTGCAAAAATGGTATCCGCACACTCACATTTAAAATAGCAATTACAGTAATAGGCATCAGGGGTATTGTGTATTGAGTAGGGCAGCAAGATGTCGATTTACATTGCACTTTAATTTCTGGATGTCAGTACTGTTGGGGAAGAAACTACTGGAGTAGAATGTTCTCTTACATCTAGGGATCTCTATCGTGAAGGGGTGGGATTTAGCTGCTTGTCGGCCTTGTCGTGAGTATTTGCGTCGAGGGGGCACAAGTGCCTGCAGTTCGTCAGAGCATAAACCGTTAAAGTACTTGTAGAACAGGCAGAGGAATGCAATATTTCGTCGATGGGACAGAGCATGACGTTTAGATAACAGATCAGAGCCTATCAGATTGGAGACTTCTTTTGAACCTTGTCTAGGAGCGAGAGACTAGTGGTAGATACACCAGCCCAAATAGTAAACCAATACTCCATACATGGGAAAATGGTGGCCTTATAGAGGTATAGGATACTATCGGGCGTTAGTATCTTTCTAGCACGGTAGAGAGAACCTAATTTCATTGCAGCGTTCCTGGCGATACGCTCAATCTAATTGTTCTTACTCATGTTTCCTCTGAGCGTTAGGCCAAGGAGTTTACAAGATGTACTTTCAGATAAAGAGCCATTGGGCATTGCTATTAGTGGTAGAGAAGGTTTCTTGTAATTATTGAAGGAAACAAGTTTAGTCTTGGCAGCATTGAATGCGACCATCCATTTATGTCTCCATTCCACTAGAGATAGTAGGTCATCCTCTAGTGTTTCTGCCATTTCTTTAGATATGTGTTCATTTGTTTTCCTATCGTGTCTTTTATAGAGCGTAGTGTCGTCAGCATATATACCCATCTCACAGGCAATTTTGTCAGGGAGGTCATTTATGAATATTAGGAATAACAGCGGTCGAAGTATAGACCCCTGAGGCACCCCGCATTAATATCATATTGTTTAGATGAACGAACGTCGAGGACAACCTGGATTAGTCTCTTATATAAGAGGGATTTAATTATGTAATGTATTCGTCTAGTGATACCATATGATGTGATTTTCCTGAAAAGACCTTCCTGCGATACGCTGTCAGAAGCCTTAGATATATCTAGAGCTATCGCTCTACCCTCCCCCGCTTTGTCCAGTGAATGGTATATATTTTCTGAGATTACAGTTAGGATGTCTGCTGCGAAATAAGCTTGCCTAAGTCTTTATTGTTAGTTAGTCAGAAGTTTAGAATCTGTAAGGTTGTGGACAGAGCTTGATTAATTATAGTCTCAAATATTTTGGTGCAAAGTGAGAGGAGGCTAATGGGGCGATAATTTACTGAATCAGTTCATTCTCCAGAATTCTTGAAAACTGGTACTACAGAGGCAGTTTTCCAGCAGGCAGGAAAGCAAGATTCAGTAAGGCAGTTGGTGTAAAGTTTGGAGAGAATTGGAGCTACTTCGCTGGAGCACTTTTTACTTGCACAGCGGGATGAGATCAGGCCCACAGTGTACAGATTTCTTACGATAGCATGCGCCTGAGAAGGGGTGATTTACAACTGAGTTTAAGAAATTCCATAATCGCATGATCGCAGAAATGTTTTTAAATCAGATTTAGACTATGTCTGAAGTAAAACTATTTTCATTATTAGATTAAAGGGTAAGAATATTTTTAAATATCATAAACGAAATAATGGTTGGATTCATATATAGGTATGAATTTAAGCTAAAGATTGAACGTGTTCATCTATTATCTGAAGCATCGCGTATTGTAGAATATTAGGTGTGTCTATTTTTGCTAAAAAATGATTGTTTTAATTTAAACAGAACATATATTATCACAGTTTTTATTATTGCTTATTTTCCTGTATTTAATTTGAAATTTTCATTTTGCATTATGGATTGGAGTTAATGGAAATAAGCTAATACTACATTTTTATAATATATGATGAATAATTTAATAGATTATAGAAAAAGTTCGAAATTTTCAGTGGTGTAAAATGTCTGCGATTTCTGTTTGTCAAGGAAAGCTGGGTTTAGAATTTTGAAAATTATACTTAACTCATAAAACATGAACAAAATACTGTTTATTTATTCTTATAAGTTTGTTCTACTTCATATTTCGTGACTCTCATCTCTTTAGTGACCGATCTAGTCCTCCTCTATAAAATGCAACACAGCTCTTGCGTTTTCTTCTTCCCATAGGTTTCAGCAACAGTAGTAGAAAAGCTACACGTTCTGTTACTTTGAGTAGAAGGGGTTGTTGCATTATTACTAGAGAATCTTAGTTTAAGAGCCACCAATTAAATTCCACAGGATCATCGTCACGTATCGGCTTTATTGTATTATGAAAGTATCTAAAATCATCAATACATATGTGTGTGCGTGTGTGAGTCTGTGTGTGAGGTTTAACAAACTTCAAACTTCGTAGTGATAAGTTCTGACATATACTAAGAAACATGCATGAAGATATACAGATACTTGGATGATATAAGTAAATCATACAGATAAAACCAAATCTATATTTCCTGAATTATAGATGGATTTCTAACAGATTACTCGGACACTTTGGGACACGTGTCCATAACCCACTCAGATACAAGCAGCACATTGTTATATGTTGGTAGATACCACCCCTACGTTTCGAATACAAGGTCAGTACCGTTTCCTAAAATGAGAAAACATTTACAAAAGGATCAATACATTGGAAATATATGAGAGATCAAAATAGATATATACCATCTCTTAATATATTACTTTACCTTCTGCGCAGTATGCAAATAATTCAACTGAATACTTTTAAGCATCAACTTAAGCGCAGATTCCAACACTGATGTTGTATATTAAGCCACCCATGATTCAATGCTTCGCATAAACAAGTGCAGTTTCCATTGCGTATGAACAGTATGAAATCCATCCATTCATCCACCATGAATAAGTGAAAATAGATAATAATTGATGGGTATAAGAAATCATAGTTAAGCTTATATTATGAATCCGTGATTTCTGGAAAAACCATAATAGTGTGAACACCAACATTTCCTTTCTTAAAATATTGGCCGCCAGTTTGCATCGAACTTAAATTATATACATAAAATCATGTCCTTAATAAGTTCCGTAAGTTTGCAGAAGCCACGCGCGAGGGATTAGAAATCATGTCTTTTCACGTTTGAGGCCATATAAAGATATA
Source organism: Euprymna scolopes (assembly GCF_053919585.1). Lineage (NCBI taxonomy): Eukaryota > Metazoa > Mollusca > Cephalopoda > Sepiida > Sepiolidae > Euprymna > Euprymna scolopes. The sequence goes on from NC_136497.1 coordinate 36,063,608, forward strand.
AATGTTTTCCAGTACTGTGCACTTATCATCCCTACTATGTGCAGTATATTAATAAACAGATCCTCCCTACAGCAAACCTCAGTTTTATTTTACTATAAATAAAGAATGTGTTTATTATACTTTCTTAGCATCTGAATATTAACCTTCATAATACCAATTAATTGCTTTAAAGTATCAGACAAGTTTAAATATAACTCTATCGGTTGCAGTCCATTATCAGTCATTACTAAACAAAACATTATTCCAACACTTAATAAAAGCTAAACATTAACTGGTCAATAGTATGGATTCAAGCAGGGTTATTATACTGCGATTATCCTACGATCACATTGGAACGTCTGTAAAATAAGCTGGCAAGAAAGGCAGATGCATACCTTTACATATTCCAAACCTCGTAAAAGGTTTTGCATCAAGATATTCCAAGAGTAATTAAATCATATATTATTACTCGATAAACACTTAATATAATCTGATTCATCTAGCACAAGTAAAAATTCGTGCTGTCTTTGTCGGTGGCACATTTGAAAAAACATGGTATTAACGCAGGCGTCCTATACTTAGATCTTCATTATTCCTCATACAATAACGTACAGAACTGCATGCAGTATTAGAACACTCGACCTCGAGTTTAATTTGAATGCTATCGATTACTCCGGTATTTTAGTGGAGATGCCGGTATAGAGATGCATGCGAAAGGAAGTTACGTTTAGGGGATAATAAAGACGTAAAAACGGCGATTACTTTAGAGACGGCAATAACTTTTAAGAAAACGACTTAGGCGTGGATGACATTCGAAATCACGTAAAGGACGTCACAACAGTATCGAGTGAATGAGGAAATATTTGTCGTTTTACAACAAAAAAAGCGAGCTAAATTATGTTCTATTCTTTGTCTACTTCGCTACAATATTGGTCTCAAGACAACGTTACTTTTTGGTGGAATTAGAAGATACGTGTTTGTAAGAGTTTGATAAATCCATTTACATAATACGCATTGATTTCCTTATAATATTACTACTTCTGATATATATCTCTATTCTCTTCTCTCATATCATGGCTACTACTATAGACTTTATTATCATTCCTTTTTTCTTCATCTTCCTTCATATATAACATTTTTCTTATAATTATTCCTCTTATTCAACTAGCACTTCCATTATTATTATTATTATTTTTTCTTCGTTTATTTTCTTGTTTTATTTTGATATACATTTTGTATCGTCCAATTACTTCCATTTTGTCTTTCTACTTCCTTTGTCATCGTAATATTATAATGATTCCTCTCTCTATTATTTCAATTATAAAAGTCCAACTCCGTAACCCTTTATAATACTAAGCCCTAATAATCACAATGTCATCTATATAATTACCTCCCGAATAATTAGCACAATTATACTTCATTCGCGAGAAGCCGGTGCGCAACTCATTTGCGTAATTTTGTCTCTCTAAAGTCAACGGTCATACGCAAGTAAATATGAAAGAGAATACAAATTATAGTGGAACTGACCTCTACAATATTATCTCTCTTTAAATGTATTAAAACAATCTATTTCTTTTGTTGGAAACGATAAATACGATCGATTTCACTCGTTTAAAGAAATCGTGTTTTCGAGTTTTAATTATGTCTGAAATGTTGACGAAACCGGATCTAAACATGAAAAATTTAACATGAAAGATTTCAGATCGTCAGCATGTTATAATATTATGCAAAATGAACTAAAACGCATTTATATTTTTGTAGGGTCTAACAACGTCGGCCGTTTGCAAAATTTTAGTTTACTAAAAATAGTTTTTAAGAAGTTTCGCTGAATTTGTTTGTTTTTGTTTTTAATGTTTGTTATACGTGATGTCATAATTCGTGTACGCGCTGAATTTTTCTTTAGTTTACCGTGGGGATAGAGCACCCTCTTTGTTACATACCTATCTCATCGGTTTAATAAAGAACCAATGCCTATCAATTACTAATATCAGTTGAAATGCGTGTATGCATCAATATATCCAGCCTCTTATGGCACGTTAGACCAAACATTACATTTTTAAAAAGGAAAACTTCCAAATAATTTCAGATTTCTCTGCGTATTCTGTTTTCTATCTTTTACACTGTGCACAAAAATTTGAATGGTTAGGGAATGGAACTTGAATTGGGATTTTAGAAAAGTTCAATGCCTACAAACCACTAGTCTCCAGAAGATAAAGTCACTCAAACAGGGTTTTCTCAGGATAACATAGCATTAAATACATTCCCCATCATTAAACCCATATTCATATTCAAATTACATAAAACCTACGGCCTGAAATAAACTCTCCAAGTAATGTTACGAATATAGTTACTCTGGCAGACTTTTTCTGGAATTCGTTAAATCTAAGACTGCAAGGTAAATAGACACTATACATATTCAAATGATCAGATGGGGGGGTGGACTAATATTCTGAACTCATGTACAAACTAAGTGAGTGAGAAGTAAAGGGAACTTTTAATGAAATATTATAATATCAGGAAAAATATTCCAAGGAAAATTGCCCGCTTGATTTCTTAGAACTTCGACTGAAGTAAAATGAAACACAAAGAAATGTGGAGTTAGGGATGGGTTACAGGTTACAGGTACAAAACTATGGACACGCGGTGTATGTATTCTAATATTGTAAGTCGGTACTAAGAAAGTGTCTGAAAATACCTCATGTCACGTGACTCTTGTAAGACTAGCGTAGTATTATTAATGGATGTATTAGCAGGATATTAATTACAATATATTTTTCGGAAACATATTTTTTACGATATGTATTATGAATGAGAAATATTTAAGCGGAACACAATCAGGGGTACTATATTTATCGAACAGCCAATTCAGATAAGTAATCAAGCCGACATGTTTGTTTTTATGCGCATGCGCAGATTCGCTTCATCCGTCCAAGTTGTTTAGAAAACAATATCAGGCTGGAACGCTAGATTATTTTATTTCAATTCTAGCTGATGACACCAACTCATTTTTTGTGTCTTTGTATTAATAAATAAAAAAATGAAATAATACATAAATTATACTCGCGGTTTTGAATTTGTAAATACGAACAAAAACCTAAATATCTTTTTTTATTATTCATTTGTCGAGAAGACAAACAATACTTTCAAATTTCAAAATTCTAACGCTTCCAAATGCGTGCGTTTTTCATTATTTTTATAAAAGTCAACATATTAGACATTAATTATAATGTACGAAAACATATCTTTATATTTTTTTACTATTATTATTTGATCGAGTAGATTAACCATTATTAATGTCAAATAGATGTTCTGTGTTTTTACAGTGTAGGCACCGTGATAGAATTTCAGAGAGAATTTCAAAGTAAAATTAAATTTATATGGCATCTTTCAATTTATTAAATTGTTTGGTGAAAGTGCAAAACAGTAAAAAGGGCTTCCCTCTGCATATTAAGAATGGCTAACGTAATAGTAACGTTATTCTACCAGTATAATTCGTACAGTGCATTGGTACTACAATAATTCTAACGTTAGGATTACTTTTAATTTATCTGATAGAGCCTGTTTACACAGGATATTATGACAACACAACATAAAGGTGTATTATACTGATATACATTTCAGTACATATTATTGGATGCGTGTTTGTGGTCCTCTAAAGTTGATTTTTAGAATATTTTTTCTGAAACTTGTTACTGCGTACAAATTATTTTACAACAATTATAACAGAAAATATACTTTTATTTTCATACAAAGTATAATTGTTTGTAACTAATAAATTATAAATAATCACTGAGTAAAGTTCCTTTCATTAAATTTTGCAATTTGTATAATAAATTTCAAAATTCATAGTAATGCATGAATGAATGAAATCCACCACAACCGAAGTCGAATACAATCCATACTTTTAAAGACATTTTTAACGTCAGCGCTCACATTCTCAGTCCTGTTGCCTATTATTTTTTTATAAAACGCTGCTTTGCTTACCGAAAATAGTTATTTTCCGTGAATATGATTCTCAAGAAAAAGAAATATATATTCTCTATCATGAATTTATGGTCTGTTTAATTTATTTTAGTATAGTGTACAAGGACAAAATATTAAATATATCATATACAACCAGGCAACGCCAGGTTCGTCAGTTAGTAGATTATAAATGTGTATTTAAAATCAAAATGGAAAATAGTGGCGTGATACTCTAATAAGAAAATGCAAACAAGATTACCTAATATTGTTCCAATTTTATATTGCATATTTTCAGGGTCACATTTAAAAGCATACATGAAATAGTGCCGTTTGCCATGTATATATTTACTGATATTTTTCCAAGAGTTAATGATAACCCAGTAAAAGAATATTGAAACAATAAACAAAATATGTTACACAGATTCGCTAATGAGGGTCACGGGTGCTCGCTTAATGAACGCTAAATACAAAACCGGAGCAATAATTGCATTATATTATCTTGATATGATGAAATATAATGGGCGTCAGATGACAGTGAGAAAGAAAGAATTAAAGAAAGGGGAAAGAAGAGGGCATACGGATTATATAACAATTACATGCTCGCGTTTGCAATTATGAAACTGTACAGGGAGGACATTCCTTTGAAATGCAGTCGTCAAATGTTAATTACTCTCTATCGTTTCCTGCTATGCACAGTAATTCCTCCGGTATTTCCCCCGATGCATGTTTAATATATGACGACATACTGAATTATTATTTCTATCAGCAATGCTCAGGCAGGACACTATTTTAATAGAAACCAAAAAAAAAAAAACTGTACCAGATTTAAACGTAGTCGTTGTTTATTTATCTATCTTCTATACTCCTATGAATTCGTTTTTCAAGCGCATGTATTGCTATTCATATTAAAATCCCTTTCTCTATTTATTTAAAAAGAAAATACAATTTCGTTTTGTATTGGGCGTGGAATTGCATTCACCAGCAGGAGACCTAGCTAATTTGCATATTCTTTTAAAAGTTCATTTGAATTAATTTCTTATTAGTTTCTTCGGCTTTCTAAGGAGATAAGCATCTTCAGTTAACTATTACCTTGTTGGTAGTAAACAGGATTTTTTTGTTCATATATTACGTATATATTTTTTGTTTAAAAATTCTGCCTACCAAACTTCTCCTAGAATTTTTGGTCTACAGGCATGAAACTTCCTATATAAGGTATTTGAATCCATGCAAAACTTTATATTTGGGTTTTAGCCCGGAATAATCGGTGCAAAAGTGTGAAAATGTAAAAAAAATGAAATTTGCCAGAGGAAAGTCGAACGCTGCCATTACGAACGCATACCGGAGTAGCTATTTGTTAATGTTTTAGTTTTAAGCCTCACAGTAAATGTGTTTTCATTGCCCAGTCATAAGCTGAAGGTTTTGGTTTCGATTCTCGGTGGTGGCGCACTAGATTCTTTTTTTTTTTTACCTTTTAAATCATTACTATATAGGGCATCCAATATAATTTATAATATAAATCTCACCTGTTTGTTTAAATGTATGTATATATGTGTGTATGTTTGTCTGCCTAAACTTTTCGACAGGCGACGGATTTTCACGAGATCGGTATCGTTGTGAAGGATGACAAATACGGAAAAAAGGTCTCAAAGCATTAATCACTTCATCCTCAACTGGGCGATTTTTCGCTGATGTTTTCGAAATCCATCGTCTCTTTTCAATTGATTAGCCTTAATTTTAACATGCATCACTTGCGCTTTAGAGATGGGCGAAACACCAAAGACGTCACGTTTTTTCATGTTCTTTTCCTCTTTTTCAGTAGGGGTTCGAGCCTGCTTGCCTACAACCACTTTTTTTGTGCTCAACACACACATCCAAACACCGGGGAAACGCCGGGAACCAAGCCTAGTACATCTATAAAAGTAAACGTGTCTGTGTGCGGATACATTGTCCAATCCCATAGATATGTCAATTTTCCGTCTACAGACTGGAAATTTGATATACAGGGTACTGGTATTTGGGAAAATCTTTGTAATCAATTTTCGGCGAGAAAGTTGGTTGTTAAAGGGTTCAAAGTTAAACGATTTGAACTTTGAGAAGTCTACCGACAATTTTGGGTCTAAACACTTGAAATGTTTGATATAGGTTTCTTTGGGCATGGATCTAACTTAGTAACTTGATTTGAGCTCAAAACAATAAATGTCAAATGCTAATAATAGGGGTCAAATATTTTTAAAAATCAACCGCGTTTTCTTTTTTTTTTTTCTCAACATACACCTCCAAACACCCGGGCATGGCTGGTCTTAAATGCTAGTATATATATATAATGAGAGAAAGATACATATATATGTGGGGTTGCGCGAGTATGCGCATGCATGTGTGCTTCATTTGATACTAATTTCATTTTTTATACGGTAATAATATTAAACCCAATATTATTGCTTTATTAATAGGATGTGAGAAAATCGATCACAAGATAATTATAAAAACTGTATACTCTAACACGAAATACGAATGTGTTTATGTATATATATATATATATATATATATATATATATATATATATATATATATATATATATGAGCGAACGTGTCTGTGTGTCTGTATGTGTGTTTGTGTGTCACAATAACTCCGTCAATTTTAAGTCTTATGTATCGGATTTTGACATACAGGGTACAGAGATTTGGGAAAAACTTTTTGATTGGGTTTCGGCCAGAAATGTGGCTGTTAAGGGGTCAGAGTTCAACGACTTTACTTTTGAGATCCCTACCAGACTCCTCTGACAATTTCGGGCCATAACACTACAAATTTTAGATATAGGTTCCTTTGACATGTATCTAAATGAATAACTTGATTTGAGCCTAAAAAATAAATGTTAATTGGTTATAATAAGGGTCAAAGTTATAAAAAAAATAGTTCACTGCGGTCTCTACCAAATTACACAGACAGTTTCTGGTCTAAACATTTGAAATTTTACATAAAGGGTCTTCAGAGATAGGGCAAGCTTTTTAATCGGTTTGGGTCGAATATTTTTAGTTACCAATATATAACAGTATGTAGGTGTGTATGCATCTCTGTATGTATGGTTTCATGTCTGCCGAAAACTTTTGACAGAGGTGACGGATTTACAAAATTAAGTATCGTCTGATATTTCAGACGACAAATATCGGAAAATTGTTTAAACACATTAATATCTCCACTTTCAAATGGAAGTTTTCTACAGGGGGGTCGCTTTTTCGCCGATATGTTTAAGTCATTCTCTACCTTCGAATGTCTAGCCTTAACTTAAACAGAAGTCAGTTTGGCGGTGGTCGTAACAGTAAAGACGTCAGGATGTTTTGCCCGTTTTTTTCCTCCATCGCAGTACGGGTTCGAGCCTGCCTTCCTACTAACACTATTTTTTGCTTTACATAAAGATCCAAACACCCGGGCAACGCCGGGTTGAAATGCTAGTATATCTATCTATACTCTTATGAATTCGTTTTTCTTTTGTGTGTATTGATATTCATATTAAAAAACACTCCGTTGTATTTATTTAAAAATAAAAAACAATTTTATTATATATGGCCTGTGGTATTACATTCACTAGCAACAAATCTAGCTAATTTGCATAATCTTTTAAACATTCATTTTAATTAATTTCCTATTAATGTCTTCGGTTTTCTAATGTGTACATTTCCCTACGCAATAACTCTGTCAATTTTTAGTCAACAGGCTTGTAATTTGATATACAGACTATTGAGTTTTTGGAAAATCTATGTGATTTGTTTTCGGCCAGAAATTGGGCTGTTAAGGGGTCATGGTCCAACAATTTGGCCTTTGAGAACTCTACCAAACTCCTCCAACACTTTTTGGTCTAAACACTGGAAATGTTAGATATAGGTTCCTTAGGCATGGATCTTACTTAATAACTTGATTTCAGACCAAAACAATAAATGTTAAGGGGTCATAATATGGGTAAAAAAAAAATTTATAATTGACTGTTTTTTTTTGTTTTTGTTTTTTTAGCCTTTTGCTCGGCATACACCTCCAAACACCCAGGGAACGCCGGGCACCCATGCTAGTATATCTATATTAGTGAACGTGTATGTGTGTATGTGTGTCTGTCTTTGTGCCTGCGTACATTTCCCTACGCAATAACTCTGCCAATTTTAAGTCTACAGACTCGAAATTTGATGTTCTGTTTACTAAGGTTTTGAAAAATCTTTGTGATCGATTTTTGGCCAGACATGTGGCTGTTAAGGGGGCAGAGTTCAACGATTTGAGAATGCTATCAAACTCATCCGACAATTTGAGGCTTAAACACTTGAAATTGTAGATATAGGCCCCTTGGACATGGATCTAACTTAAAAACTTCTGTTAAGCGCAAAACAATAAATGTTAAGGGGTCATAAGAGGGGTCAAAGTTTAAGAACAATTGACCTCTGCGGTCTCTACCAAATTACTCAGATAATTTCTGGTCTAAACATTTGAAATTTTACATAAAAGGTATTCAGAGATAGGGCAAGCTTTTTAATCGGTTTTGGTGGGGACTGTTTATTTACCAATATATAAATGTGTGTATGGATGTTGTCATGTCTGCGTAAAACTTTCGACAGAGGCGACGCATTTTACCTAGATCTGTAACGTATATAAGTTCGACCTTTCAGACGACAAATATCGAAGAATTGGCTAAAAACATGTATATCTTAACGTTCTACTCGGTACTTTACTGCAGGTGGTCGCTTTTTCGCCGATATTTTTTAAAGTGATCCTCCACTTTCGATTGTCCTGCCTTAATTCAAATACAAGTCACTTCCGGTTTGGCGGTGGTCGTAACAATAAAGACGTCAGGATTTTGTTTGCCCGTTCTTTTTCTCCTTCGGGGTACGGGTTTGAGCCTGCCTTCCTACTACCACTTTTATTTTTTTGCTGTACAGACACATACAAAAACTCGGGCATCGCCGGACTGAAATGCTAGTTTACATATAAATGTTTGAGATTTCAAGGGGAGACGATCGTGTGTAATGTTATCGAAAAATGCAAGTAAATCCAAAATGTTATTTTTTATTGAACCAATCAATTACCGTTTATGATTTCTGCTTAATCGATACATTAGATATAATAGATATAAAACAACTAAGATAAAAAGTATAATGAATCTACAGCAAAATCAACTTGATTCTAAACCGCAGGAATTAAACATTATCAGTTGTATTGGTTTCAGTTGTTATATGCATAATGGCAAATGTTTTGTACTACGTGAAACCCACCATATATATATATATATATATATATATATATATATATATATATATATATATATATATATATATATATACACTTATGTCTCCCTCATTCTTTATTTTTATCTCCCTTTCTATCTATTTCTTGCTCCCCCCTTCTTTCCTCTCCGCCCCCTCTCTTTCTCTCTTTCTCTCTCTTTATATCTATCTCTCTCTCTATATATATATATAGAGAGAGAGAGAAATAGAGAGGGAGAGAGAGAAAGAGAGAGAGAAACGAAACCCACATCACAGAAGACTCACCTTAGCAAAAGAAGGAAAAAATGGAAAAATTCACCTTGGAGTACTCCGAAAAGAATATATAACCCCCAGTAACCATCTTTACACGAGGATCCTCCTAATAAAAATCGAAGAAGTCATCAAAAGAATGGGGTTGAAAGTCTTAAATTAGCTGAGCACCCAGGGGAAGACAGAAAAAAAAAACTACTGAGGGTTGAAGTCAGTTAAATACCCAGGAAAAATAGACGCATTACATAAATTTGAAAAGGACTTATTAGACATTATTCCAGCATAAGATTTCAAATACAAAGCCAGACAAATTCCAGAGATCGTTAGCCAACTATATAAAGAGATTGAAAAGTAATAGTGACACAATAGTATTCTGTGATAAGAGCAAAAATTTATATAAATGTATAAAGCAAAGAAAACACAACTGACATTAAAATCTATTAACGATAAATACCAAGTAGCAAAAAAGAAACATATAGATTTATTAAAAGAAAAGCTGCAGAAGACTACGAAATTAGGCATAGAATATAGAGCTAACCGCCTAGCTGAGAGAAAAGCATTTGTAACTTTAAAAGACGACAGGGAAAATTTTACCAACAATCCATCCTGTAGACGTTTAAATCTCGCTAAAACGAAATAGGATTAACCAGTAAAGATATAATAAAAGAAATTTTCTAAAACATAAAAAGTAAAACCAACGTCAACCTATGGAGTAACGCACAGTCAGTGCTAAAATTGTTTAACAATAACCGGCCGACATAGATGCAAATTCACTCAACTAGATATCACAGACTTTTACCCCTCCATTAAGAAAGGCACACTAGAAAAAACATTGAGTTTTGCATCAAAATACAAAAAAAATAGCAATATAGAAATAGAAACCATCATGCATGTTAGGCAATTCCTCTTATTCTATGAAGGGAAGACATGGGTAAAAAATCAAACCCATTTTACGATAGTGCAGACATCTACGACTTAGTAGGCCTATTCCTACTACAGACTCTGAAAAAATTCCCACATCATATATTCATACATTCATCATACATTCATACATATAGGGATGATGACCTTTGTCTCTCACGCGATCACAACGGGACTAACCTAGAAAAGCTTAGAAAAGATCGAACCAAAAGATGTCATGTACTAGGTTTTAAAATAACAATTAGGGCCAAACAACATAAAGTAGTCTTCCTAGACACAACCCTAAATCTAAATAACAAGACACATAGACCCTTCCACAACCCAATGGGACACTTAGGTACATAAACAAAGGATCCTATCACCCCCTACAGTTTTCAAAAACATGGTTTCTAATATCAGCAAGAGAATCTCCACGCTCTCAACAAATCCCGGCATCTTCAACCAAGAAGCTCCGTATTACAATGAAGCGCTCCAAAAAAGCGGATTCGCGGAAAGCATTAAATACCAGCCAGCCCAACATCGGCTAACAAAAGACAGTCGCAACAGGAGGCAGAACATCGTTTGGTTCTCACCCCCATTTTCCCTCAACAAAAACACACGAGTGGGATACCTATTCCTGAAACTGCTAGACAGAAATTTCGCTCCACAACATAAGCTGCACAAAATATTCAACAGAAACACGATTAAGGTAAGCTATTCCACCACTCCATCAATAAAAAAGATCATCGCGAAGGAACGAAATGAAAATGAAATTGCGGAGTGTTCTTGCAGATCCAGGGAAGATTGCCCATTAGAGGGAAAATGCAGGGTGAAATCCCTCGTACATGAAGTGATACTCACACATCAGGCTTACGATACACCAGAAATATATATAGGCCTGACGAAAGCGACGTTTAAACAGAGATTTTACATGCACAACAGTACCGTCAGGGCAAAAACAAGGATAAAGACAGCACTAGCTACCTGAGTATGTCAGCTAAAAGATAACGGAACGCCTTTCAGCATTAAATGAAGGATCATAGAGAGAAGACTGGCATACTCACCAGCCTGAAACGGTGCCCCCTTTGTGATACTGAGAAGTACCACATTAACGACCCTCAAAAGACCTGTTTGAACCTACGCAGTAAGACCCTCACAGCATGTTTACATAGCAGACAGGCGCTCCTAATAAACTGTGTTGACCGATAAACGAACAAATACCCCACCTAAAGGAATGTCTTCAAGAGTATTCTCGATGCATTCATCTTAGCGCATAAAAGTGAAAATTGACATTTAGACAATTGTAAGTATAAATATTAAGTATATATTAAGTATGAAAATTATGGCTACCTTAAAGAATACAATGCACATAGATAAAAGACTTAGAAACCAAATAGCTTGCAAACCTCACTCAACAATTTAAAATAAGTAAAATAAAAATGTTAAAAAATAAAGAAGATAGATTAATTACCTCCCGTGGTCCAACTGAAACATGGATTATCTCCTCTTAACTGAAATAAGATAAAGTAATTATCTCCCTTGCACCAGCTAAAATTAACAGAAGGCAGGCCGGAAACCATGCAAAAACAGAACAGTATATATTTACTAAAATGCATTAAATGAAATATTAAAAAATGAGAACATTCATATCAGAATAAAATAAAATACACAGAGATAGGAATAAGCTATAGTTAAATAAAAATGAACATCATTATTAAAAATAAATGCGGCCTGAATTTGTTTCCTCAGACAGAAGCAACCTGACAGACAAGAGCCTAACATCATTCACATTTTGCCATTAACTGGACCCATTGATCTTGGGCTTGAAACCGACGGCACATACGGTTTTCTGAACTTCTGTACTATTAAATAAAAAAATAAAGTTCTTATACTTTGTAATCGAGATCTCGTTTGAAATCTTTCCCCAAAAAACAGTAAACAGACACACACACGCATACACCCCCCACACACACATATATATATATATATATATATATATATATATATATATATATATATACATATATATATATATATATATATATATATATATATATATATATATATATATACCTTGGACATATCCCATGACGAGATTGGAAATACAAAATAACTATTATCCCACTCTGAGATTTCTGAAAACTCCCCATTGCCTCATGAATAACATTTAATAAAGACACTTATATCAATCTCATTTAAAAGCAAACTAATCTTGAACGAAGCCATTGTTTTTGTTAATTACACATACAGACGCCTACTACTTTTATTGTTATTCAGTAATATTCTTTAACATATTTCAGCTAAAAGCAAATTATTTAGACAAGATTAGATGTTCTTCACGGATATATATATATATATATATATATATATATATATATATATATATATACATACATTTATATATGTGTGTGTGTTTGTGTGTGTTTGTGTATTATTCATGTCTTAAGCGGAAGTCTAGTTTAAATACGCCAATTTACACCAATTAATTATCACCTTTGTACCGTCCGGTTTACACACGCTGTTTCAATAATTTCTGTTCAAAACTTGCTCGATACTTACGTGACTAAATTAGGCTTCTTTCCGTGTAAACATTCACAAACACCATATTATAAGATATGTTATTAGATATTGAAATTACTTATAATTTCATTGAAATTAACTGGTGTTGAAAGTGTTGTGTTGTTTCTTTGTTTGAATTTGGAAAGATCGCTTTACAGCATCGAGTCACCTATAATAGTAAACTATCTACATACCTAGGAACATAACATAGTTCGACACATTTTTGAGAAAAAACTATGTTCTTAGAGTGTTTTGTTTTCAACGTCGTTTGTAGTGAAAATTTCTTGTGTATATATGCCTGAGTTGCGTTCAATAAGGTTTCATACATTTTAAGACGGGCATTTAAAATTGTCGTAGACACTTTAAAATCTATTATATTATCGCTGTGTGTCTTATGAGATTAATGACCATTTCCAGATCAAATGGAAAGCTACACCATTTATTGGAACAAACCCTACTAAATCCTGATTTTCACAGATAGTAAATTCAAAAATGCAATCTGAACATGTGGACACTAAAGAAAGGCAGTATGAAATAAAATTATCTTTTGTTTTTGTTTGTTTTTTTTCTGTAAACATGCGTATGGAATGATACGGACTCTTTAGAACTTTCAGCATCAGTTTTATGATTAGCAAAATCCACTCAAGAAAAAGCGAGAATTATGCTACAAGAGCCAGACAATATTTTTCGGACACCTTAATATTCGACTTTGCCTGTACTATCGAATGGCAAGATTCCTTCAATTAAATAGCATAAATATATAAAAACAATATATGTAATAGAAATGGAAGAAAATCGAGTAGGTAAGGAAACATATTCAATTTCCATCATTTATTTTTACAAAATACACTCGGCATTAATTTTAGGACATCGTTTAAAAACTGTTAAGAGTATTTAATATGACCTTTTCTCTCAATAACTTTATTATATTCGGTTGCACTTATTGTTTTTTTTTACATTATACAAGATGGAGATACTACTAGTTAATGAATCAGCTTAGTGACTGCATCAATACTGTACACACGGGGAAGTAGATGTGTACAAATCAATACTAGCATGTAACAAGGGGTATTTCATGAATGGCGTGGGTAAATCATACATGTAGATTAAGAATATTGATTAGATGTTTCTATACATGTGTAGATCGAACTTAGTTTCGTCCAGCAAAATGGGAAAAATAAAAACAAAATAATTTAATAGAAATACGCCTATTTTATGTGCAATGATTTCATTTAAATATATATAATAATAATGATAAAACTTAGTGAATCTTCCGTGCAAACGTTCGAACTTGAATTCTATACACGCGCACACACACACACACACACACACACACACATATATATATATATATATATATATATATATATATATATATATATATATATAGATAGATATAGATATATACATATAAGTCTATTTCCAAATCTCATGATGTTGACTATCTTACAATTTATTTCTTTACGTTAACATATACAATTCTTAGTATTAACTGTTTCGTAAGGCAACATCATTCATTTAATTGATTATAGCAATCAATTAATCTAGTTTGCCCTAAACCTATCAGAAGAAATAGTACCTACGAACCCACCAGAAGTAAATAAAATTCATTTGCGCATGACTAAAAAATCCAAAAATCGGAAAAAAGTTGCAATTACCTATGTTTTATCTTTTATTTTGCCACTTTGAATTTACAAGTAAATAAATTTAAATATACGCATTAATTAATTCCATGATTTTAATATGCTCTACTAACAAAATTTCTATTTTATTTTTGATTAATAAATGATTCATAATTAGTATATATTTACTAAGATAATATCAATAATTTTAACATATATAATATATGTCTATATATTTCTTTAACTTTATACGAAACTAATTACAAGATATATATGTTTTATTTTTGAATTATATCAATTGTTTGTTATATCTGAATTGATTTTTATACATATATATATATATGTATAGCACGTCTGATTTCAGAGAACCGACCTATAGCTGCCAACAAACGTGCTCACAAGATAGCTGTAGCAGGCTGTCGAAGAGGGATTCCTGAAGTCAGAAAATCTTGTGGCAAGGAAAAGCTGCTGAGATTCAGCGCTTTGCTGACCCACGTGACCTGCACAGATTTTACGCAACAACGAAGGAAATTTTCGGTTCCACACGATCATCAGTAGGCAGCCTAAAGGACGCAAATAAGATCACGACTATCTCTGACCGTGACATCCTAAAAAAATGGAGCATTCATTTTATGGAGCTCTTTAATGATCATGCTGACACCTCAGATAATATTTTGAGAATGACCCCACAGCATCCTGTCCGTCTCTGGATGGCACTCCCACTATCCATCCAGAACTTCAACATGTTCCTGAAACGTATGAAGCCCGGTCAGGCCCCAGAGCCAGATAACATCCCGTTGGAGTTCCTCACTCACGGTAGCTCCGAGCTGAGAAATCGTTTGATGCTCCTAATAATAAAAATATGGGAGAGCAAGACTGTTCCCAGCGACTTTCGTGATGATAATATTATTACTATCTTCAAGAAGGGCAGGTAGAACTGTAACAACTACCGGGGAATATCACTCCTTTAAGTCACGACTAAGAGTTTAGCTCTGATTCTCCTTGATCGGCTGCTCATGCTCGCAGAGGACGCCCTGCCAGAGACCCAGTGCGGGTTTCGCCATTCCCGGGGGACAGGGGACATGATTTTCTGAGTAAGGTAAGTGCAGGATTAAAGCCTTGAACAGCAACACCCATGGTGTTCGTCTTTTGGTACCTTAAAAAGGGTTTGATAAAGTGCTATGACCTGCCATGTGGGCCGTCCTCGCGCGATACGGTTGTCCGCCCGACTTAGTTGAACTGGTGTGTGTCTTCCATGATGGAATGGTTGGAAGAGTTAGCCATTACAGCTTCTCTTTCAGACCCATTCCCCATCAACGGTGGTCTTAAGCAGGGGGTGTGTTTTGGCTCCAACGTGTTTCTCACTGTACATCGCAGCAATGCTCGGAAAGATTCCACCGGACATACCCTCACTGGTCTGATATTTCGCTCGGACAGAGAAATTTTCAACCTCGCACGACTCCGTGACAAAACTACATGCGAAGTGCAAGAACTACAATATGCTGGAAACGCCACTCCAGGACAGACGATAGAGAACCTGCAGTCGTTAGCAGACGCATATAGCTCTGCATATGAAAGGTTTGGGATGCAGGTCAACACGTACAATACCAAGGCCCTCGTCCAACATCCGCCAGGACAGACGCTCCCAGCCCTTTATATCACAACTAGCAACCAATCACTAGAGGAGGTAGATCAATTCTCTTATCTTGGAAGCATTTTAACATCTACCCCTACATGCAAGAAGGACGTGGAGAACAGAATAAAAGCATTCCATTTCGTCTTCAAACGACTCAGCCACCGCGTATTTAACAACCACGAACTTTCGATGACCACAGAGGTAAGGGTGTTCCAGACAGTTGTCCTCTACACGCTCCTGTACGCCTGTGAAACCTGTGCACTATACAGAAGGGAATCTGGAACGCCCCCAACAAACAAAGTTAAGGCAAATTGTAAAAATACCATGTCAGAGCCATACCTTCAACTCTGAGGTACGGGAACCTGCCTATATGACAAGTGTTGAGACCACTATTATCCGCCACTAAACGGGCCACGTCCACAGAATGCAAAATTCAAGGGTTCCCAAGTAATGTTGTACGGAGAACTGGCCAAAGGGACCAGGCCACGAGGAGCACCGAAATTCGCTACAATGACCAGCTGAAGCGCACTCTGACAGCAAATGACATCGCCCACCCCTCCTGGGAAGAGGGTGCCAGAGACAGGAAGGTGTGCATGAACGCTGTACACCGTGGTAGTGCTTACTTTGAGGAGGACAGGATAAATAGGGAAAATGATAGAAGAAGAAGGGACCGAGAACAAACCCAACGACTACCATCACTTGTCAGCACTGTCCGTGGCTCTTCCGCCAGAGCATCATACTGTACAGCCATGTATCACATAGACACCCACCCACCTAACGACAGGACCCAATGCTATGATACGCGTAGGGGCCGACGACGATATCAGTTTTAGTACTTGTTTAACTAAATTTATTATTACATAAGTAAAGTTCTTTACTTCCATTCTCTAATCTTTCATTTGTCTTACTTAATTTTGATATCTAATTTTCCTTTGTACTATTTTATCGTACTTTGTTTAAATACAGATAAAAATGGATAATTTACTTCTAAATAAATATGGGTTGTGCCCCTTCTTATATTAAACTATTTTTTATTATATTGATAAATAATTACTTCATCTAGTGTGTTGGTATTTTATTACGCATTATTTATTTATCAATCCAATTTTAATTATAAAGTGAATTATATTATTTATTTAAATTCAATATTATCATTTAATACATTTTAAACAAAATAACCTATATTTACATGTTTTATTTATTAATACTCCATAATATCCAAATATGGCATGGCTATTAATTATGAGTTTATAATAATAATTCATCTACTCAAAATTATTGAATTAAAAAAAGCCCAAATTTTTAATTTATTATTCTTTATTCGTATACTTAGTTTATTTTAAATTTTATTCATAAATGCTAAAGTAATAAGAAAATGTTTTCTTACCATTTAAGCTATTCTTTTGTGGTAATATGATTTAATCATGATTATTATCGATGAATATTTTACTACAATCTATCATATATTCATAATTTAACTTGAATATATTATTCAATTTTTAAATAAGTTATCTGATTTTAATGTACATTATTATTAATAAGAACACATTCATATTTTAATTTGATCAATTTATCTTTATAACTTATGAGATTAATAGTAATGTTTTAACGTAAGTCACCATATATAATTTCCCGGGGGTTACTGGGGGATAAACGTTAATGTATTGTATAGTAGTCAATAGGATAATATCGCAATAATCGCTAGTAGTAGAAAATTTGGAAAATTAGAATATTTGAGGTGGACGGATCATCAATAACGTTTTTACGTTGGAATTAAAGAAAACAAAGATGCGAGAGGGAATTCCAGTTCGAAGAAAGAAACTTATTGAGAAAATAGGTTGCCGACCATCTAGAGATTCCGTACAGAATAGGTTTCGGGTTTTGTTATATGTCGGATTAATCTGGGTGATTTTAGCCTTGGGGGTACACACGCTGGCGTTCACCGGTGTACCTTCTATTATACATTTAAAATAAGCACTGAGATGCAACATTCTGTTCATAGGAGAACAGTTATTGTTTGATTACTGTGCTGTTTATATAAGCTTAGCCAGAGGTTTGAACCCTACCTATTCGCGAGAGACTAGTTGCAGATACACCACTTCAAATGTGTTAACAATAATAAACGCAACGACAAATGTTATCCTAATAGTTGTACAGGATATTTTCAGGCGTAAGTAACGGTAGAAAAGGTCAATCTTCTTCGGCGCAATTGTGGAATTCCCTCGATATATTTAATTGAATTTGCGTTTCTTGCCAATGTTACGCCTGGATATTTTAACGAATAGCTTTAAGGTAGTTTATCATTACACATGGCTATCAGTATTTGGAAAGGTTTCTTGTAATTATAAAAGGAAAAAAGCTTAGTTTGGCCAGAATTAAATGTTACCACCCATTTGTTTTTACACTCCCCCGCAGGCTGGACGTGTCCCTTTAAGTTTAAAGCCATTTCCTTACATATTGGTTAATTCATTTTATTCGCTTATATGTTATACAGCGTGTGTAATCAGCAAATATACTCATTTTCGCGACAATTGTTTTTAGTAAGCTCATTCATTAATAAAACTGAATAATAAAGTCCAAGTATCGGCATCTGTGCCGCAAAAGTATTTATATCATTTACTTTAGAAGTACAACAACCGATATAGGTTTTTTTTTGTCTTATCTAAGAATAATTCGATTATGTAAAGAATTCTCCAATTTATACCACATAATTCCATATTAATTAGAAGATCATATGGACATACCTTCATATATTTAGTATTTCTCCATATTCTTCCCTGCCTTAATAGTACATAGTACGTTCAGAATATCTGTGTGTATCTGGTACTATATATATACATACATACATACATATATATATATATATATATATATATATATATATATATATATATATATATATATATATATATATATATATACCAAGATTACTCGGTAACCGGCGTTGCCAGGTTGAAAAATATCCTACCCTCAAAAACGAAACTGCATTCGTGTATGTGTCAATTATTTTTTTTATTATTAAAAGCAACATATATAGTTAAAATAAACTCAAACAACACACAACTAAAAACAAATGAGGATTATCATTTCATTTCGATACTGAACGAAAAAGTCAGATAAAAAGTGGAAAAAAGTAATAATTATTAATTTTTGAATTCTTAAAAATCTGAGAAAAATTGAAAACACACGAAAAGTTATATACATTTATCATAAGGTGTTACCCTATTATAATGTGAAAACTTCAAAAAATAACAGAAGAAATTAAACCAATCACATAGGTGCGAAAGGGCAACCCGTTGATTGCGACACGAATCTAATATCAACTACCCCACCACAACTGCATTACATCTATGCCGTGTTTTTTTTTTTGTCAGGTTAAAGCAAATAACTGGGCAAGGTAATGTAATGAGGTGACGATTATTCTTTCCTTCTCTGGCGTTATGAAGATTTTATTTCCGTCTCCGTCTCTATCTCTGTTATTGTCTGTCTATTTGTCTGTCTGTCTTTCTTTGTGTCTCTCTTTTTCTCTTTCTGGCATAGAGAGAGAGGGAGAGAGAGAAAGAGAAAAAGAGGAGAGAGTGAGAAGCAAATACCTCTATGCTGTTCAGCAATCGTGTTATAATGTACAACGCTGTAAAGCGCAAACCTAGTGTATCAATAGACGCCATGTTCGTTTTAGTTTACTGAACTGTGATTTGGAATAAACCAATCCGAGTAGCAAAAATATTATAAGGGAGATTATCTTAAATTTAGATTCAGCGGACAGGAATTTTACATTTGGGCAATTAGTTTATAATAAGTTACGAAAAAAATTACAAGAATATCGATACAATGTATATAAAGCCCTGCGGTATTATGGGGACAAGTAACAGGCCTTCAGTAATAGGAGTAAAAATCGGGAATATTTCCTCTGTAAGTTAATGCAGTTATGGTACGGGAGTAATCTAGGAATTTATTTGGACACCTGTATGTGCCAGAAAGTCTTTATAAAGTTACATAATATAGTGGCTAAGAGGCTACACACGGGAAATTGATATGTAACATTTGTTGTTGCAAACCTACGATATTTTAGTCAAGAGGGGAAATATTGCCCCTATTTACACATATTGGGGTTAATATCAAATAATTAAATCTTACTAAAAAGATCATCGAGACATACCTACCTACATCTGTGGCATCTCTCTTACTCTTCCCTGCCTTGTTTGGTACATAGTACATTCAGAATATCTGTGTGTATCTTAGAATATATATATATATATATATATATATATATATATATATACATATATATATATATATATATATATGAGGTTCTATAGATCGTATAAAGATGGCGAACATTCATCTCATCACAAATAAATGAATGTAAATCAATATGCGTTTGAACATTTTCCATCCGTTTCTTTACTAAAAATCTTACGGGAATTCGACCCGCTTCCCTTAAATTGAAACTGTTCAGTTCCATGAATATTGAATCGACCGGGACAAATTGAAAATGAGTAAACCTAATTTTGTACTCACTTATTGGCATCACAATGTTTAACATCTTGATATGCATGCGAACGGACAAATGTATATATATATATATATATATATATATATATATATATATATATATATATATATATATATGTATATATATGTATATATATGCATACATATAAAAGAGATAGATAGTGATAGAGAGATAAATATATATATATGTATGTATTTGTATATATATATATATATATATATATATATATATATATATATATATATATATATATTGAGCAGTCTAAGTTGAAGATAAAAGTCAGTCACTTAAGTTACATACGCAGATCAGGATGTCATAATTATTAAATCACTATCACCATCTTGACTCTTAATAACAAATTTAAATTTCGAGTGCATTTCTCACGTTTGACGGTGACCATGTGGATTTGTTCCTTGCTAATGGAGTAAGAGATTGGTGCGTGTTTTAGTTTCGAATCTCCGGACAGGCGGCAATCGTGATACTCTGCACTGATGATTCCGGAAAGCAGGAACCACTAGTGGATGTAGGTATTAAAAATTAGTTATCGTAGTAATTATATATATATATATATATATATATATATATATATATATATATATATATATATTTATATATATATATATATATATTTGTGTGTGTGCGTGGTGTGTGTGGGGGTGAAATTTATTAGCGTGTCAACGTTATGACTTTGGCCATTATTATTGTTTCCTTTTATTATTTTGATCTTTTAATACATAATCTAGATGATTTTTCCTAGGAATGTAGATCAACAAATCTAGTAGTCTACTTCACCGATATGTATAAGATTGTAATTTTTCTCGTTAGATTACGATAGTAATCCTTGATCCAAATCAAGTATGAATTAACTAGTATTATGTGATTATTGGTAATGAGCCGACGAAGAGTTCATAAGGCATGCCATTAATTGATGCGTTAAATAATATTTAGACTGAACCCAAGTACGTCCGCTAATTTCATGTAATGCTAGTTTTACGTTGCGTTCCGGCATTATTAATAAAGACAATCGCCTGATGAAAATGGTTTTGTATTTAAGGTAGAATGGGAATGTAGTCTTTTAGAATAAAATGCAACTTTCTCTTTATACCATCATTGCATTACAGACTTGACGTCATCATAAAATACTGCATAACATATATTCGAATAATTTTCTCATGATTGTCGAATATACTGTTTTTTAATCAGTTGTATAGCCATTACAGAAATATTTATTCGAGGATACTTTTTCTACAATATTGAAAAATATAACGATCAGATTATTTACCCTAGGACACATCCGCTTTAATGTGAGGTTTTTCCATATTTAGCCATCGATGACAATCTAAACTTGTGTAAATTCTTAAATACACGCACACACACACTCAGATATATATATATATATATATGTATATATATATATATATGTGTGTGTGTGTGTGCGTGCGTGCGTGTGCGTATGTTTGCGTGTATGTGCGTGAGTGTATAAGGTAATTGGTTTGTATGTGAATTCGTTCCGCATGGGCTTGGAACGGTTTTTTTTCAATATATTACTGTCAACTACTTGATCTCTCTCGAAGTCTTCAACATAGGTGTTGTACTGGAATGCATACAATAAAGATTGAAAAATCCGATTAAAGTAGGAAGCCCATTGAACATTATTATTTAACCTAAATTCACAATATATTTGAGAAATTCTATCACCGCACAAGCAGAAATGGGCAACCTATAAAATCGTATGATTCTTTTATATGACATGGGCACGTTCCAAATGCATTTCTCTTTTTAAGTAAAAATGAGATCATGATAGTTTACTTTTTCGTTTTTAAATTGAAGTTAAGCCACTATTTAGAGATATTTTATACAATAAAGATTAGATTCATCACTGCAACCAGTATAGGATCGTTAAACACTGTTTGATTGTCGTTCAATCTGTCAGCCTTGACCCGGAGTCTAGTTCAGAAAAGGGAAACATTAATTCCAAATATCTGTTGCCTTCGTATAAATCCATTTATGGAAAATGCTACGGAATAAATCCAGAGAAAAACCCATAAGTAAAGTCCCTTAGACAAATTGTCAGCAGGGACTTCTTTCCTGCAACTTATGTAACAAAACAGGCCTATATTGTAATGCTTTTCAATCCCATATATCCCACCAGTGCGGCCGAAATTGGGAAGGTGGACTGTGTGGTTTGTACTCCAAACTCACTTCACCTGTGTGAACAGAACAGGAAGGAAACCAGTGTGTGGGTTATAAGTCCTCGCTCGATTAAAAGGAACCTACGCAATGGGCTGTCTTTGACGATAGGAGTGACATTTCTGTCCCACTGGTCAGCTAGAGTCTGTGTTGAGCGGGGCATTACAGCTAATAGGGACTTAACCCACGAGGTGTGTTTGCTTCAGTGTGTGCTTGGAGTTTATAGTGTGTTTCTTAACATGCAGATTGTTAAACATTGCATATCGGAATCAAAATCAAAAGAAGATTTCCGCTCTTCGTAGTGCAAGTTGGATTTACCGCACCATCCGGACCAGATGCTCCGATGACATTCAGGACACAGTGCATGTTAGGCCAAATCAAAAACGATACAGAGAGAAAGAGAGAGACAAAACGAAGTAGAGAGACATAGTCGAGGCAACACATTCTTCTCACCCACTACAACTACTACCACAAACCCCCTTCACGCACGCCATTAGACTTGCCAATCTGTCATGACTTCAGGAGCGAGAAATCCACTTTGCATAGGATTTTCGTTATTTGTCAGTTTCATGAGAAATATAGCAAGCAACAACCTCATATATGCAAAATGTATGACCTATTTGCTGCTAACACGGTGAAACCATGAAAAGTCGGGAAGGATAGACATAGGCCGGGATTTGGGGGGGCGAACGATTGAAGCCACGTGAGATGTTGCTAGTTGCAGAACACAAATGGCAACACTCCAAGAAAAAAAAATCAGTTTTAATTTAAGCTTGATGAGTAAACCCTCGTGAGCAAGAGACACGTATATGCATGGGACAAAACGGTGATTAAGGAAAAAACCTTCCCTCCACATTGTTCTGGTGCAGTGATCCATTATTTTCTCAATTTTAACAGTAACCAACAAGACATTCTCTTAAGAATGCCAATCTTGAAGTTGACCGAAAACGATTGGAATTTTACATCCTCCTGGGGATAGACGCGATCAGTGAATTTAGTGGCATGCATATCAACAAGAGTCAAGATGCATGTGCGCAGGCCACTCTTGCTGTAAACGTGACAATAAAACCGTAACAGCCTGGCTGTCGAGCAGAGTTCGATAAATGCACCCGACCCTGGACTGGGTGTGGAAATATAATATTCCTGTTAAAAGTATCGCAGCTAGGGTGATAATGTGTATATCGTTTCTTACTCAAAAGAGGAATCGGTCAGCTGAAGGCCTGGTACAGGTTATAACTGTCATCTCGGAAAACAAGCAAAAAATAAAGCTTCGTTTCGACTATAGGGAAAAATAAGCACGTAAATCTATTTACGGCTCACGAAGACATATGCACCGAAAAGTTGAGAGAATAACAGCGAACTGAATACAATGTACGATTGTTTAGTTCTTCGCAAGACATAACTTCAAGTGCATGTACACCAATCACTGTGACGCTACAAACTGAAGTAAACTATAGCCAGGAGACTTTCTCCACCCGGATAAGGTTCAGACTCAATAGAGCATCGTCTAATTATGCAAAATATTTTGATGCTATTTTGATGAATGGCAAGAACTTACAGAAGTCAGCATCTGCCTATCCTGGATACGTGTTTGTTGACAAGAGTGGTGTGCCCGGTGTACGTGTGTAGTATGAACCATGCAGCTTCGGCGTCCCCAGCAAAGAACCTGGGGAAATACTGTATGGTGCATGAGCGCTTACTTTGCAGGTAAAAGCTCTGCATTAGAGAAGAGGAACCGAACTTCAAGAAATGGCTCACATCTCATGAAACGAAATATAGTTTAAGTTTGTTGGCCACCTTCCCGTGCATTGTTGGCTTAGTGTTGTCATAGCGCTCAGGAAGCAGAGAGCATCTGACGTAATTATTCGACGGGATGACGACGTAAACGACGATCCTACAAACATAATGATCAAGAAAATTCTTAGTAAAGAAAGATCGCCGAATGAAAAAATAGTTCGTAAAAAGCTATTGCCATAGTGTACGGGTCGACACAAGCTCTATCACTAACATCGTATTTTTGTTATATGTGTGGTTCAATATCTTCACGAAACAGAGTTTATTTATTTTACTTATATAATGTATTTATAATTTTGAAAGGTCCATACATCTTCAGATGGTGTTTATTTTATTCACAGTTAATTGGTTAATCCGGTTCTTGCTCGGGTCACCATCTTTTTGCAATCAATGGCAATTTATTACACTTGGTTCTTTAAAAGAAATTCGCTACACAAACAATTTTTGAATGTTCAATCAAACACTTATCATAATTTAATTAATTATTATTTAATTAACTTCGCAAGTCAACTTTTTGGCACGTAACTATAAGTGCCATATATGATGGTGCTGGTGTATAAGATGCTTGGTTTTTTACTTTCATGAAATGAGTCCAACATGCCGAAGGGATACACTTGTCAATTCACTGACAGACAACTACACTGGTCATGACAAATGATTCTGCTTGAGCCCATACATGGAGCGCGGATTGCCTTAAAGACAAGACCAAGGTACAAACCCAAATCAACAAATGAGATTCTCATTCAATGATGGCTTGACTCAATTATGAAATCGATGAAGGAAATTGCGCTGTGAATGGATGTATGCTTGACCAAACCCTTCAGAAATAAGGCGAATCAATTTACCAGAGTGCCTCAGTGGTGGTTTGATGTAATTAATAAGAAAAAACTGCCTGTCTGCATCGGAGAGCTCCGTCGGCTTAACAAGGCCCAGATTATTACTGACAAAGCACACGTCCTGTTGTGAGACATAATTTCTACTTTGCGAAAGAGTTTGAATCTGTGTTTTTCTCGGCCGCTGTGAAAATAGTTGGCAGAAAATGTGAAGAGTGTTAGTCGATCGCTCCGTCGCCAATACACTGGTCAGAGTGTGGTTTAACTCTCAAACCAACGTAGAATCTAGTGGAAAGGCATATTACTTATTGCAATAGGACCCATATTATTATTTTCCCGGCAAAATACTTAAAGTGTAAACAAGCAGTTAAGGACTTTCTACTAGGGGCGGTACCTACGACCGATGTTCTGACAGACAATGGCATTACTTTTCTGACCAGCTTGTTAAAAACCTTAGAGGATAAGTGGAGAGTTCAACTTCGATTTTGCTTTTCATACGTCATCTTTGGCAACGGAATTATCGAAAGTTGTCAGAGTACTGTAAAACATTGCAGCTATAACACAGTGTACTATGGCAGAAAATATATACCGGTATAAGGAGACGATAAAGGATAACATGTTCTCTTCTAGAGTACTTGTCAACAGACTGTATCCTACCGCATACGGTTGAAAATAATAAACGAAACGTGAGGGAGACATGCAATCACATCAGTTACAAAACAGGTACCCGAAGGTGAGTAAAGGTCCTACATAGACGATGTACTATAAACTATTATGCGGGACATGTGACAGAAATTACAAAAACACAAAACATATCTGTCGATAGAATAACACGACAGGTAAAAGATAAGCGCCTCATAGTGGGAATATATACGTCGACAGCCTACTCTGACATGTCTTCAGATAATGCGAGTAGAAAGATTTGTGAAAGTTGGAGCGAAAAAAGGTGAAATACCCCTCAGCATAAACCTAGGTTGTACATCTGTAAACTGTTTTTGACTTGTGATGGGGGTATATATTTAAATGCTGCCCACATCAGCATTATTTGGCACAAGGCCTGGAAAGTGGGAACCCCGCAGGCTCCCCTAAAGGAGGGGCACTCCTGCAATTTTAAAAATTGTCTGAGTAACCCCGTCGGTATTCTCCGGTCGGGGCGCCTCAGGCAGCAAGCAATAAACTTGCCCCACCGGAAAGCCCGGTGGCAAGGCCTGAGAGAGTGAACCTCCTAGGTATTACCTAGGCGGGGTACCTCAGTCCAACAGGTGCTGGGCCGGTTCCCGGCCCCTCACCTGTTGGGCTGAGTGTCAAGTGACGAATCCTTGACGTGTACTACCCTGTCTCCCTGCAGCCGAAGCCTCAAAGAGACACATCCCATCACAATGAACTTGTGATGGGGGGTATGAGACGAATGGATTCGCCAATCATTTTTATAACCAACGGTCGTGCTAAACAACCAATCAAAACGTCGCAAAATTATTATAAAAGTCGTCGAATTTTGGATTCAATCAGTTCGCCATTTGCTACGCCACGGACCGCATTTTATTCTTCGCCGCCATCTTGGTTACTGATTTGAACTACGCCGCCATCTTGGTTACTGATCTGAACTAAGCTGACATCTTTGTTCAACACAATGTCTCAAAACTTAACAATATCTTTCGAAAAAACTTCGTGCGAAACCCAGTAATGTTTCGCTTGTAACAAGATCGTTACATTTTAATACGGACGCAATGCTTTGTACGTAAATCTCGCCAAGAATAAAGGGGAGAAATTCGACCGGGTTTTATTTGGTTGTACAACAACGGCATTTATTCATGGTGCTTTACTAACTATGTGTTCAACTTGGTTTTACAAGGTTCTTCGTTATTTGTGTCGTTAACAAAACTATGTCGTGTTGAATGCGTGTTTTTCCTACAACCAAAACGACATAGCTTTTCAACTTCAGTAAAACTTTCAAGTTCAGTTTAAAACTTGCTTGCTGTAACATGTTCTTGTAGCCCAAGCATTTCCAAACCTCTTCACATTTATTTCACTTCTCTTCTTTTGCTGGGTTTAAACTTGCACCACGGTTTATGCATTTTCATTCGTGAACTACATAAGAATCTGTAGCTTCATCCATATCCCCAGATGGCACCCGTGCTGGTCGCGGCTACCAATATGTGGCCGCTGCTTTCTTGGTGGGGTCAAGCAAGGAACCCTGATCGTCTTCCGAAAACTTAGGGTCCTGATATCTGGTTCTTCGAAAGGCTATCACATGAAATCCATGTATGCTGTAAACGAATTCTCTGGAAGCGGAAAGATGAAGCTCGCATAGGTCAAAAAGAAAACAGACAACATTCTACTAAAATTAATTTCACAAATATTACAGTCTTTTTACATATATGTGCATTTCAAGTTGTTAACACATTTGTAAATTCAGTTCTTAGTCCGTTTTCAATTCACAATTATTATTCTGATTCGGAGATAGTACTCAGGCGAAATAGAGAGGGGAGGTGGTCATGTCTTCAGGGAGCCATATTTTATCTCGAGATTCCGCGCCAATTTGAGTAATTCTGAGGGGCATTGGTCTTATATACTCTGGGTCAGGGTTGAAAATCCCCTAAGCCAATAAAATAAAGATACGTGTCCGGGGGAAAGCCCCAGATGTGAATTGCGGTTGGGCAGTTCAACCATTGTCTAAAGTTTTCAAAATGATATCAATTCCCATGACCTCCTAGGTCAATGACTGCCATTCAGAACACCTGTCCTGAAACAGCTCTCCAGGCCAACAAGTACAATCTCGTTTTTACATTGTCCGGCATTTCCTGTAATCTAACACAAAATAACAATTATATTTCTGAGTTTGAAAATAACACAAAATATATATATATCTGATTTTTCAAACAATAAAACAAAATATATCTATATATTTCGATTCAAGTCTTTTTGATATCCGCTGTCGTCCATGATAAATTTAACAATTTTAGCATATTACCCCGGTCTATCATAGGTCCCATGAAAGTCTCAACCTCCCAAATGGGGAGCGAATACCTCCCTTAGGTCGTTCACGTTACACTCACATGGCAAAACATATTTACAAGAATTTATTTCGGAGGTTTGCTAAGTAAATAAAAGAAAAGAACCCAAAACTCAAAAGATGTAACTAACAAAAAAATATGAATAAATTTAAGCAATGTGTGTTTAAGTTAAAGGTTTGTTCGGTATTTTATGCTACATTTTATTCTTCAAATTTCCTTCTCTATTTCTTTTATATTTTTAAATATTTAAAGAGACTATTTGAATTGTTTTAAAGGGTAACAAAAATTAAGCAAATATATGAGTAGTGCATATGGACTTTTTTGTATTTCAAAAATTGGTTTGAATTATGTCCTAATATATTTCAGCTTTATTTTGCGAGATTTAATATTTTGAATATTATCATAAAGTCCAAAGCAAGTTAAATCGAGAAAAGGGCACATATGAATTCTATTTTTGATTACATTTTTACCCCAAGAAAAGGCAAAGTGCCACTTTAATATAGGGGGCTACTATCAGGCACATAAGTTTCAGATATAATATAGAGGGAGTTGAGCAGCAAGATGTCTGTTAACACTACACTTGAACGTCTTCATGTCCTTTCAGTTGCAGAAGCATGAACCCAGAAGAGAATCCCAGAGTCTAATTCTTGGGAAGAAACTATTAGAATACCATGCTTTCTTAAATGTACAGATCTCTACCATGTCGGGGTGGTAATTTGCTGCAGGTTGGATTTGTTGAATACATTTACTAGGCTACTAGATAGAGAAGTAAAGCTTGTAGTTCGTCGGAGCATCCACCATAAAAATACTTGTAAAAAATCGAAGAAGGATGCGACATTTCGTCGATACCCTCCGGTGGAAGGGTTCGCTTATCGCGTTTGTCAGCGGCCCATCACTTAATGATTCATCGCTCTCCTCTGTAGCTTTGTGATGTATCTCGGCAGCTGGACGAAGATCGCGCACATGGCGTGGACTTTTATCACCCATGATTTATTGCTGGCTAATCAATCCGTATATTCGTCCCCGATTTCCTGAGGGTCTCACACAGACTGGATCCCGTATGACATATTTGTTGTGTGTTTCCTCGTTAATTGTGAAGTATATTCCCTTCACTCGTACACGATATTTGTGTATAGCATTGGCAGGCGCTGTTCTAGGTGACTTCCCATCTCTTAGCGTGATGTTATACCAATATGTGGCCTCCGTCCTGGCAGCAATTCTCTTAATGCTGCGATGGTTCCTCTAATTAATTGCATTCCGTGATGGCATATGAGCACATCGCAATCCTAGAGGGGCGCCTTATTCGACTAACAACTGCCGGATATGCTAGTTAAAAAAAGCGGCATCTTTTTCCGTCAAGACTTCTTCTCACGCACCTCGTTCAGAAAAGATGAATAATAATTTTCTAACACAATTTGCCGAGTCCTGCCTGGTTATGTGTTGTCACACCGCAAACGCTTAGGTCTGTAGTCAATAAGAGTTAAAAAGGTTACCATTGTAATGACTAATATCCATCGCCATCAATTGCCATATGTTCTTGACTTTTCCGGCATTGCTCGGGCGCAGAATCAATATACCAGAATGACTAACACGCCCATTTTCACGGTTTTATACCGTTTGTGAGACACGCAGTTTTATTGGTCAGTACGATTACTAGGTGATATTATCAGCGTTGCACTTATGATAACCTGTACTCAAAGAAAAGACTCTTCAGTGTGGCTAGTATTCGCTGGGTCAACATTTCACTGACCGCCTTACACGTAAGTGTGTCAGACACCTGATGGTAGATACAGAGATAATCTCTATACAGGCGTAACTTTTTTAATGCAATTGTAGCACCGGATTTTTACCTTTAACAACATCGTCCAATTTCACCATGATGGTCACTTACGGGTCGCAGCCAACATGCGTTTTAAAACACGGTTCCTCTTTTCCCTACTGTGTGTCCTAACGCCAAAAAATGGCGTCGATCCGCACATTTACGTCATCACCATCGACGCCCTACTTCTCACGGGTAGGGTGTTTCTCATTCACACTCTCCAGAGTTTCCGTTAACATTAGAGTTAGGAGGGCATCATCAGGTACATCGTCCCAACTGTGATCACCAAATTCGCTCTACGCTTAATAATCCCCACATGTGCATGGCATGGGGCCATCCACATTCTGTAATGTGACCAAAAAGTTTCCCTCGCACAAAAAAGGTCCGCCGTGTAATAACGTTAGGGATGCCTGGAATCCCACTCCCGAGTCTCTATCTAATGGTGTCTTCTTCCTCACATGTGCTTTACCCCAAGACACGTGTCCTATCCTTCAAACGTTCAGGATCCTTGAACTCCATGCCGAACTGAACAAATTTCTTACTAACATACATGGAGACTGTACATCCTCTTTGGCGTGCACACCGTCAATGTAGGTTAATGTGTCGCCCTAAGTGTTTTTTCCTAGGACAGTACTGCATTCACAATTTTCATGATCTGCGATGCTACATTCAGACTAAAGCCGTGTTAAGCAGTACTTATGACGTCGAAACCACTCTGACTTGAAACGGCCAGGAATGGTTCAATACAGAGTGGTTATACTTGACAAGCTCTATGAAAGGTTAACGAATTTTGGAGGTCCACGGCAGTTGTCAGGGTAGAGGATCAACCATGAATCTCAGATCCACTCCTCAAGCTTTTGCTCGTATTCATTACGAGCCTCTTCAGGTATGGGTTAATCTGCGACACCATTCTTACCTTCTGTTGACGCCCTTTCCCCAGTCCACTACCATAATGGAATCCAGGTGTTCTGGCGATGGTTGTAGTCCACTTTGAAATCAGGCCGATCGATGCTGATCACAGATCACACTGGCGTTTCTAAAAAACGCATGTTCTCGTCTCGTTAAATGACAATTCCCACAGTGGCTATATGGCATCATATCTAAGCAATGAGAATTCAGCAAATCCTCTTGCCTTACGAACACAATGATATCCGCGGTCCGTACTCATCTTTACAGTTCCAACCTTACAGTATACTTTGCCTCGCTGTTGTGACTTTGATATTCTTCTTATTCCAGGTTTGAGACAGTCTGGTATTTACTATTGTATGTGAGCAGCCTGCGTTAATGAGAGTTGAGCAGGGTACTTTGTTTACGCATATAGTCATTGTTATATGTTTCAGGCACAGTTTTGGGTTAGATGTCCAATACGCCGCATTGGAATCAGCCCGTTAATCCCCTGGCAATGCAACTTTTTGCGAAATAATTCCGCCATCCCCAGCAGAAATATTCCACATAAGTCGCGGGGCTCGAACGAGGAGTCTCCGCTGTAATATATGCTGCCATTACATCGGGTTCCTTTAGGTACTCATCATTTCTGATGATGGCTTCAGCGCGTTCCAACAAGTGTTCCAAGGTCATTGCTGAAAAACTGGTTGGTGCTTTCTGTAGTTTCTTTACAAGAGTTGCAAGGTTGGCCAGAAACGCATACGCATATGTCTGTTTCGATACTCCATAACAAAAGGTGCTAGTGTTTTTCAGCCCTGGAAAAAAATGAAAAAAAAAAACATCCAAAGTTTCAGAGTAGACGGTCGTAGAAGTGCCTCGTTTCCTAAAATCAAATAATATGCCTTTTTTCCGCCAGCGCCGGAAAATAAAAGGTTGAAAATGCAAGTCGTGGAGCGTGTTTTATGAATTTGGAAGAGATGAAAGGCGTTAAATGGTGAGAGTTACAGAGTATAATAAGCTAAACTCTTTAAAAAAAGCGGTGTTTTTCTCAAACGCCTGATTATCAAACACACGTCAGAAAGATGCGCTCATCTTATAAGAGAAAGAGGTGATAGAGAAAAACAAATATCCTATCACAAAAGTTCTGTTGGCGTGATCCATAATCCAAACTCAACAGAAGAAAACATTTTCCAAAGACGTGTTTATCCCTCTCCAAGATGCTTATTTCCTTGATTTAGTTAATGTTTATAAGATAGACCGATTTATTTAAAATAATTCTTTGCACAGCTTCTGATCACCCCACCGTATATATATATATATATATATATATATATATATATATATATATATATATATATATATATATATATATAACGGATATTATTATAGTGGAGATAGTTCCGTTTCGTTTATTCTCACTTTTTATGTCAGTTGACAGATACATAAAAAGAACATACGATGGGGGTAGGTTAAATATAGGAAAAGTAGTGCTGTATTTATAGGAAGATATATTTCCGTATACGCACTTTTCTTTTTACCAATGTCTTTTGCTATTACCGGCAGAAGGCAATATTGATAAAATGTGATGTGCTCAAACGCTACTTGCTCTTTTTATCGTTCATGTCACGTCATCTGCGCTTAGTTTTATTGACATTATTCTCTCGGATCAGCATTTTGTCTTCACTGTTCGTGTCATGAGTGGAATGGTTTCAAAAGAATGTACATATTTTGCAGACAACCTTCAAAAGCGAAGAAGATATTCTTACTATTTTATTTCCCCGCTTCATGTGTTCGGAGAATCATATTGCTATAATATTTATATATACTCGTTTTTTTTTTTGTTTTTCTTCAATCAATTCATGTAGGACACATCTCATCAGTTTAGGAAAGGTGAGTCCCTACTAAGTAGTCTTAGCCCCTACGACAAAATACAAGTTTTTTTTTTGATAACCTTAATACAGTCACCTTAGTGTGAAATACATGTAATCTATTTAACAAAAGGTGCAATACTCTCACTTTAAAGGAACTCGTGTCTGGAGTTTCTGGTTTACGTTTTAAGGTATTTTGTGTGCTGCGTCGTTGTGCGGTTGTTTATATATATATATATATATTTATATATATATATATATATGTATATATATACATATATATGTATGTATATGTGTATATATATATATGTGTGTGTGTATGTGCGTAGAATGCAAAATTTTAAAATTTCATTAAGTAAATTATCGTGGGATCACCGAAAAAAATAATCACAGTTGGATATAATACTTGTATTGGCGTACCATCGCATTTCTCCGCATGACAGTCATCAAAATTTCCATTTGAAATGAATTAATAAATACCAGAAAATTCAAGAGAAGGTGCAAAATTGTATATTCGAGGAAAGTGTATAAATGGAAAATGTACAGTGCAGATTACAATAGAAGAGAAAAACTAAACCAAAATAATTTTGAATAAGTAAAAAAAAAAATACAAAACAAAAAACTTCTTAAAATTAACTCTAAAGAAATGGTACTTTACAGGCTTTTAGTTTGTTATGGAGTGTCGTGGAACATTGTATAGTTTCAGTTAGAATTTGCAATGTGTTTAGTTTATGAAAACTGACAACACGTCGATTTTATTAGATTATATCGAGTAACGATCAGAGCATTCTGCTTAAATTGTGACATTGGACAAATTAAAAAGTTTTGAGAAGGTTCATTTACTGATGTCAAAACTGTGAGTCAATGAGTTTTTCTAGCACATAACTGAGTTTTTAGTATTTTTGTGTGATCGTACTTACAGTAGTTTATATTTATTGTCATCCAGTCGATATAAAACTTATTGGATGGGACAACTTTTATATTATAAAATTGGGAAAAACTGACGGATTCGACATTGATTCTTAATAAATACATACTTGTTGCAGAAATGTATTTCACAATCTCATGTAAATTATGAATGGTTTTGTCAGAAAAGCGTTTTAAGGTTTAGGAAATTCACTTTCAGATTTACCATTACCAATTATGTAATTGTTATTTGTTATGATGGTGTTGTTGTAAAGAGGAATTTATATTTTCATAACTATGTTTCGTTTTAATTGTTAAACGCGTTATACTCTTCGGTCGTGTATACTAATATATATATATATACACTGAATGCAGGGTTCTTTACTACGAAATTTAGTAGGGCTGCACCTTCTTAGCGTTCAAGGGAACACAGTTACGATCAAGCTGGATTGCTCTGGGAATAGAAATGTATGACGTTATGTAAAATGTTTTTTACTCCTAATGGGGGTAGTTATTTATTTGGTGTCCACCACACCAAAATGTTGCACAAAGTCGGAACGTGTAAATAGGCAATCTCCCCTTAATGAGGGGCATTATTGCCTCATCAAAAATTGCCTGTGCCCCCCGTCGGCATTCCCGGTAGAGGCGCATCAGGCGACAAGCAATTAACTTGTCCCAAAGGAAAGCCCGGTTGCAAGGCCTGGGAGCGTGGAATTAGGCAAGCTCCCCTAAAGGAGGGGAATTCTTGCCTCATCAAAAATTGGTTGGGCACCCCTGCCGGCATTGCCGGTAGGGGCGCCACAAGCGAAAATCAATTACCTTGTCCCAAAGGAAAGCCCGGTTGCAAGGCCTGAGAGGATGGACCTCCTAGGTAGTACCCAAGCGGTGTACCTCAGTCCGACAGGTGCTGGGCCGAATCTCAGCCCCTCACCTGTCGGGCTGATTGTCAAGAACGGATTCTCGCCGAGAACGACTACCCTGTTTCCCTGCAGCCGAAGCCGCTAGGAGACCTTCCCCATCAGAGGACTAATGGGGGTATGTGAAGAATGGATTCGCCAATAATTTTTATAACCACAGGCTGTGCTAAACAACCAATGAAAACCTTTCAAAATTATTATAAAAATTGTCAAAATTTGGATTCAATCAGTGTTCGCCGTTAACTACGCCACGGAGTGCATTTGAATAATGTGCCGCCATCTTGGTTACTGCCAATTACTGATCTGAACTACGCCGCCATCTTTGTTACTACCAGCCACATTTGATTCTTGGCGGCCATCTTGATTACTGTCAATTACTGATCTGAACTACGCCGTCATCTTTGTTACTACCAACCACATTTGATTCTTGGCGGACATCTTGGTTACTGTCAATTACTGATCTGAACTACGCCGCCATCTTTGGTCAACATAATGTCTCAAAACTTAACACTTTATTTTGTGTTGTATAGATAAAGAAGCTCTGCTTATTTGGAGTCTCATGAGTATAATATGAGTTTAATTAGTGTCAGATGAGTTTCGTAAGTGGTTCATGAGTTTAAAGTGAATTGGAAAAATATTATATTCAAGTCCATTTACTTTCTCTACTGATAGGTGCGCAATGAATATATTTATTTTGTAGGAGTTTAAAGGCAGAACAGATGTGAAGGAAGCCGTCTTCAAAGATGTTATTTAAAAACAAACAGAAACTACCCAAATTGCGTAAAGTATTTTTATTATTATATGTCTTCTAAAACTAATTAGAATTATGTTAAATGAGGGTTACACTTGCACTTAAAGCGACGAATTTTGAAGACGGCATGTCTATATAGTTTGATTATTGTAAACGATCTAGATATTTATAACGGCGATGTGTGCGTTTCCTATATTTATCAGTATTACTAACGGGTTTCAAAAGGTTTGTTATATGATTTGCACAAAAGAAATCGAAGTGGAAATGTGAGTATTTTTTGCTAATTTTCGAAATTAATCTTACCGGATTGCTTTTTATCATATCGAAAACTATTATATGCGTGTTTAAACTTTTTAAACTTAGGGTGATGTTCAACGATTTTTATTTTTTATCAGTTTTAAAATTGCAGACTGCAGCTTAATCAATACAGCATTCACATTTATTCGTCACAAGTACATTTTACATTTTCATTCCTAAAACTGTTATTCGACACTTGCTTCTTAACAAACATCTGGAAAACATCGCACTCAAAATATGCAATATACGTCGTTTATTCAAATAAAATGATATCTCGATTCAGTGCTGTTCATTCTTAGTGCAGTTTAATGTTCCTGATTTATAATATAATTTCTCTGTTTTTTATTCATTCTGTGTATCAATGTCATTTTCTCACGCGCCGCTTTTTTTGTAAATGTTTTCATGTTACAAAAATAAGATTTGGTTGGATAACTGGATGTAGCATTTGTTCACCCAACATATAGAACTCTGATAGACAGAAAGCCGATTAAGCAACAGAGGAAATCTATCCATAGCAACAAAAAGGCAATATAATTAAACAAAATGTTCGTCTCTGCATTGGATTATAAAAACATTTGTGCATTTTTTTTTTATCGCCCGAATTGAGGACACATATATAGAAACTACTATTACTTATTTGAAGGAGGTAATTATTAGAAAATCAGAATACAAAGTATAACAAATTAATCGCAACAATTGGAAAACTTTATGAATAAAACTTCATATCTGCACACAAAATATTATCAACCGAGATCTTAGTTGACGTAAAGTTTTATTTACTATCGAGTGAAACTCTGGCGTGGTTAAGGCCGTTGCGTGTCTCTAGGACCCGCATAGCTATGCTGGCGGAAGGTTCGTCTCCTGCTAGGGTCACCCAAACCTGACAGATTCAAGGGTAGAGGTCAGACTAAGAGCACTCACTGGTTTTCAAGCTTGGGGGTTAGAATAGGGCTAGCAACCCAATTATGTAAAAGAAAGAAATAACAAAAACCTCAAAGATATAATATTTCACTTCTTGGTCTGGGAAAGGTTCTCTCGAATAGAGTAATTAATGCGAGTGTGTGAAAGCCTCCGGGAAGCCAGTGCGCCAACAACCCTTCTGACGACCATCGCCAAGAGTAGGATAGGGACTTGAAACATCAGAACCCTGTACGAGACTTCACAGGTGTGTAGTGAGATGCAGAAACAAAATCTTAAAATCCTAGGACTGTGTGCAACTCGATGGAATGGGCGTGAAAGGACAAGAATGACGAGTGGTGACACCATCATCTACTCTGGACATGTACGGTGTAGCGCTGATGATGATGCGCAATGCAACGCATGCACTGTTGTCATGTGACCCTGTATATTCAAGAATTCTCGTGGCAGGATTAAACTCCAAACGCAGGATTTTCACTATGATACTGTGTTACGCCCCCCCCTACCAACACAGTGGACATTGAAAACAGAGATTAGTTTGATGAGCAGATTAAGGAAACTGTGAACAGAAAACAAAAGAGAGAAATATAAATCTTAATGGGAGATTTGAACGCCAAGGTTTGCATGGACAGCACGGACACAGACCTTATAATGGGCAGGCATGACACTAGAGAACAGGACGAGAACGGGGAGAGGTTCACCGAATTCTGCTCTTTCAACAACCTGGTCATTGGGCGAACCCTTTTTCCACATAAGACTATCCATGAGTCTACATAGATTTCCCCCGATGGAAAGACACAGAACCAAATTGTCCAGGTTAAAATCGGGCGAAAATGGAGCAGGAGCCTGCATAATGTCAGCGTGAAGCGAGGTGCAGACGCGGAGGGCGTACAAAGACCATGCAGAAAGACCAGCACAGCAGTTCGCTGTCCACAACTTGGAAGAAAAGGCAAATGCAGAAGACTTCAAGACAGAACACAGATACAAGTTAAGTGTGCTTGAGCATCTACAGAAAGATAGAATTGAAGAGCAGTATGTACTCTTCAAGAGGCCCGGAAGACAACATGCTAAACAGTCCTGGGCAAGAAGACGATTAAGCACAAAAATGGCTGACAACTGACGCCTGGGCACTGAAAGATAGACAGAAAGAACTTGAAGAACACTATTATCCACACTTAAAATCTGGTAGAGAAAAAAGAACTACAAGTGCGATACTGGGAGACAAACAATTAATTGAAACGCAGTGTACGTAGAGACAATAGAAGCTTCATAGAGGAGCACACCGCGGAGGCAGAAACAACAACAGACCAACATAACATTAAGGGACTATATGGCATCACCAGGACACTCTCCCGGAAGAACAGCAACCCAAGCCGTCCTGTGAAACATAAAAATGGGGATGCCATCTCCATAGAAGATTAGCAGGAAGCAAGATTGACAGAGCATTTCAAATAGATTCTCAACAGACCAGCATCACCTACCCCACTTGACTTTCCACCACCAACGCAGCTGCTGAACATGAACACCAACCCTCTCGGTAAGACAGAGATCATCGGATCCTAATACACATCAAGTCAGGGAAGGCAGCAGGTCCTGACGGAATACCAGCTGAAGGGCTTAAGGCTGATATCCACACTTTAACTGAGATAAATACTAACCACATATATAAAATATAAAATAAGAACATACTGCTCATTAATTTTTAAATAATTAAAAGTAGACGCGTATAAATATGAAAGATTCCCCCTTGGATTGAAATAAAAATTATTTCCCTTAGACTCGTCAGAGATAACTAATCAAGACCGGAAATAATGTAAATTAAAATAAAACAAGGTGGGAAAATAAAAAATATAATTAACAAATAATTACTAAAATATATAATTACATCAATAATTTCAAATTTAATATCAAAATACAATATATGGAAATGCAAGCGAAATTTAATGAAACATCATCATTAGTAGATAGATCAACACGATAAACATTTAACTTATCCTCCTTAAATTAAGTTTTACACCGAGGGTAGCAATTTTCTGACATTTTGTACAGTCTAAATAAATAAATATCAAGCTCGTATATAGAAAGTTACTCTTTATAATGGTGAACTTTGCTGGAATTATTTCCAAATACAGTGAACAAAATTATACATATATATATACATATATATATATATATATATATATATACACACACATATATATATTGAGATATGCTTTTTTGCCATTTATTCTCTATATTGCTCTGTAATAACATTGATGTTCTTAAATAAGGCTTGATATATTAGTAAATATATTTCTACAGAAATATATATATATATATATATATATAATGCTAAACTTCTGACCGACCAAAAATATGGATTTAGACAAGCCCGTTCCACAGCAGACATCCTCACTGTAATCTCTGAACGCATATACAATTCACTGGACAAAGCGGGAGAGGGCAGAGCGGTAGCTCTAGATATATCTAAGGCTTTTGACAGGGTATGGCATGAGGGTCTTCTCAGGAAGATTAGATCATAGGGTATCACTGGTAGAATACTAAACATAATTAAATCCTTCTTAGATAAGAGAAAACCCCAGGTTGTCCTGGACGGTCGGACATCTAAACAATATGATATAAATGCGGGAGTGTCCCAGGGATCTATCCTTGGACCTCTAGTGTTCCTGATATTCATAAATGACCTCCCCGACAAAATTGCCTATGAGATGGGTATATATGCTGATGACACCACGCTCTATAGCAGGCACGACAGGCAAACAAATGAACATATATCTAAAGCAATGGCAGAAACACTAGAGGATGACCTCCAATCAGTAGTGGAGTGGGGACAAAAATGGATGGTCACGTTCAATGCCGCCAATACAAAACTGGTTTCTTTCAATAATTACAAGAAACCTTCTCTACCACCAATAGCAATGGCCAACGACTCTTGATCTGAGAGTACGTCTTTACAAGCTCCTTGGCCTAACGTTTACAGGAAACATGAGTTGGAACAATTACATCGAGGGCATTGCCAGGGCCGCTGCAAGGAAGGTGGGCTCTCTCTAAAGTGCTAGAACACTACTAACACCCGAAAGTATCCTGTATCTCTATAAGGCCACCATTCGTCCATGTATTGAGTATTGCTGTCATATTTGGGCTGGTGCATCGGCTACTAGTCTCTCGCTCCTTGACAGGGTTCAAAAGAGAGTCGTAAATCTGATAGGCCCTAAACTGGCATCTAAGCTTCAGCCTCTGTCCCATCGACGAAACGTTGCATCCCTCTGCCTGTTCTACAAGTATTATAATGTTGAATGCTCTGATGAACTGCAAGCCCTTGTGCCCCACAACGTGAACACTCTCGACAGACCCGACAAGCTGCAAAATCCCACCCCCACACTGTAGAGATCCCTAGATGTAAAAGATCTTTATACTCCAGTAGTTTCTTCCCCAGAACCGCTAGACTTTGGAATTCCATTCCAGGTCACTGCTTCCCCAACTGTACTGACATGCAGAAGTTCAAGGGCAACGTGAACCAACATCTTGCTGCTCAAATCCCTACATAGTGTCCCAGTAGCTGTCTCCCCCGATAGTAGCTCCCTACACCAAAGTGGCAATGTGCCTTGTTTGGGGTGAAAATGTAATTAAAATATATATATATATATATATATATATATATATATATATATATATATATATATATATATATATATATATATATATATATAAGGAAATAATACCGCTTATTCCCTACTATAAAACAACAGTATAGGAAAAGCAACACTGGGTTTACAAATTAATTCAAAATGGCAACGCTGCCAGCTATATTATATAAATAACAATATGAGTGATAAACTTTCAACCTAGAAAAAGAGGACATGATTCTATTTTCCTTTTATTAAAACCAGTTTTGCGTTTTAGTTGCAGACCACTTATTAGTTTGCCAGTTGCGTAATATCCCAAGAGCGATAGGATCGTTTTATTAGGTCTGAAAGTGATACAATGTTCAACGAGCGAGATTGCAGATATACCGCTGTACAACTTATGCTCTCTACGAATCCAAAGTTATGAAAACAAGACAATTGTCAGCACGCTTACAATGCAAACCCGATCTTCCAACGTAGCGGACACAGCTCAAAAGAAGTTTCCGGTAGCAGTTATGGTATTTGCTGTAGTTTTAAGTAATGACCACATAATGCCCCTAATATCTTCGATGTCGGCTTGAAAGTCAACACTAAATGGTATCTGGTATGTTGAAGAGTGTGATTATCTCATGGTACAATCAGGTGGCCTTTGACAGACTCTGTGTTTGACAGCAGGACTCGCCGCCGGCCCACAAGTTCAAAGAGAACCAGGCTTTGCTTCAGATTGAGTGCTTTGAGTTTCTAACCCTATCTTGCTGCCCCCTCCTCCATCGTCCGTTGAACTTATTCGTATAATTATCTGTCGAGAACATCACAATAATGAGCTCTAACAACACCAACACCAACCTGATTACAGCCATCCGCACGCAACTCGCCGAGCTCAAATCGGCGATTGTGCAAATGCATGCTCCCAGTCTCGGACCCCTTCGAGGCGATGATAAAGACTGAACGCTGCTTCATTGAATAGATGTCAGACTTACTATATAATCAAGTTACCTAAGTTGATTTTTTCAATATTTTTTTTAAATATAAAAACATAGCAGTACTCTTATTTATAAGGGCGACAAATTTATCGTTACACCTTGTACTCATGTTACGTTGTTTGTGTCTATGAATATGTTCTAAAACGACGTACACGTTTAATGGTTGGGTTTATATTCATGTTCGTGTAAATGCGTGTGTGTGTGTGTATATACCATATTATTTAGTGTACTACCTAGTGTGAATATTTTAACATTTATCCAACAGGTCTAACAGAAAATGATTGACGTGGACGTATCGAAGTTATTGTAGACAAACAGTTCCTTTTACATAATCACAACAAATATTTGAATTTATTTCTTTTCATGATGTCTGCTGGCATCTTCAGAAATTACAATATCTTCACATCTTGTATGTCTGGATAAGAAAACACCGATCCCTGCGCAATGGAGAAACGACCTCCACTTTGAATTCGTTCTCTCTGATGTTCTGCTAACGACTTATAAGAATCTCCCTAAATCTACATCTCCTCCAGTGGGTAAGAATAACAGCTGACGTAACTAGAATCAATTATTATTATTATTATTATTATTATTATTATTATTATTATTATTATTATTATTATTATTAACAATAATAATAATAATAACAATAATAATAATAATAATAATAATAATAATAATAATAATAAAAAGACAGACGACTTATTATAAGTAAAAATAATGACCTGCAGGTCAAAAGGACACAAATAGCATTATTATTATTATTATTTTTACTATTATTATTATTATTATTATTATTATTATTATTATTATTATTAACATTATTAACATTAATAATAATAATAATAATAATAATAATAATAATAATAATAATAATAATAGTAATAATAATAATTTTACCCTTAGATTTAAAAATGGACGGTGTACATTTTTCCTATACGCCATATGCAGTTTTTTTTTTCAGTTTTTTTTTCAGTTTTTTACCAACTGACTCTCCTAATTTTGTTTAGACCATAATCCCCCCCCCAATATTATTATATTTCTCTGCTTTAATACCATTAAATTTCCCATACCTTGCAAGGGTAAAAATAGTCCATTTCTATTTCTTTAAAAAAATCAACTTCAGTCCTTTGTAATCAACTGATCTTATGACTTTTTTCCTTGATGTAGGTTACTCCTCCTACGACCGAAGGAAACTTCGTCTATTCGTACCCTCTTTCGCCTGTCTACCTCGATAATATCTTGTCTACTAAATTACTGACTTTCTTTCATTTGAGTATTATTTCCTTAATCCCTACACGCATCATTCATATATATATATATATATATATATATATATATATATATATATATATATATATATATATATAAATATATATATATATATTTATATATACATATATATATGTATATATATATATATATATATATATATATATATATATATATATATATACTCTAGAGAATAGCATTATCTAGTAATCAATTGTATGGACACCTGTGATTATAAGATTTATAAGATACTAGCATTTCAGCCCGGCGTTGCCCGGCTGTTTGGAGGTGTATGCTGAGCAAAAAAAAAAAAAGAGTATTTTTTTTTATTTGACCCCTATTATGTCCCCTTAAGATTTATAGTTTCGGGCTCACATCACTTTATTAAGTTAGATTCAGGTTCAAGGAACCTATATCTAAAATTTCAAGTGTCTAGACCCAAAATTGTCGCAGGAATTTGGTAGAGTTCTTAAAGGTCAAATCGTTGAAATTTGACCCCTTAACAGCCAAATTTCTGGCTGACACACGTCACATCGATTTTCCCAAATCTCAGTACCCGGTATTTTTTTTTTTTTTTTTTTACATTTTCACCCCAAACAAGGCACATTGCCACTTTGGTGTAGGGGGCTACTATCAGGGGCAAAAACATCTACTGGGGTACTATGTAGGGATTAGGGCAGCGAGATGTTGGTTCACGTTGCACTTGAACTGATGCATGTCAGTACAGTTGGGGAAGCAGTGACCCGGAATGGAATTCCAAAGTCTAGCGGTTCTGGGGAAGAAACTACTGGAGTAGAAGGATCTTTTACATCTAGGGATCTCTACAGTGTGGGGGTGGGATTTTGCAGCTTGTCGGGTCTGTCGAGTGTGTTCACGTCGTGGGGGCACAAGTGCTTGCAGTTCTTCAGAGCATTCACCATTATAATACTTGTAGAAAAGGCAGAGGGATGCAACGTTTCGAATATGGGACAGAGGCTGGAGTTTTGATGCCAGTTTAGGGCCTATCAGATTTGCGACTCTCTTTTGAACCCTGTCAAGGAGCGAGAGACTAGTAGCCGATGCACCGGCCCAAATATGACAGCAATACTCCATACATGGGCGAATAGTGGCCTTATAGAGGTACAGGATACTTTCGGGTGTTAAAAGT
This sequence comes from Euprymna scolopes, assembly GCF_053919585.1. Classification (NCBI taxonomy): domain Eukaryota; kingdom Metazoa; phylum Mollusca; class Cephalopoda; order Sepiida; family Sepiolidae; genus Euprymna; species Euprymna scolopes. The sequence continues at coordinate 36,107,514 of NC_136497.1, forward strand.
TTTCTAGCACGGTAGAGAGAGCCCACCTTCCTTGCAGCGGCCCTGGCAATGCCCTCGATGTAACTGTTCCAACTCATGTTTTCAGTGAACGTTAGTTTCAAATTTCGCGTCTATAGACTAAAAATTGACAGAGTTATTGCGTACGGAAATGTACACAGACACACAAACACACAGACAGACAGACAGACAGACTCGTTCACTTTTATAAATATATAGATTAATAGATTAATGGCAGTAATATTCTATAAGTATTATCCCACAAAATGAAATTGCTCGATATACAAGATAGAGCAAATGAATCAAATTTTTAGTCATTCAATGAATTTAACATTTATGACGTGAAATATTTGTGTTTCAGATCAAAATATTTGTATTATTCTATGCAAGACAATGAATACATTTTCAATGCATTCGTTGTCTTACATAAAATAATAAAAATCTTTACCTTATATATATTTATATATATATATATATATATATATATAGATAGATAGATAGATAGATAAATATATATATATATATATATATATATATATATATATATATATATATATATATATATATATATATATATATATAAATTTAGTCATTCAATGAATTTAACAATTTATGACGTTAACTGTGTGGGTTTGAGGTCAAAAGATTTTTTTTTATTTTACGTAAGAATACATTTTTATCTGAAACATAAATATTTCACGTCATAAATGTGTAAATTCATAGCATGACTAAATTTGATTTATTGGCTCTATCTTGTATATCGAGCAATTTTACACACATATATATATATATATATATATATATATATATATATATATATATATATACATATCGACACACACATATACAAATATATATATATATATATATATATATATTAATTCTTTAATACGGAAATCATTACTTACTTACTATGTATTGGCGGCATATTTCATTTTAACCTTTGACTTATTCTGAGCGATACGAATCATAATGTCCATATCCAACATTGCACCCATCTTCCTATAACGCTATGTAAAGTAAGTATTCCGTTTCCCCTAAGCTCTACTACGACCTAGATTCGCTCACGATGGACAGTACAACACGCTTTTTTTACAGAGTGATCACCACTTATCAAGGCCCGGAAGCCACTCAGGGATAAGGGTTATTGCAAGTACATTACGTTAGTGTGGAGAGTTGGTGAAGTGTTTACTTAAGGGGGCGGTTCATTAGGAATGTATTAAAATTGGACTTGAAGACACCCAAGTTGTAGTCCGGTGGGAAGCAGCCAGACGGAACAGAGTTCCACAGGCGTGCAGTTCTAAGAAAACAGCTTTGTTCATGGAATCCGCGTTTTGATTTAGGCACAGATACAGAGTGGGGGAAAACTTTCACAGTGGATTAAGCTAGACGGGTGTTTTTTTTGTGAAAGATTGGCGAGGGGGGACCAGAGATTGGAGTTCAGACGAGCACCTACCATGGAAATAACGATAAAACAAGGATAGGCTCTCAACGTCTCTTCTGTGGGAGAGAGGTTGCAGGGTAGAGAAAAGGGCATCCCCCACTAAGCAACGAAGTCTATTTTGTACTCTGTCAAGGCAGGATAGGCTGTTTTTAGCAGCTCCTGCTCAGATATTACAACAGTATTCCATCCTTAGACGTATTTGGCTTTTATATAGATAGAGAATTGCATCAGTAGTGAGATATTTTCTGGAGCGGTAGAAGGATCCCACCATCTTTCCAGCGACCTTGGCGACAGACTTGATGTACGTGTTCCATTTCAGATCAGGAGTAAAGGTCAAACCCAGAAGCTTGTAAAAACACGGGGTCTCACGCAGACGAGAGCCATCCATCACAATTGATGCCAGCTGGGGATCAGAGCGTTGATGATGTAAGGATAGGAGTTTGGTTTTAGATGCATTAAAGGTAACCAGCCACATCTTCCCTCACTGAACCACGCGCTCAAGATCAGAGGAGAGAGAATCAGAGAGAACTTTGTCATTTATAGCCTTTGATGTGTTGCCGAAGGTGGTCGTGTCATCACCATAGATGTCAACGAATGATTAAAGTATGTGTTTAGGGAGGTCATTGATGTAGATCACGATGATAGTTGGGCCAAGGATTGACCCCTGAGGGACTCCAGCATTTATATTGCAGGCCTCCGATTTTTGTCCATCTATCACTACTCTTATGAGCCTATCGGAGAGAAATGATTTAATGATTGAGAAAACATTTCCAGTTATACCGTGGCTGGAAATCTTGTGAAGTAGACCCTTATGCCATGCCCTATTGAAGGCCTTTTATATGTCAAGAGCAATTGCCCTAGAATGGAAGCCTTTCTCAAGAGATTCACTAATCCTGTAGGATATAACCGTCAGCACATATTCACTAGATCTTGCAGAGCGGAAACCATATTGTGTGTCACTAAGAAGGTTATACTTGCTGAGGTGGTTGACTATTTCTCTATTTAATATGAATTCCAGCAACTTACTCATAACACACAGGAGACGTATTGGTATGTACTGAGAGGGAGATGACTTATCACCTGAATTCTTAAATACAGGGCAAACTGATGGGGTCTTACAGGGATAGGAAAGCACTTCTCCTTAAGGCAGTGCTTAAATAGTTTCGTTAATATGGGAGCAAATTCTGGTTGAACTTTTTTAAACACTACATTTGGGATGCCATCAGGGCCAGTTGCTTTACTGGAATCTAGGTTCTTGATAAGCTTGGCGACCTTACGCACGGATACTTGTATGTTACCTAGCTTGTTCTGTGTTATAGGATGAAATATGGGGAGTTGATGGCCTTCATCGCATAGGGTAGAATTAGCTGCAAAGTTCTTTGCAGATAGTTTTGCCTTGTCTGACGCTGACGAGATGACCTCTGGTCCATTGATAATGGTTGCGATAGAACGTACACTTCTGTTCAGGGTCATATTTGTTATTTGCCAAAACTGGTGGGAACCAAGCGGCTGATCAGCTACCTTCGATTTAACAGACTGGGCATATAGCTCTCTTGCATTTTTATTACTCTTTTACAGTGGTTGCTGGCAGTCCTGAAAGCAGCTTTAGTCTCACTGCATCTTTTACGTTGGTAGCTATGGAAAAAGTGATTTCTGTGCGCGATAGCAGCAGCACATTCTGGGGAGAACCGTGGCTGGCTGTTAGGTTTTTGTTGGAATTTTTTAGATGGTATGAATTGGTATGTGCCTACAATAAACCATTCGGTCAGATCTGATACTATAGGGGACACTTAACATTTTAAACATGGAGTGCCGAGGTAAATCATATATGAATGTACGGAAGCTATCCCACTCAGCCATACAGTGCCTGTATACAGTACGGTGGAGGGGTACGTTTGGGGGCTTCTTGAAGTGAATAGTATCAGTAAGTAAAGAATTGCCTTTTAGAGAGGTTTTATTAACTGTAAAATGCACGTACGCTCTTGAAAGGATCGAGCGGGAAAATGAAACAGAGGGCGCTTTTATTATGAATGTCAATCCCAAGGGGGATAACTCTTAACAACAAATTAAATCATAACATTTTCCCCGTCCTAAAGTTTTCAAGTAAGGGGTAATTAATTATAGACAATATTTTTTTTTTTTTTTTTACAATCACATAAGAATCATTTTATTTACAAATAACATATGAACCCAAACTGCAGTTTTTTCAGTATTTAGTCACAAAATCCTTATATTTACTAGGGAATTGTCGAACTCGGGACGACCTCCGCACAGATTGGCAGGAATGCTGATTTTCAGTATTATTTTTTAGTGAAATCTGATTTTCTTCAAGATCAGACGATTGATTTTTGTCTTCCTCATGACCAATGTTTTCATTAGTAGAAGGTTCAAATACAGTCTCTGAAGTAGTAGGATTATTATTAGAGTTTTCTTCATTTGATGAGTTTGGAGCAAAGTCTCGAACGTTGACAGTGGTTTCAGTACCAGAAGGTAGTTGAACATAAGCGTAGTGGGGGTTGACATCTATTAGGGTGGCAGGCGTTACAGGAGGGTCATGTTTACTTGTTTTAGTGTGGTTTCTAATATATATTGGGCCTGGTTTAACCCAAGAAAGAATTGAAATTCCGGAAGCAGATTTACGACTATATTTAAAAAGTCTATCATGGGGAGTCATATTAGTGGCAGTACAAAGTAATGATCTAATTGAATGAAGTGCGTCCGGTAGTATGTCTTCCCAATAAGGTAGTTTCATTTGATTAGAATGTAATGTTGTTTGAATGGCCTTCCATAAGGTACCGTTGAGTTTTTCAATCTGTCCATTACCTTCAGGATGATACCTACTTGTTTTAGAAGTAGCAATTCCTTTTTTGTGTAAAAAATCCTTTATTTCTCTTGCTAAGAAATCAGAAGCACGGTCAGTATGTATCATGTCAGGCAAACCAAAAGTTGAAAAGAATTTGTTTAGACAGTGGATAATGGTTTTGCTTTTCATATCTCTGCAAGGAAAAGCGAAAGGAAAACGGGAATACTCATCAATTAGAGTAAGTAGATATTTGTTGCCATGTATAGAAGTAGGTAGAGGGCCTTTAAAATCAAGATTTAATCGTTGAAAAGGTAATATGGCTTGCATGAGAGTCCCTCCATTGGTATTGGCGAATTTGGCTTTCAGTAATTGACAGGATGAGCAAGAGTCAGTAATATTCTTAATTTGATCCAAAGTAAAAGGGAGGTTCCTCGTTCTTATAAAATGGCTTAATCTTGAAACACCAGGATGACATAATTGTTTATGTAAATCACGAAGATCTTGTAGATTGTAAGTAAGAGCAGAGATGCGAGAGAATGTGTCAGCAGCAATATTTTCAGGTCCAGGTCGATAAACTATAGTGAAATTGTATTGGGATAATTCTATACGCCAACGACATATTTTGTCATTCTTAATTTTAGATTTTCTTTTATTGTCGAATATGAAGCTGATGCTCTTCTGATCTGTGATGACTTTAAAGTGCCTGCCGAGTAGAAAATGTCGCCACTTACGGAGAGCTTCTACAATAGCGGCTGCCTCTTTTTCTACTGCATGGTGCTTAATTTCGTTAGTATTGAGAGTTCTTGAAAAAAATGCAATAGGACGACCTTCTTGATTTAGTGTTGCAGCAATGCAATAGTTACTAGCGTCCGTTTCTACTTCAAATTCTTTATTTGGATCTACCGTTATTAAAGTGGCGTCTTTTAGATCATTTTTCAATGTTTGAAAAGATTTTAATACAGATGGAGGTAGTGGAAATTCTTTGTTTTGATTTAGTAATAAAATTTTATCAGAAAATTTTTTAATGAATTTGCAGTAATAAGAAAACATTCCAACTATTCTTTTTTGAGATTTAAGATTCAGCGGAGGTGGCATTTCGAGTAATGGTTTTAGTCTTTGATAATCGGGAGCTATTTGATTATTTTCTATGGTGTAGCCGAGTAGAGTAATAGAACTAGAAGAAATTATGCTTTTATTTTCATTTAAAGTGATGTTATATTGTTTAGCAATTTTGTAGAATTTTTGAAGATTGTAATCGTGTTCTTCTTGATTTTTCCCACATATAGTTACGTTATCAACATACACAAAGGTATCGGTTAGATTTTCTTTTTCTATAATATAGTCTATGCTCCTCTGGAAAGCACTTACTCCATTGGTGACGCCAAAAGGAAGACGAGTAAATTGAAAAAGTTTGCCACTTACTTCAAACGCAGTGAATTTACGATCAGCATGATTTATAGGTATTTGGTGATAAGCAGATTTTAGGTCGAGAGTAGAGAAGATGTTATATTGAGCGATGTCGTCTACCATCTTATTGATATTAGGCATTGGGTAAGCGTCTAGTTCCGTGAATCTATTGATGGTATCGCTGTAGTCGACTACCATTCTTTTCTTATGATTCTCATTCGAAGTTACAAGAACCTGCGCTCGCCACGGAGATATCAAAGGTTAAATTATGCCTTCTTTCAACATTCTAGCAGTCTCTTCTTTTATGAATTTGTTGGCGGCAAAAGTGTAACGTCTGGACTTTTTCGCAATAGGAGTAGTATGAGGAGAAAGATTAGAAAATAGAGGAGGGGGTGGAACGTTTATGGTAGGAAAAAAATTATTCGTGTTTATAGCTCCAATTATAAGTTTGTCTCTAGGACCGTCGAATTTAAGTGTTACTTTTTTATATTTTTTTAAAATATCTTTTCCGATTATTAAATCAATGAAAAGGTTTTCAATGATTTCAATTGTTATTCCAGAATGGGTTTTATCTTTCAGTATTAAATCCACGACAGCTTCGCCAGTTATTTTAGCATGTTGATCGGAAGCAGCCAGAGCTATAGTTTTGTTTTTAGGTATTGTGAAGAGTTTAAGTTTTTTAGCAGTATTTTCATTAATGAATGTTTTTACACTGCCGGAGTCCACCATAGCGTTCACGAAGTGCCCGTTAATTTGGCATTGAGTGAATGTGACATCTTTGGAGTTAGTTCCTAGTCAGGATAGAGAAGGTGAGGGGTAGTCAGAGTCGTCATAAAGAACAGCAGTATGAGTGTTAGAAATAGAAGATTTACACACTTTAGCCCAATGACCATTTTTTTGCATTTTTTACATTCGGCGTTTCGTGCAGGACATAAATATCGAGGATGACGTGATTTTCCACAGAAAAAACAAACCCCTTTTGGATGCATATTTTCTTTAGTCACAGCTATACGATTATAGCCCGAAGGATTATTTGTAGCTGCTACAGTAAAGTTATTTGCGTAGCTTATCGAATGCTTTTCTGCTTGTTCAAGAGATCTGGCCGTGGCATATGTGTCTTGTAAAGTCAGGATGGGTTTTTCTAACAGTCGTTGTCGGATGGACGAAGAAGAAATTCACCCGATGAAAGCTTCCCGAATGTATTGATTTTTGTTTTCTTCAGCAGAAACCGCTTCGAAGTTACATGTTTTGGCAAGCATTTCCAATTGTAGTATGAAGGCATCTATATTTTGTGTTGTTTGTTGCTTCGTCGTCATCAATCGATATCTATTATAAACAATATTTTCAGGTTTTAAATAAGCGGCGTCCAATGTTCTTAATGCACTATCGTAGTCGGTTTTATCGCTTATTAAATCGAAAAGAGAGGCTGAAATACAATTGATCAAGGCAAAGAAATTATCTGAAGTGTTTTCGATTAATCCGTTATTATGTGAGCGGATATAATTCTAGAGGGTTAATTTCCAATGCCTATAGGATTTTTCGGAATTAGGGCATGTAGGTTCCACCTCGAATCTGTCGGGACGTAAGATTCGATCCATTATTATTATTATTTTTTTTTTTTTTACAGTTAATAAAATTGAAGTGAATAGTATCAGTAAGTAAAGAATTGCCTTTTAGAAAGGTTTTATTAACTGTAAAATACACGTACGCTCTTGAAAGGATCGAGCGGGAAAATGAAACAGAGGGCGATTTTATTATGAATGTCAATCCCAAGGGGGATAACTCTTAACAACAAATTAAATCATAACACTTCTTACATTCCGTTTTTATCTTAACTGATACTACGGAGTGGTCGGGGGATCCTAGAGGAGAATGAACGGAACATGATCATAGCTCAGGGGAAGTTGAGAGAAAAAGGTCTAGGAGGCTTGCATATTGACCGAGTGTATCGGGCACACGGGTGGGTTCGCGAACAATCTGAGTGAGGTCATAAGCAATGGCAAAATCATGACAAAACCTCCCCTCATCATCTGTCTTATTTGAATGGGTCAGCCTTTCCACGTTATGGACGTTGAAGCCACCACAGCTTTGGATGTTAGCCGAGGGATGTGAAGACAGTATGTGGTCTATTTTCTCAGATATGCTATTAACGATAGTATCCCCGCTGTAGTGGGGCCTATAGAGGGCAAATATAAATGCAGTGGTGTTAGCAAGTGCAACCCTGAATCACATATAGGGTAAATTATGATCTTCGCTTATTATTATATGCTATGTCGGAAACAATTTCCATAGATAATAACCGCCTCCTGGCTACAATACACATAGCCCGCGGTGACAATTCAATACAACAATTAAAAGTTATATTTAAATTATCATTATAACAGATGAATCATATCAACATTTTAGTATTTACACTCTTATTAGACAAAACAACAACAACACAGACAACAGTTTCCCAACAGTAGACACACAACGTTTCATTCCGGCATAAGTAGAATAAAAATGCGATTTCCTTTTTCTCTTGGAGCTCAAAAGTTTAACAAAACCTTAAACAAAAAGAACAGTCATTTTGTTGAAACAGTTACCTTTCGACAATTTGTTATACACACTGTGCGCTGTGAATAAGTTTTTAAATACATTCTGTCCTTTTCTTTTTTTATTATTAAAATTGAATAAATCACAATTTCTATTACTGCTTCACGAATATATCTCTAAATTTAGGAATATAAGCATAATTAATTTTACAACACACAAAATATTCTCCCAATTTTTAAGAGATAGATAGATTGTACATCTATTTAGCTAACATAATATTAGTGTTTTCTTTACGCTACTACAAGTACAATAATAGTATCGATAATAACTGTAAGATTAATAATAATAATAATAATAGTAATAATGATTCTAATAATAACAGTAATAATAATAGTAATAATAATTATTATAATAGTAATAATAATAGTTATAATAGTAATAATAATAGTAATAATGATAATAATTATACTATTAATAATAATGATAATATTAATAATCATAAAAATAATAGTAAAAATAATAATTATAATAGTATTAATAATAGTAATAATAATAATTATAATTATAATAATAATTATAATAATAATAACAATAATAATAATAATAATTATTATTATTATTTTTATTATAATCATTATTATTATTATTATTATTATTATTATTATTATTATTATTATTATTATTATTATAGTTGAATGAGTGAGGATGTACAAAATACACACCGACGTCATAATTTTACAGACTTGAAATGACGGTTGATGGACAACACATAATGGAGATTCAAATTCAAAGCGGTATCTTCTAAAGTTATTTCCTGTCATCACTACTATTCATTAAACTATTATTCCCCTTAACAACATTCAAGGAAAATGCCAAGCAAGATACAATTTCACCAATAGTGATGGAAAACATTGACACTCTTATGTATATGCATGATCTGAAGTTATTTGTAAAAACTAAGAAGGAATAAGAGATACTAATAAACACAACCGGAATCTTCAGTCAGGATATCCGAATAGAATTCGGCATGCGAAAGTATGCACTTCTAAACATAAGGGGTGGAAAACTGGATTAAACGAAAAGTATGATGCTACCCGACCAAAGTGAGATGATCGCACAAGTTGAACATTATAGCTAAAACTAGACACCGTTTAAACCACATACATGAAACGGAAAAATGTAAAGAATCACCCAGGAAGAACAAGAACACTCCTCGAAACGAAACTATATAATAGAAATCTAATTAATAGTATAGACACATGGACAGTGTAACTCTGGACCATTAATAGGATTGATAAAAGAAGAACCAAGACATATTGCCGAGAAGACTAGTAAATTCATGGCAATCAACACTGCACGACGTCCAAAGAATTATATTGACCGTGTCTATGTGAAAAGAAAAGATAGTGGAAATGAGCTAAGTATATGGAGGACTGTCTAGATGACACAAGGGAAGAATTAGAAAAATACATAAGGCAGAACATGACACAATAATGACTGCAGCAGAAGACACTGACAAAACAAACAAATAAGACACATTCGAAACAAGGAATAAGACGAGAAAAAGTGTTATATAGTTATTATTATTAGTATTAGACGAAACCACTTGCGCGCGTATGTTACGTGAGTTCTTATTAGTAAAGATATGAGTCTTAGTGAGAGTTCTTGTCTTATTACATATGATGTTGTATCTTAGAGAGAGAGAGGGATGTGTATGTAATGACATTTTATAACACAGACATATAATAACAATACAATTTACCTTTTTGTAGAAATCACAAACACAAAGATGAGCTTTATCACAAAACACATGATGAATTTATTTCCTTACGACCGGTCGTGATTTCCTCATTAAGAATTCAAAGTTTCACATTTTAGTTTCTGAAGTGACGTCTCGCTTCAGACGTCCGCCTGTCTCTGAGTTTTCTCACTGACCGTCTCCCCTGACTGTCTCCCCGACCTACTAACTCTCACTTCCTATATTGAGAAATCCATGCATCCCGGCCACGTGAGCAAAATTCACGTGGTTCAACATGCGCGACTTTGCACGTTTCCGACATTGATTTCCCACTAACCTATTTTTTCTTGTGTTGTTTCCACAAAGGAATTCAACCTTCATATCTAATTTATTTAACCCATATTTTTTTATCCACATTCTTTTAACAATTGAATAGTTTATTTATTATTTATTTCATCCGAATTAACAATTTACTGGACATTCCATTTAAACCTATTGTTCTTTAAAACTTATGTCCAGGGTTCGATTTCTGCTTTCTCTTATTTTCATTTTAACTAATCTCTCTATTTTAATACTTACATGAACAGGGGACAGCCCTTATCATGTAACAAAATGAAACTGGGAAGAGAAACAACTATATGGACGAACACTTCTGTGATTACTTCTAGTGAGTACATAATAATAATAATAATAATAATAATAATAATAATAATAATAAATATTTTTAGGCACTCAAATTGCCGTGATCTTACTTTTAATCTTAAAAATCACCTCATAAAATTTTTTTTCGTAAACTATGCAAACCAATCAGAAAGTGCATGCGGGTTTGTTGTTTTTTACTTGAAAGTCACTACAGCCCGAACGTCACTTTTGGATAAGGATTTATTAATGTAAGGTGGTTCTGTAGCAATTACTGATTGTGTAAATTGGGTAGAATATAATATATATGGGACGGCTTGACAAGAATATGTTAAACATGGATTTGAAGGTTTTCATGGTGTATTTAACCGCAAAGTAACAGGTGGAACTGTTTTCTACACGATTACAGTTCTGGAAAAGATGCTTTATTCATTGAATCTGCATGTAAGTTTAGGCAAAGCCAGAGAGTGAAACAAACAATATGTAGTCGACTATTTTTGTGCACGTTTGGTAAGGAGGAACCGTGAATTCGAGTTAACTCGAGCGATTGATATAAAAATAGCGGTGCTTGCGATATTTCTTCTATGGGGAAGTGGGTTGCAGGGAAGAGGAAAGTGTATCACCCACTTGGTTTTCAACCCGGACATGGAAACATAACTCAAATTTAGGATGTACTTTGCTCTTATGCAGTTAAAGGAGGTGTGTGTATTAACTGCGTTCTATTCTTCGTATTATTTTACGTCTAAATAGTATCTTCATCATCTTCTTATTATTATTATTTGTGTTAATACTACTAATACTTTTAATTCTGCTACTGCTGATTATAGTGTAGCTATAATTGTAATAATAATGATGCAACGGCCTAAGTTCTACTCTGAACCTACGATTTGAAGTTACGAAAGAATTTTAATCCTAAGCACCCTGATGCATGAGCGTGCTGGTGGAAAATGATCACGTGTTTTTAATTTTGATGAGTCGGCATGTTATTTTATTAGCTGAGCCGTACATTTCTAACTCACCAATAACTTCAAAACAAAAGTAATTACTTTAGTATAAAAAGTTATCGTCGAAGAAAACAATCAAGAAACCAACAGGTTCAGCTTTACTTAAATTATTTATTTATTCGAAAATAGTTGTATTCATCTCCACTCTATTGTAGGTGTTAGAATGGTTACTGTCAATAGTTTTTATTATCATTCTTTATTAGGAGATCATGCTACATTTTTGAATGTATGCAGATTTGTTGAACGTTTCTCACCTGTTTTCAATGTTTGTATTCGTCTGCGGATATTTCAATTTTTCACGTATCAGTCTGTTCGTAAAATGAAATAAAACAAATTTAGCCGACTCCTCGATAATTCCTTTTATAATCATTGTTTGATGTGTTTTTCGAGGAGTATTCTTTTAACGAATACGTTCAAGCTTTAAATAACCTTTTCACCCTGCAATGTCGATACCGAAGTTCTGCTAATATATATATATATATATATATATATATATATATATATATATATATATATATATATATATACATATATATATATATATATATATATAATTTAAAGGATATTAGAATAATATGCTAAAGAGCTGAGTGTATTTCAATGTAACAGTGAAATTACTAGTTTAATTAAAATACAGGAAAGAGAAAGTGCTCGTGGTAATTTAGATATATAATAAGCTCGATAGGTAAATATCCTAAATAAACCTAGCATTAAAAGTAAGGCAGATGTATTTGAAAAAAATTGAAATAAAAGGTCTGGATTTAAAATTTATAAGAAAATTAATATGGGTTAGAGATAGAAAAGAAATAGAGTAAAATATAGATTTGAATTTAAATTATAAGTTTGCTTTAAGTATCATATTTCAACTATATACATGCATATATATGAAAAAAATAGACACACATATATACATATACATAGATATACAGGTATATATATATACAAATATATAGAGAAATTTACCTTTTAATTTTCGCTTTTTGAAATCAGGAACTATGGTTAAAATACTCATTTAGATGTTTGCTATAGCTTTTTACCTTATTGAATGATTAATTTTAAAAGGGGGGGGACGCCCGTGCAATAAATTATTTCCGTCAGCGTACTTTTGATTTAAAGACGCCACGGTTTATATTTCGAATGTTGTTTGTGTAATTACATGTTGTAAGGGGAGATAATTGTCATATTTTCTTTACTTTTGTGATACTTAAAGCAAACTTATAATTTAAATTCAAATCTATATTTTACTCTATTTCTTTTCTATCTCTAACCCATATGAATTTTCTTATAAATTTTAAATCCAGACCTTTTATTTCAATTTTTTTCAGATACATCTGCCTTACTTTTAATGCTAGGTTTATTTATGGTGTCTTTTAAATTAAATAAAAACCCTTAAAAATTTGCTGACGAGGAGACCGTGCTTATTAAAAAACTATATGTAATTATTGTACGTAACTTGATGCCTACCACAAAAAAGCATTGTTTTCCGAAACGATCGTACAGATAATTGATTTTGTTGTTGT
>NC_136497.1:36123100-36230600 GCF_053919585.1 Euprymna scolopes
ATATATATATATATATATATATATATATATATATACATACATACATATATATATGTGTGTGTGTGTGTATGTGTGTGTGTGTGTGTGAGTAAGAGGGAGAGAGTACGAGTAAAGGTAAAGAGAGAGAGAGGGAGAAGAAGGAGAGAATTATAAATACAATCGCAGTGGGGGCGCCTGGCGTTGCTCAACTGTAAAAAAAAAAAAAATGAAAACCGGGTGTCGTGTTGCCTGGTCAGAAAGACAATAAAGAATAATTGTGACAGTGGATGGTGACAACAGGTGCGGTGCGGGAAGGAGCGTTGCCCAATCGTACAAAAACACGGAACTTGTGTGCTATCAGCCAGAATCGAAGCTGAAAGCTAAATTTTGTAAGCCAAAAAAAAAAAAAAAATCTATGCGTGCCGGGCGCGAACTCGTATAACTTAAGTTAGCAAGCGAACGCTTTAATAATGGGACCACAAGAATACAAACGCAGTAGCATTACACATAACAAAAAACAGCAATTAATGCATGCGTTGTTTGCAAACCACGGTGAAAACAGGGTTTTATCTGACCCACTTTAAAACACAACGATATTTCTACACGTAAATAATGCACGATGTATTTCTAATTTTTGTCCGGCAGATCACTCCTTCGAACGATGCCGCATTCGTTCATAGGTGATGCGCATGAGGAAGTTTATAGCAGACATAGGAATACACATAAATTTGATATATTAAATTAGAATCTATTCATAACATCAAATAGATGCGATATGTTTTCACAATCGGTTTAGAGCCGTATAGCGATTTTACAAAACCAATGAAATATTATAAGAAGGTTACACGGACCGCAATATCTTTCGGCGGGGCTCGTAAATACATATGCTAAGAAGCAAGTACTCTTCATAATTTATTTTCCGATTTTATTCGGAGGTCCTTCGGAACAATGAAACATAAATCAGTGTGTGTAGACTGTTATAATGTTTACATTGTATATTTTACAAATTATATTATATTATATTATACTATATATGACATATGTTATATAATATATCATATAGTATATATGTACATGCATATATACACATATGTAGATATATACAGATGTATATGCATATATACATATATGAATATATGCAAGTAGACACACAGTAGAACTCGGAGATACAGCATTAAAAATTAGTAGCAAAATACAGTACAGTATATAATAGCCAAGTATATAATGAAAACTCTTATAAATAACACTGTAGTGCCAGGCGAAAACTGTAACCAGGGTCTGGAAAACATCGTATTCCACATCGTAACCTGAAAAAACCGTATCCTAGATTTCTACTGTACTCCGAATAATTGTTAACAATTAATTCTTCTAACAGGCGTTTCTCATGATGGGGCTTGTTTTAAGCATATGTTACTGTTAATTGGTAATCATATTTGAACTTTATACTATATCGCATCCTGCATGTGTTTTAGGTTTGTTTTAATATTTCGATTATTTTCGAATTCTGAGTGATCTGCATTTACATCGTTTCTCTATCTCTCTCTCTCTCTCTCTTTATATATATATATATATATATATATATATATATATATTGTAAGGCAATATATTTCGAAGATTTTTTTCATATTACGCGTATAGTTTCCCATTTAAGCTTTCAATCGAACATCCTCAGTACATGAGTACACTTAATAGAATGATCAGAATATACTAATAAAAAGTGACGTACACATTAAATATGTTTTCTGTAGAAGACACGCATTAAACCAACGGGCGTGCATCAAACAAAGTCTTCATTGCAACAGAACAAAAGAACCTCGTAAAAAAGTACTCTGTGGCCACTAAAAGCATCAGTGAAATATGCCGAGATGATTTTGCGCACTTTGTCAACACAAAGGAGCAGTTCAAACAATGTTATGGAGTTATATATTAGAATATTGTTGTGAAAAAGTTTCAATAGAGAGAAAAATAAGTCGTCTGTGAAACTCTAAGCGACACTTTTGGAAAAAGGACATGGACCTAATTTATATCGTTGGCTTGTAGTATAAAATAACCCGCTATTTTACTTTTGTTATTATCTTTGAACCCTGAAAGCATGGCACATTCAATATTGGGAAAAATCGAAAATGGCTTCCAAAAATAATAATAAAAAGTAAATAAATAATTTAGTGTTTCTTTGTTTGCAAAGCAACAACGGGTAATAGCCGGTCGATATCAGCGCCATGAAACTCCAATAATGCTATTTCTGATATTAGCTATGCTTAGATTTTGTTTTACTGAAATGCATACTTTATGTTAGATAGATTTTTGCAGCCAGTCATGTTAAAGTTTATAATATCATTTCCGTGTATTTTACACAGGAATATGTAACATTGTATTCTAATATTACTTTTTAACTCAAGGTTTAATTATACATCCTTTCTTTTCGCATGTCTCTTAATAATTTTAAATAGCCTTTTCACTTTTGTATTGTCTATTAGAATTGGAATAGCAAGCTACTGAAATTATTTGCCACACTTGATGCTGAAAGAATAACTTCACATATTAGTGAGTCCAATGTTTACATAGCATTTTCATCTGTCATGTTAAATTATTAATAATATTATTATCTGCTGGTTACATCCATTTATATAATAGCATTCCCCTGAATAATATGCGGGTTTCTTTTGAAAAAAAAAACAATTTTATATGTTATTAAGCGAAATATGTGATTGAGCTATCACTCTTATCTTTGGAATAAAGTTGTTATCCCTTCGTAATGCCCCGGTCAAAAACAGTCTTATACATGCTTTTGTAACGCAAAAATTACTAGTAATATTTTAATCAGTCATCCTGCAGTTATGTGTAAATAACGTTCACCAGTCCCTGTTGCTTACTTCCTGAATACCATTTCCTTTTCTAAGCCTTCAGTTCCGAAGGACGTATCTTAAGGGCCCCGTTTTATGTTCGATAATGGATCAATATTCATAGCAGGTCGATATCTATTAAAAAAATATCTCGATAATAGCTTTTAGTTTCATTCCTTACTTTGATCTTTTTGTGTATTATTTTACCACACTATTAAACGATAATAGACGAATCGTAAGGTTATAAACGGGTCGTTCGATAAGGTCAGTGTTCTATTTAAAACATGCATCAATAAAAACTATGATTGCCTCCGTCCGCAGTAGGTTAATTCATTTTATTTATGGTGATTTAATATATTACAAAAAATGATTATGGAAAAAACTTTAAGATATAATATTCATGAACTCTACACACTGCCATTACACCTACGAATATATATATATATATATATATATATATATATATATATATATATATATATATATATATATATATATATATATATGATTGTTGAGCTGGATTAAATCCGACAATATAAAATAAAATGGAGGTTGAAGGACCTGAATACTCAACGTTTCGCCCGATTTATGCGGGCTTCTTCAGGAGGGATGGTCATTGACGAGAGAGTAGGAGGATTGGGGCTATATATAACGATGGGGGAGAGCAGTTTTTTCTCTTATGTAAATTAGATGTCATATATACATGTATATACATTTTATGAGAGAAAAAATAAATTAGAGTAAACTAGTGTAGTGGATTACGTCTAAAAGTTAAAATATCGTAAATATTTAAAAAAAAATTGTGTTTGGAAACAGAGCGGTGATAGATTAAATAAATAAATTGACACGAGATTAGGAAATATTTTTTTTTTTTAATTAGAAATAATTGAATTGGGATAAAATAGCGTAGTAACTTAAAAGATGGTGTCTACAAATAAGAATAGGAGGTGATAAAATGGAGCCTAAAAATAGATAATGAGAAAATAAAATATAGTAAATAAGTAAAATAAAAAAAATGAAATTAAGTGAAATTACGAATTTTTTAATTTTTTTTTTTTTTTATCGCATTTAACCGGTGTCTAAGTTGATCTCTTTAATGATTATTTTCGACAGAAAGGGAGCAACGTTGAAAAAAAACAACGTTTCTTTGCTAAATTATATTGCTGGAATGGGAGATAATAGCTGACTCAATTAAACGTCGCGTTGATCTGTTATGTATGTGTTTAAGGAAAGTTGCTTTGTTAAAATCCAAATGGTAGTCGTTCTCCATGATGTGACAAAATATGGCGTTGAGTGTATGGTGTTTTTTACATCTCTTTTGTGTTCATATATTCTTTTATTTAAATTATGTTGAGTTTCTCCTACGTATATTCTTCCACAATCAAGGCAGGGTATGGAATATATTCCGGCTTTGGTGTTAATGTTGTTATTTGTTATAATTTTACGTGTTAGATCCCTAATTATTAAAAAGTTTTGTTTTGTTAGCATGTCTTATTATATATCTCATATATATATATATATATATATATATATATATATATATATATATATATATATATATATATATATATATATATATATATATATACTAGCTGTACCCGGCCACGCGTTGTTGTGGCTCAGTTTGTTAAAATGGAACACATGTGAAAGTAGAGAAAAGTGTGATTCTTTTTTCAAGAGAATGTACAAATTATTTTTTTAAAAGATGTTAGGAAAATAAACAGAAAAATACTTCCATCATTAATTATGCAAAAAATTAATAAAACGCTGATTTAGTGTTTCAATATGCTTATAAATTACGATAAAACTTGCTGAGTATGCACTGTTTTACGGTTGTTGTAAAAATAGAACGGAAACTTAAATTTTGCTTCATTTTAATCTTTCTTAATTTTTTAATTGTGCCCCCCAAACAAATATAATCAAATTAGTAACATTCAACAATTGTACTTTATGTATATAAAACACAAAATATTTATTAAAAAAAAAATTTAAAAAAAGTTAATAACGAAAGGGAAATAATTCCATTTTTAAACGAAAAAGTCAGTTTACCTAACTTACTGTATTAATGCTATTTTTTAAGCAAGAAAATAAAAAGTTAAATATCCAGATACGCTACTACAGAACACCGACCCTACTAATTTGTTTTGTATAGGTAATTGAGGTCGCTGACAACGAATCTGATAGTAAAACCTGGGCAAATTTACCGTTTGCATGGTATTTACCCCTGAACCCACGAACTTCTTTCCACCATTTTGCAGCATCCGTTTATGCTACGCGCATGAACGCTGTAGCATAAACGACGGCTTCACCAAGCAAACTATGTTGGGGGGAGATGATTTTTTTCCAGGACATAGAATTTTCTAATTTTCAAAAATACATTATAGCGCTTTTTGGGTGGAAAATTTAAAATTAGCTGAAAAAGAAATAAAATAAGAAAAGCACACCAAGTTGGAGTAGGGGGGGGGGTAATGTGTCTGTTCTTTTTTTACCTGGAACATCGAATTTTCAAATTTTCCGTAAGTAACGCACCGACATTTACCAATTAGAACACCATTTAACATTTTCCGAAGATTTTACTTTGTACATTGGGGGCGCGAGCGGCGGGGGGCGGATGTGATGTTGGCGCGTCACCGCCCCAACATCACATCCCCCCCAAACAAATTAGAGTGGTCGGTGTTCTGTAATAGCGTATCTGGATATTTACCAAAAAAAAAAGATTTGGCTATAAATTCCTAAACTCATTTCACCCTAAATAATTTAGGTGACTGAAATAGGAATCTAATTGAATCTTTAATTTTCTGAATAGTATACGATAATTCATTTTTCTTCGAGTTATATCGAATACATTAATACGGACTTTAGGGTTTTTTTCGTAATGTTACTGTAAAAATTATTTTTTATTATTACAATTTACGATGCTTTAAAAAAAGCAAAAATAAATTTTTGCGTGTTTTATTTACTACTGAAAACCATAACTTTAGTAAAGGTGTTTTTTGTTTAAAAAAAATAAAAAATTTTCACCAAGAGTTAAGTAAAAAATACTCAGTTCATTATATTCAGCGATCATTATTTTAAAAATACTGCAATTTTCTTTAAAATCGGTTAATTTCCTGATTTTTGGTGAATTTTTAAGTAAAGGGAGGAGTCAAAATGTGTATACACTTTGGGCGTTGGCATTCATTTTGCGACCACGTGTGGTTAATTTAAATTAAAGTTCAACCACATGGTTACATTATTAATAAACCCATTGAAAATTTACCGATATTGTAAACACATTCTGTTTACATTAAGCCTGTGGTGTTTTTTTAGTGATGCAATGTTGTCAACTGAGGTTTTAAAAAAACCCGCGAGATCAGAAGAAATGTCCAGAAAATCGCTAGCCAGTTTGGCCGAAAAGTAACTTATCTTGCCTTTGATAACATTTATTGTTATATATTTGTTTTTTGACAACTTTTTCGAATCTATGTGTACAGTAATACAAACCCGTGTACAGTAATACAACCCCCTTCGGGGAGATTGGAATGCCCCCCCACCTAAAATGTACTTGGAAAAATCGATTTTATAGTGGGATTTAAGAATGGTTAGTCGAAATAAAGGTGAAAAACAAAACAAATTATCAATAAATAATTGTTACCAAAGGCAATAAATGCTACTTTTTTTACTTACATGAATGAGTGTATTTTATGTTTTAAAGTATTTTCAAGCAATCTAATGCGGGTGTATGGATGCCAAATACCTCCAGATTTTCTAGAATTTCCCGCTAGATTGTAAACGAAATCTCCAGATCTAGCAGGAAAACCGCTAAATTGTAACACTGGTCACGTGACAGGAAGCGGTAATAAATAATTGTCACTAAATAAAAAAATGGCCTCTCAGTACAAAGCAATCCACCTATTTATCATAGAAAAATTAAGTATAATGTTATAATTAAAAAGGAATATATAAAAACACACATGAATATAGTAAACATATTATACAAAAACGTGAACGCCATCCGTCCAGTGTTTTTTTAGACAATTAACTCCGAACGAACCAACATTTACATTTATATATATATATATATATATATATATATATATATATATATATATATATATATATATATATATATTTATACCCACACACACACATATATATATATATATATATACTTATATATATTTGTATACATAATGTCATTAAGACAAGAAATAATAATAATAATAATAATAATAATAATAATAATAATAATAATAATATTTTAAAGAAACAATATAGAATTGGGATCGTGAACACTCATTTTATTGAAGCATTCTATAAGAAAAGGAGAAGTGAGAAATGGTTACAGATGTGCGGCAATAATATTTATGTTTTAGAATTTGAAGTGATATTCACAGTCCTCGAAAATATTATTTATATTTCTACTCATTAGATGCAAGACTATCTCCACACATATACCCATACACAACTGACCAACTATTTCAGCTGACTACTTCACGGATGATATCTTAAATGAATCTTAAACTACTGTCTAAAATATATGACTTCTTTACAATTTCCAAACTACGCAGATTCTACTATTTGTAATGTAAGAGAATTGGACCCAAGGATTTCATGTTTTACATGTTTTGCACACTTTATATGCCTACATTTCTCTCATTTACATTTCTTTACAAATATTTTCATATTATTATATTTTCGTATTATTATTTGAGATGCTTTACCCCTTTTATGCACCTTTACTTTAAAACAACTGTATATACTTTTCTCTTATATTTTAACCCCGATTTAAATCACCTCATCGTTTCCACATAGAATAATTAACTCTCAATTATAATATAGGTCCATAATCTACCTGACTTTGTTCTATTCTTTTTTTTTCATCTTTTATGTATTATATTTTTAACCGTTAATCAGTTATATTCAATTAAATGAAACAACAAGATGAAAAACAAATCAACAAGATGAAAAGTAAATACAGATAAAAAAAAAATAGTACACCGATATTCAGCGAAATATAGCAATATTATGTTTGAGAACTTTTTGAAAGATTTTCTGAATTAGTACTATATTTACTTTGGAGTCCTACTATAACTTGTTATGTTCAGAAATTTTTAATTAAAACAAAACAAACTTATTTAACCTAATAATATTCGTCAAAAAATAAGAACCTTGAATAAATTTCTAAATGGGCGCTTTATTCTCTGTTCTGGAATAAAATATTCGAAAATGAGAGCCATGCCATGATAGAAGTGCTAATTAGAAGTTGTGTTTTATTATAGTCTCATTTATTTAAAACTAGCGTGTATGCCCGGCGTTGCCCAAGTGTTAGAAGGTGTGTGATGAAAAATAAAAAAAAGAAAAAAGTGGTAGTAGGATGGCGTGAATATGGAGAGAGCTGTTCAAAATAGTAGGCAGCCAGGGTGAAGAGAGGTGTTTAAAGAAATGGTAGTAGGCAGGCAGGCCCGGACCCGTTACGTGAAGGCGGCAAAGAAAATGAAAAAACATCTGACGTCTTAATCGAAATCTTCATTATGCGACTGGAAATCAAAAGCGAATAAATTAACCGGAGTCAATCCAACGGTGACGATTACTTGCTAACATATTGGCGAAAAAAGTCGACCCCTTCTTGTACAAAATGGTCGAGATTCGCGTGAAGGTATTACTGTCTTGGGCCAATTTTTTTTTATATTCGTCTTCGAAGACGTTGGCTTAAAAATGATTCCAATCTTGTCAGAATCCGTCTTGTCAGTTGAAAGAGGGCGGGACATACAAGCATAAATACATATATACATACATTTAAACAGACAGGTGAGATTTATAATATAGATTGAAACGTTAGAATTCAGAAGACTATGACGTTTTATTTACTATTCACAAACACATTACTTAGATACATTTTCATTACAACATTAGAATCTAAATTAGTCTTGTTAATAAGTATTGTATTCCTACTCATGACTAAAACATTCAAATCGCTCTTGAATCAAAATACGCACCCTTTTTTGTAAATGCTTGTAAATTAATATATATTAAACACAAATATTAAAATACATTTACAATAAAAATGATGCATAAAAACTTACCAATACACCGAATAATAAAATCAAGAATACTGTAAATTAGAATAATAGTTATAATAATATACATATTAATTACACTTATAAAACTAATATAGTAAAGCAAGTTCCACTCTTTCAATGACATTAAAAACTAGTGTTTAAATAATTAAATATGTTTGTTATGTATTGAAAACATACAGCCCCACTAAATCTTAAGAATTATTGATGTTTTAATGCATACACACAGTGGGCAAATTTTACCAGTAAAAAAAAACACGTGCACACCATAAAAAAATAATTAATATCCATAAGCAAAGCAGACTTCTCGAGCGGAACAAAAGATTACGACTAAGTAACAACGTACGATTAAAAAGAATAAACATCCCACCCTGTCTCTGTATATTGCTTATAAATACATACTTTAGTTGGAAATAATATTTTAATACAATAAATATGTTTATTTTTTTAATAAACACCATCATTTGAATTTTCCCACAACCGTTATGATGACCAAATATCAATACAGTCAAATAGTCAAAGTAATTGTACTACTACCTTGTTTATTTGTTTGCTATAATATTGGACGAATTTAAAATACGATAATTCCATGCTGCTTAAAATAGAATGTTTTGAAATAGCTTTGCACATGGCATAATACCGTTGCCCGAGGAGAGCCTACCCATCTCGCATAAAATAAATAAATAAATAATAAAAATAATTATAATAACGGTTGTATTTGTGTCCACACAAATAATACAGATTTGAGTGAAGAGTAATTCTGGTTTGGGGGTGATAAAATGCATATAATCTTTTGAATTAATAAAAAAAAAGCAATTGAGGGAATGTGTAAATTAGTATGAATTAATAAAATTAAAAAAAAATGGTCCATTCGAATAATAATGGAATGTAAATCAGAGGTTTTAGAGGTTAGGGATTCTCATCGTATATGGACTTTGTGGAGCGATAGACATCAGTAGCAGCAGTCATAGCCGATTCCGTTTGATGGTCAAACATTCTTCTTTTGAACATACCCACCAATAGTATTAAAGAAAAGTCCGGTTTTATGTCGTCTTATTGAACGTGTAAAACAAAACAATTACAATTTCTTCACTTCACTTCATGTTAAGACTGGCTTTTGCAATCGACGCCCCAAACTCCCCATCTAATGGACGGATTTAAGAGTAGACACCACCAACAGCTCCACCTGAAAACGGCGTTTAGAATAGACGCCCTAACAAGCCCATGTAAAGAAGGGCTTTCCTTGTAGATATCCCTCTTTTTCAGTCGATGGGGGAAATTTCCTACACATTTAACCGTGATAATTGTTGTTAGTATACCCACCACCGAGGCCAAAAACAAAGAGTTCGATTAATCTGTGAAAATATTGCATATATTAACAAAGTGTATTAACATAAAAAGATAGAACATTGATAATAATAATAATAATAATAATAATAATAATAATAATAATAATGATAATAATAATAATAATAAAAATAATAATAATAATTGTTAAGTTTGCATGTTGAAACAACTAACGTAGAAAGCAAGACAAATGACGACTAAACAAACAAACAAAGATCAAATAAGAAGTGTATTAGGAAAATGTATATTTACAGGATATTTACAAAATGGTGCCAAATAAGAGAGTCTTTGCTGGAGAAACATATTTGCTCTCGGGGGCCTTCGGTGGCTTCTGGTGAACACACACTCAGACTAACTGAGTCTTCCTATTTATGTGTAATTACTATCCACATATGCAAAAGAATGTGTGCCACCACAACACCCTGCTCCCAATATTTGAAGTCGCACAAATGTCAATATCTTTTTCTCTTAGGATTTAACATTAATGGTTCATTAAACTTTCTTTTTCTACCTGATCTTCGGGGTTCAGGTGTATATTGAGGCGGTTTAAAATTAAAGGATTCGTATTTGATGTCCATGGTTTCCTCCTCTTCGATTGCTGTTGTATAATCACTGTCTTGAATGTGGTGTTTTTTATTTGGTTCAGGTGCCTTTACGTATATTTTGTGGACCTTTAATCATGTATGTACAATAACCAATGCGTTTATCCACTACTCCACATTCCCAGTTAGAAGTGTTATTCTTGTAGCACTAGAAAGATACTCGATCTCCCGAGTTATATTACTTTCTGATCATGTGTGTAGTGTTTCGGACAATTGCCTGTCTTGGCAATAGTTTATCAAACGCTGATTTAACCTTCTTTTTCTTTGCATATACGGTGGGGGCTGCCCAGTCGCTATGTTCTATTTTTGATAGTACTCCTCTCTGTTCCAATCTGTCTAATTCTTTATTAATCTTTTCCAACCCAGCGAACGGAACGTTTCGCTTTTTTCTAAAAATTGGGCTGGTGTTTTCTTTACGTTCAAACGAGGCCTTAAATTTATTGCAACGACCTAACTTAGCCATAAATTCATCAGGGAATACTTTTTTTAAGTCCTCTTTTATATTTTCTGTTGTTGGAGTAGTACATTCTATTTTTTACAGGATGTATGAATTGACTTATCCCAGATTCCAAATTTCTCAATTAAATCTATTCCAAAAAGGTTTTCGCTATTTTTCAATACGAACATTTTTAATTTCTCCGTAATCCCTTTCAATTTTATCGGAACGATAGCTTCTCCTTCAAACTTTATCTCATCACCAGTTACCGTCCGAGCCGATTTACTTGTTTTTATCATGATTGGTGTACCCAACTTTTCCCATGTATTCAAGATTATTATAGACATATCGGACCCTAAATCCAGTTGTAAGTTTATTGGCGTTTAAAATATTCCCACTTATATTATTATTATTACTATTTCTAAGTGAAACTGGAATAGGGCCGACCACTTCCCTAGATGAGTTCATAATTAATGAATACTCAAATTTAACAGCTAAATCTGACCCACAAGATCGTTATGGGCATGGAATATGTGCCTACATTAAGGATCGCTTCCGGTGTGGCAGGGATATCTCTAGAGAAGATCCTAATTTACCCTATATGTGCTTCAGGATTGCACTTGCTTACACCACTGCATTTATATTTGCCCTCTATAGGCCCCACAACAGCGCCGTTACTATCTTTAAGAGCATATCTGAGAAAATAGACCACATACTGTCTTCACATCCCTCGGCTAACATCCACATATGTGGTGACTTCAACATCCATGACGTGAAATGGCTGACCCATTCAAATAAGACAGATGATGAGGGGAGGTTTTGTCATGATTTCGACATTGCTTATGCCCTCACTCAGATTGTTCGCGAACCCACCCGTATGCCTGATACACCCGATCAATATGCAATCCTCTTAGACCTTTTTCTCTCAACTTCCCCTGAGCTATGTTCAAGTTCCGTTCATTCTCAGCCAGCCATGGTTCGCCCCAGAAGGTGCTGCTGCTATCGCGCGCAGAAATCACTTTTTCCATAGCTATCAACGTAAAAGATGCACTGAGACTAAAGCTGCTTTAAGGTCTGCCAGCAACCACTGTAAAAGAGTAATAAAAAATTCAAGAGAGCTATATGCCCAGTCTGTTAAATCCAAGATAGCTGATCAGCGGCTTGGATCCCACCAGTTTTGGCAAATAACAAATAGGATCCTGAACAGAAGTGTGCGTTCTATCCCAATCATTATCAATGGACCAGAGGTAATCTCGTCAGCGTCAGACAAGGCCAAACTATTTGCATAGAACTTTGCAGCTAATTCTACCCTATGCGACGAAGGCCATCAACTCCCCATATTTCATCCTATAACAAAGAACAAGCTAGGTAACAGGCAAATATCCGTGCATGAGGTCGCCAAGCTAATAAAGAACCTAGATTCCAGTAAAGCAACTGGCACTGATGGCATCCCAATTATAGTGTTAAAAAGGCTTCAACCAGAACTTGCTCCCATACTTACGAAACTATTTAAGCGCTGCCTTAAGGAGAAGTGCTTTCCGACTCATTGGAAGACCTCATCAGTTTGCCATGTATTTAAGAATTAAGGTGATAAGTCATCTCCCTCTCAGTACAGACCAATAAGTCTCCTGTGTGTTATGAGTAAGTTGCTGGAATCCATATTAAATAGAGAAATAGTCAACCACCTCAGCAGAGATAACCTTCTTCGTGACACACTTGGTTTCCGCTCTGCAATATCTACCACAGATGTGTTGACGGTTATATCCCACAGGATTAGTGAATCTCTTGAGAAAGGCTTCCTTTCTAGGGCATTTGCTCTTGACATATCAAAGGCCTTCGACAAGGTATGACATAAGGGTCTACTTCACAAGATTTCCAGCTACGATATAACTGGAAATGTTTTCTCAATCATTAAATCATTTCTCTCCGATAGGCTCATAAGAGTAGTGGAAAATGGACAAAAATCGGAGGCCTGCAATATAAATGCTGGAGTCCCTCAGGGATCAATCCTGGGCCCAACTCTCTTCCTGATCTACATCAATGACCCCCCTAAACACATGGTTAAATCATTCGTTGACATCTACGCTGATGCCACGACCATCTACGGCAACACATCAAAGGCTGTAAATGACAAAGTTCTCTCTGATTCTCTCTCCTCTGATCTCGAGCGCGTGGTTCAGTGGGGGAAGATGTGGCTGGTTACCTTTAATACATCCAAAACCAAACTCCTATCCTTACATCATCAACGCTCTGATCTCCATTTAGCATCAATTGTGATGGATGGCTCTCGTCTGGGTGAGGCCCCCTGTTTTGACAAGCTTCTGGGTTTGACCTTTACTCCTGATCTGAAATGGAACACGTACATCAAGCCGTTGCAAAGGTCGCTGGAAAGATGGTGGGATCCTTCTACCGCTCCAGAAGATATCTCACTACTGATCCAATTCTCTATCTATATAAAAGCCAAGTACGTCCAAGGATGGAATACTGTTGCCATATCTGGGCAGGAGCTGCTAAAAACAGCCTATCCTGCCTTGACAGAGTACAAAATAGACTTCGTTGCTTAGTGGGGATGCCCTTTTCTCTACCCTGCAACCTCTCTCCCACAGAAGAGACGTTGCGAGCCTGCCCTTGTTTTATCGTTATTTCCATGGCAGATGCTCGTCTGAACTCTAATCTCTGGCCCCCCTTCGCCAATCTTTCACGAATAACACCCGTCTAGCTGAATCCACTGTGAAAATTTTCCCCCACTCTATATCTGTGCCTAAATCAAAACGCGGATTCCATGAACAAAGCTTCTTTCTTAGAACTGCACGCCTGTGGAACTCTGGTTCGTCTGCCTGCCTCCCTCCGGACTACAACTTTGATGTGTTAAAGTCGAATGTTAACAAATTCCTAATGACCCCCCCCCTTAAGTAAACACTTCAGCAAGTTTCCTCACTAACGTAATGTACTTGCAATAACTCTTATCCCTGAGTGGCTTCCGGGCCTTGATAAGTGGTGATCACTGTGTAAAAAAATGTCTTTACAGCGATTTTTGTCTAATTTTTCATTTGATTTTTTGGCTGTGCTCTCTTTCTGTTGAAATCTTTATATCTGCAACAATCGCTTTTGTGTCCGACTTTCTTGCAAATGTAGCATGTTTTCTTCTTAAAGGGCAATCCTATTCCCAATGTCTTTCTGCGCATCTGTTACAGTTATATCTTGGAAGAGACTTGTTATATTCTTTACTATAATTATAATTATTATATTTGGAATATCTCGTTCCGTTTTGACTGCTTTTATTTGTATTGTTCTTGGTTGGTGTGTATGGTTTTCTAACCTTTCTTACATATGCCACTCTGGATTTTTCTATCTTTTTTGAATCCTTTTTTGTGTAATGGCCCTTTCACAATCCGCTGCTAATTTCTGAAGTGTTTAATCTTGCTCAGATTCCAGCTTAGACAACACTCGTCTGCGTATTTCTGCATTTTTCGTGGAGACTAACCCTTCTGCGAACATTAGGCATTTGAAATTATTTACTGTTAGTTCCGCTACCTGAAAATCATCACAGTTTTTACTGACAACTGATGCGTATTTCAAATAATCTTGGTTGTCCATCTTCCTTAGATTCATGCACAACCATCTCTTATGAAAAATACATATATTCGGATTAAATAATTCTGTTAGTAATTTTACCGCTTCCATGAAATCTTATTCCATAGGTTTTTAGGTAGTATATACTCTACGAACTTGCTGTGTTCTCTTACACCCAACTTCCTGAGTAAAAGGTCACTTTCTGGCTATTTGGCCAACTTTTGCAGTCCAGTTGAAAGACATCCTCGTATCTTGTATAGTATGCGTCAAAAGTCTTTTCTTCCTCCGGCACATGGTTAAATGTGTCCATGCTATTAAATATTGCTGTATGCGATAAATTAGTATTTAAAAGTTCCAGTGTTTTAGCAAAACGTTCATTTTGCCTTTCTTCATATTCAAATTGTAATTTCTTCTGCCTTTCTTCTTGTTCAAGTTGTAATGTCTTCTGCCTTTCTTCTTGTTCCATTTACCACTTAAATAATTTCTCCGCTCTACGTGCATCTAGCTCGGATTGCACCTTTTGTTACGTCTGCAAAAATTGCATTAACATTCTAGATAAATCATCCATTTTTTTATCCTTCAGTAGCAGTAATGCAGTTACGAAGAAAAATTGTACAATTTCACATGCAACACAATATCCGTACCATATAAAATGGCTTGTGTTACAAAAAAATTGTTCATAATTCCTGTATTCAATAGTAATATCGCTGCTCGAATAATAGTTTCTCACTTCGCTAGCGAGTCAAGCTCATCTAACCACAACATAAGAACTGAGGCTTTTGCTGAAGCCACAAAATACGATTTACTTTTTCCGTTTAAGGCATTTCATAATAAATAACAGCCGAACTTAAGTACAACTCTTTCCATAGAAAAAAAAAGTTTTTCTACTCGAGTCACAATTGGAAAAAAATAAAATGTATGGACGACATTTAATTTTTTTTTTGTTTACGTGACGTTTTTGCTGTCTTAAATCCGTTATCCAGTGACAACTTTAGTTTAAAAAATATGTCCTTGTAATTTAGTAATACAAATCTGTTCTTCGTAATTTAGTAATCAGAATCTGTTTGTCGTTTTACAAAAAAATTCACTTTTACAGTTTGTTATTTATTTTAAACATGGATTCCACGGGAAACGTCGTAAATCGTCACTTTTTTTTTGCCACGTTCGAGATTTTTTTTCTTTGAGACTGCAATTAAAGATTTTGGTTTGTCTCCTTTTTTCCGACTAGAATTTAAGTAAATGAAATACTATTAATCGAGGTTTTTTTAACCTGAATGTAGTTTTTCTTCTTGGAATTTGGGAAACAACCGTTTTTTTTTCCTTTTAGTGTTGTACTTCGCGGAGAAAATATGTTACAGTTTTCCAATGGTCGCTGAATTATTAATTTTTTTCCGCTTGAGTCGAACTTCTCTTTAACGTATAATCCATTTTTACGACTATTTCGTTCGTCAACAATTGTATTCCTTAGAAAGGTCATTGTGCTTCGGTGGCTTCTGGTGAACACACACTCAGACTAACTGAGTCTTCCTATTTACATACACACTCAGACTAACTGAGTCTTCCTATTTATGTGTAATTACTATACACATATAAAAACAAACCTACTTATAAATTAATCTCGCCAGTATATTACACATCCGTGACGTTGACATCAATATTTGCAACATTTTTGCAAACAAGAACTCCATCTACAATTTACCATGTAACATCTTACAATACCGGTTCAATCTAACCCCTCAATTGTAACCTCACAATCAGTGTAAATGGCACCATGTATACTGACTTCTACAGGAAACCTATCTCTTCGAACACTTTTATATATTTAAGGTCTGGCCTCCAGACATCAGTAAAGTTCGATTATGTACACACGAGAATTACTCGTACACAGAACAAATGTTTGGCAACCATTGCCAAAGCAAATGCACCCCTTACATTCCCATAAATCTTATTCATGAATAATTACTCTAATTCAGCATATGCAGCGTCAAAATTAAAAAAAAGACGCAAACACTGCATCCTCTCTAGCACCTGTTTCCTCAAACTACTTTTTCGAACAATATGGTTTACACTGCAATCTTCAAAGGTATATATAATGTATGAATTAAATATCAAAATCCCAACAATTTTTACCTCATTTAAACAACACCCCTGATAATCACACTAGCATCTCCCTGAAACCTGCCACTCTCTTACCTTATTTGTAACTCGGTGTATTTCTTACTCATTAATGTACGCTAAATCTACAATGTGGAAAGTGCAGTAAGTCCCACATAGAAACAACTAGCTGACATTTACATTAACTCATCAAAGAACATTTGAACACGCGTATCACCTCTTTCATACACACATTATGTCATGCAAAAATCTTTGCTTCAGTAAGAAAACTATGGAAATCCAAGGCTACCGATGCATCTCTCATCTACAACGCAGACCGCTCATAAACAGCAAACTTAATTACTCATAGCTTATATAACAACTTTCACCTACAAACTGTTTTGTAGAGGCAGTCTGATGACTATTATCATACGGTAAGAATTGTAAATACAATTCATTTGCAACTTGTGAGATCGGTTTGTGACAATATATATTGACTTGATGAAAAATCTACTTACTTATTTATTTGTTTCACTTCATTGATAATTAATTAAAAATATTTCCCATATAGTTTATATTTAATATCGACTAAACATAGTTTCTATTTAATATCGACTAAACATAGTTTCTATTTAATATCGACTAAACATAGTTTCTATTTAATATCGACTAAACATAGTTTCTATTTAATATCGACTAAACATAGTTTCTATTTAATATCGACTAAACATAGTTTCTATTTAATATCGACTAAACATAGTTTCTATTTAATATCGACTAAACATAGTTTCTATTTAATATCGACTAAACATAGTTTCTATTTAATATCGACTAAACATAGCTTCTATTTAATATCGACTAAACATAGTTTCTATTTAATATCGACTAAACATAGTTTCTATTTAATATCGACTAAACATAGTTTCTATTTAATATCGACTAAACATAGTTTCTATTTAATATCGACTAAACATAGCTTCTATTTAATATCGACTAAACATAGTTTCTATTTAATATCGACTAAACATAGTTTCTATTTAAGATCGACTAAACATAGTTTCTATTTAATATCGACTAAACATAGCTTCTATTTAATATCGACTAAACATAGTTTCTATTTAATATCGACTAAACATAGTTTCTATTTAATATCGACTAAACATAGTTTCTATTTAATATCGACTAAACATAGTTTCTATTTAATGTCGACTAAACATAGCTTCTATTTAATATCGACTAAACATAGTTTCTATTTAATATCGACTAAACATAGTTTCTATTTAATATCGACTAAACATAATTTCTATTTAATATCGACTAAACATAGTTTCTATTTAATATCGACTAAACATAATTTCTATTTAATATCGACTAAACATAGTTTCTATTTAATATCGACTAAACATAGTTTCTATTTAATATCGACTAAACATAGTTTCTATTTAATATCGACTAAACATAGTTTCTATTTAATATCGACTAAACATAGTTTCTATTTAATATCGACTAAACATAGTTTCTATTTAATATCGACTAAACATAGTTTCTATTTAATATCGACTAAACATAATTTCTATTTAATATCGACTAAACATAGTTTCTATTTAATATCGACTAAACATAGTTTCTATTTAATATCGACTAAACATAGTTTCTATTTAATATCGACTAAACATAGTTTCTATTTAATATCGACTAAACATAGTTTCTATTTAATATCGACTAAACATAGTTTCTATTTAATATCGACTAAACATAGTTTCTATTTAATATCGACTAAACATAGTTTCTATTTAATATCGACTAAACATAGCTTCTATTTAATATCGACTAAACATAGCTTCTATTTAATATCGACTAAACATAGTTTCTATTTAATATCGACTAAACATAGTTTCTATTTAATATCGACTAAACATAATTTCTATGTAATATCGACTAAACATAGTTTCTATTTAATATCGACTAAACATAATTTCTATTTAATATCGACTAAACATAGTTTCTATTTAATATCGACTAAACATAGTTTCTATTTAATATCGCGTAAACATAGTGTCTATTTAATATCGACTAAACATAGTTTCTATTTAATATCGACTAAACATAGCTTCTATTTAATATCGACTAAACATAGTTTCTATTTAATATCGACTAAACATATTTTCTATTTAATATCGACTAAACATAGTTTCTATTTAATATCGACTAAACATTGTTTCTATTTAATATCGACTAAACATAGTTTCTATTTAATATCGACTAAACATAATTTCTATTTAATATCGACTAAACATAGTTTCTATTTAATATCGACTAAACATAGTTTCTATTTAATATCGACTAAACATAATTTCTATTTAATATCGACTAAACATAGTTTCTATTTAATATCGACTAAACATAATTTCTATTTAATATCGACTAAACATAGTTTCTATTTAATATCGACTAAACATAATTTCTATTTAATATCGACTAAACATAGTTTCTATTTAATATCGACTAAACATAGTTTCTATTTAATATCGACTAAACATAGTTTCTATTTAATATCGACTAAACATAGTTTCTATTTAATATCGACTAAACATAATTTCTATTTAATATCGACTAAACATAGTTTCTATTTAATATCGACTAAACATAATTTCTATTTAATATCGACTAAACATAGTTTCTATTTAATATCGACTAAACATAGTTTCTATTTAATATCGACTAAACATAGTTTCTATTTAATATCGACTAAACATAGTTTCTATTTAATATCGACTAAACATAGTTTCTATTTAATATCGACTAAACATAGTTTCTATTTAATATCGACTAAACATAGTTTCTATTTAATATCGACTAAACATAGTTTCTATTTAATATCGATTATACATAGTTTCTATTTAATATCGACTAAACATAGTTTCTATTTAATATCGACTAAACATAGTTTCTATTTAATATCGACTAAACATAGTTTCTATTTAATATCGACTAAACATAGTTTCTATTTAATATCGACCAAGCATAGTTTCTATTTAATATCGACTAAACGTAGTTTCTATTTGATATCGACTAAACATAGTTTCTATTTAATATCGACTAAACATAGTTTCTATTTAATATCGACTAAACATAGTTTCTATTTAATATCGACTAAACATAGTTTCTATTTAATATCGACTAAACATAGTTTCTATTTAATATCGACTAAACATAGTTTCTATTTAATATCGACTAAACATAGTTTCTATTTAATATCGACTAAACATAGTTTCTATTTAATATCGACTAAACATAGTTTCTATTTAATATCGACTAAACATAGCTTCTATTTAATATCGACTAAACATAGCTTCTATTTAATATCGACTAAACATAGTTTCTATTTAATATCGACTAAACATAGTTTCTATTTAATATCGACTAAACATAATTTCTATGTAATATCGACTAAACATAGTTTCTATTTAATATCGACTAAACATAATTTCTATTTAATATCGACTAAACATAGTTTCTATTTAATATCGACTAAACATAGTTTCTATTTAATATCGCGTAAACATAGTGTCTATTTAATATCGACTAAACATAGTTTCTATTTAATATCGACTAAACATAGCTTCTATTTAATATCGACTAAACATAGTTTCTATTTAATATCGACTAAACATATTTTCTATTTAATATCGACTAAACATAGTTTCTATTTAATATCGACTAAACATTGTTTCTATTTAATATCGACTAAACATAGTTTCTATTTAATATCGACTAAACATAATTTCTATTTAATATCGACTAAACATAGTTTCTATTTAATATCGACTAAACATAGTTTCTATTTAATATCGACTAAACATAATTTCTATTTAATATCGACTAAACATAGTTTCTATTTAATATCGACTAAACATAATTTCTATTTAATATCGACTAAACATAGTTTCTATTTAATATCGACTAAACATAATTTCTATTTAATATCGACTAAACATAGTTTCTATTTAATATCGACTAAACATAGTTTCTATTTAATATCGACTAAACATAGTTTCTATTTAATATCGACTAAACATAGTTTCTATTTAATATCGACTAAACATAATTTCTATTTAATATCGACTAAACATAGTTTCTATTTAATATCGACTAAACATAATTTCTATTTAATATCGACTAAACATAGTTTCTATTTAATATCGACTAAACATAGTTTCTATTTAATATCGACTAAACATAGTTTCTATTTAATATCGACTAAACATAGTTTCTATTTAATATCGACTAAACATAGTTTCTATTTAATATCGACTAAACATAGTTTCTATTTAATATCGACTAAACATAGTTTCTATTTAATATCGACTAAACATAGTTTCTATTTAATATCGATTATACATAGTTTCTATTTAATATCGACTAAACATAGTTTCTATTTAATATCGACTAAACATAGTTTCTATTTAATATCGACTAAACATAGTTTCTATTTAATATCGACTAAACATAGTTTCTATTTAATATCGACCAAGCATAGTTTCTATTTAATATCGACTAAACGTAGTTTCTATTTGATATCGACTAAACATAGTTTCTATTTAATATCGACTAAACATAGTTTCTATTTAATATCGACTAAACATAGTTTCTATTTAATATCGACTAAACATAGTTTCTATTTAATATCGACTAAACATAGTTTCTATTTAATATCGACTAAACATAGTTTCTATTTGATATCGACTAAACATAATTTCTATTTAATATCGACTAAACATAGTTTCTATTTAATATCGACTAAACATAGTTTCTATTTAATATCGACTAAACATAGTTTCTATTTAATATCGACTAAACATAGTTTCTATTTAATATCGACTAAACATAGTTTCTATTTAATATCGACTAAACATAGTTTATATTTAATATCGACTAAACATAGTTTCTATTTAATATCGACTAAACATAGTTTCTATTTAATATCGACTAAACATAGTTTCTATTTAATATCGACTAAACATAGCTTCTATTTAATATCGACTAAACATAGTTTATATTTAATATCGACTAAACATAGTTTCTATTTAATATCGACTAAACATAGTTTATATTTAATATCGACTAAACATAGTTTCTATTTAATATCGACTAAACATAGTTTCTATTTAATATCGACTAAACATAGTTTCTATTTAATATCGACTAAACATAGTTTCTATTTAATATCGACTAAACATAGTTTCTATTTAATATCGACTAAACATAGTTTCTATTTAGTATCGACTAAACATAGTTTCTATTTAATATCGACTAAACATAGTTAGATGATAAATTTATGTTATATTACGCAGCCTGCAGAATTTTTCTCAGCCGCATTTTTAAGAAATCATGTGTCGATCCGAACGGGTTTAGGGTCAGCATATTAAAAATTATTT
Source organism: Euprymna scolopes (assembly GCF_053919585.1). Classification (NCBI taxonomy): domain Eukaryota; kingdom Metazoa; phylum Mollusca; class Cephalopoda; order Sepiida; family Sepiolidae; genus Euprymna; species Euprymna scolopes. Next base: position 36,145,472 of record NC_136497.1, read on the forward strand.
ACCAACGGAAGAAAGTTGGCATAAATATTCCTTGAGGTAATCTGATTTCGAGAGAAGTGCAAAAGTTGTCAGAGGAAAATTCTGCATTAATAATTAAATCAATCTATTTTACGTGAAATAATGATGGGTAAGTTTCGGCTTCGATTATCGGTCGTCTGCTTAATTTGTTGTAAATGATACACCTCATTAAAACACCCTAAAAAGAATGTACTATACTAATTCATTATAAAATGAGAGTGGTAAATAACAGTTACACATAGAGAAAAAACGATATTATAATATTAATGGTAACACATCTCATTATAAAAGAGCATTTTGAAAAGAAATAATACTGACTATATTATCATTAGCACGTGAATGATTTAGTAATGTTTAGCATACTACATTTTGTTATGAATAAGCATTTTACATATAATCGCAGATAAACATATGCTATATATTTTATATGGTAAATTAGGATAATTAGTTAAGCAAGAATATTATTATTTAAACTTAAATTTAAAATTGTATAATAAATTATATTTAACTATCATTACGCTTTGGTTTTAATAATAATCACAAATTTGGCCAACGATTAAGCCAAACCTGACGACTGAATAAAATTATTACCAAAAGATATGCGTTTGATCCATATGAATGCTATTACACTTATTCTAACACTTTAATTTAAAGATTGCCTTGAGAAATTGAGGCATTGCTCAAATAACCAGAACTGCTGTTCATATGTTTTTACTCGCACAACAATAAGCAGATGAAAAACAAAGATCATCCTTAGTTTAAACTTTTTTGTTAAAAAAGTGCTTAGGATATTGAACAATGGAAATATAAATAAATAATATAGTATATGGCACACACCCCCAAAGTTATAATGTTATGTAAGTATTTTATGAAAACACCAAAGAGAAAGGCAGATCACATTTACTTAGACAACAACACCTTTATATTATTCAGACATTTATTTTTATCGAATTAACATCATTAATGACTTGAGTAAAACTAAATAAATCAAGAATATAATGAAAATATGACCACTTACTTGTATTGATATTCTCCAGTAATCTCTTACATTTGATTCTAAGCTGCGAGTCATGGCTGGCAGATATTGTATAACGCATGTGTATTATGATACGTTAAAAATTGGAATAGCTGTCATAATTTAAACGATAGCATTTCTGAACATAAAAGAGGCATGTAAAACTAGCAATGTATCATGATCACATTCTGAAAAACATCTCATTGTTTTCATTTAAAAAAACGACAGATTAATAAACATATATAAAACAAATCTACTCGATTATTAATAGCATATAAACTCAGTAAATTATACGAAAAATTGTGGTCTTTCATATTGTATATAAACCTATCGAAGATATTATTTTTGTATGCAATATACAATTTCATAATCGATTATTGCGCGTTAAAAGTCAGGCCCTTTAATATCATTTCTATTACGATTTGCTCTTATTGTTTTTCATTTTAATTTGTTACTTATACATATACATACTATATATATATATATATATACATTTCTAGTACATATCTATATCTATCTATCTATCTATCTATATATATATATATATATATATATATAAATATATATGATACATACACCCATATGCATATACTTTTGTGTAATACGTGCTTTATATCTCTATATAAAATGATGCACCTAATGGCTTTTTCAATATGAGAGAAGAAATTAATCGAACTAAATCAACTTAATTATAGTTACATATTTTTATTTTCACTTAATGACATGTTCTTTGATATTTCTTTATATCTAATGTTTTATATATTTACCCTAAATTATTCTTGATTTCCGATCGTCACAAGGAAATGAATATGAATATGCATTTATAAACATACAAATAAAAACTGAATACTCTGGGTAATTCTTTCCTTTTTTCGTTTCCAGAGTGTACTTTCGTTTAGAGGATAAATTATCGCCACTGTTCGTCCTACAAATATCAAATGAACTTATATATGTTTAATTTAAGGGAGAGTAGAAAACACGTTTTCGAGAGCCTCATACATATTTCTTCGATTATATTGGCTCTAATTCCCTATTTCCAATGAGAAGTGTTTCTGAGAAGTCAAGATTGAAAAATCTGTATACTCACACGACACTCTTTCAAGAGTAGTCGATTAAGATGCCCTTATTTTTCTATTCCTATTTCCATGTACATAGGCATGTCACTTAAAGGCGGTTAAAGGTAAACATTTTAACTTGAACAGACGTTAGCTGCCTGATAGTAAGGACCCCGATTCCTTGATTAACACCCATGGAATATACGCTCTAACAGGGTTCAAACAACTAGGATTGCTGGATTGTATTTGGTGAACAAGGTCTGCGTCATGTCGTAGCTCGTCGTAGGGGCTGTTCTGCCACATTGTTTTAACAAGATTTACTCGATCTTCTTTTGTTGTTGATTACCCTTTCTGCTCTGCTTTAATAACTCTTCCAACCTATCCCTATACTGCTCCCAAAAACATGAAAAAGCGAAACACAATTAAACCTGAAACTTCTACTCCAAATGCTGACCCGAACTACCAGGTTTCTTCAACCATAAAAGGCGTACTTTCTTACATTTCAAAGTTTGAATTACAATTAGAGGAGGTCAACGTGACTTATTGTTCCTGTGCGTATCAGGAATCGGACAAATTGTTTCCTTAGATGAGTTCACATTTAAAGATACTCAAACGTCATGGACATGAAATATGTGCTTAAATTAGACATGCTATTCAGACGATAAAGTCATTCCAGTGAAGATGTTTTCCGTTTATATGATTAAAAATAGGCCTTGCTCACAACACCGCGCTCATATTTGCCTTCTAGCATTGTTATTACATTGAATTCACTACCAATGAGAGTATCTCTTAGAAAATTGACTACATTTTTCCGCTCATACTTTGACTAAATTATTCAGATCACTTAGCCGGCTCGAAGAAACCAAGACAAAAGATTATACGTGCTTAGATATACGTCTTCATCCTAATATATATATCGATATTCAATGGCTGACATGAATAAGCTCTGAACATTTATATGAGACGTTCCTGTTCGTCTCATATTTTAAGAGAACTTGTCTTGCAGAGTATTAGACCTGAGGAAACTTACATTATCTTCATAGAAAGCCTCATACCCCCCAAGAATCCCAGCAAAAGCCTAAAAATCAATTGTGTTTCTCTCCAGAATTTGATGATGGTTTGTGCACAGAAACCTCTATTTACAGTAGTTTCAATAACATAGATATTATTAAACTGAGCATACGAATCTCCACATTCTTTACTACCTTTTAACATTTATTGTTAGGATTCCGAAAGAAAAAATTGGTTTATTGTTATCTATTCCATTGATATCACTGGAAACTGGTTATTGCCAATATCATTGGAAACGTTGCTTGATCATTTTATGACTGCAGTTTATATCTCACTAGCATTTCAGTCGGCATTGCCCGGGTATTTGGATGGGTATGTTGAGCAAAAAAAAAGTGGTAGTAGGAAGGCAGGCTCGAACCAGTACCGCAAAGAAGAAAAAAAAAACGGGGTAAAACCTAACGTTTATGCTGTTACGAGCACCGCCAAAATGGAAGCAACAATTTTTAAAGTAAAAGCTAGACAATCTAAAGGAGAGGATAACTTTTAAAAATATCGGCGAAAAAATGGCTCCTCCCTGTAGAAAAGTATCTAGTTGAATGGGAAGATATTAATGAGTTTAGCCAATTAAAGTTTTTACCTATACATGAGTAAAACTTGTTAATATATATATACACATGAACATAAAGTTATGAACAGTAAATAGAGTCAGATCACAGCGGCCTGAACGGCTAGTACAGCATATGAAAGAAAAAAAAGCAAAAGAGAAAATATTCACATCAATCGAAATCAAGTGCAGGTTTTACTGTGCAGCCGGTCACGAAAGAAAAGAGAAAAATAAACGATACGGTACAAGACGAATGACATACTTGTAACCATAGATACAGTACACGACAAATGTCAATGCAATACACGATAAATAAGAGATTTGTATTCAATTTAGTAGCATGTATGTTGAATTTGTTTCATTTATCACAGAATAAAGTAAGTTATAAGCAAGACAATTTCGATATGATAATAACCTATTAGTGTTCTAAATTAGAATTGTATTTTCTTTTAAATAATTAAGGGAATAATCGTATGTAACAATATTACCCGTGTTATTGATTAGTATAATTACAATTATTAATGCGCCTGCATCATCGCAAATTAGCATATATATATATATATATATATATATATATATATATATATATATATATATATATATATATATATATATATATAAGCCTGGAGGATCGGTCAAAAATTATGTACCTGTAAAAAAAGTATTTAATTTTTTTTTCATAACGCACGCCACCAATTGGAAACAAATAAAGAAAAGTTATCAGCTTTATACTTTTCGTATTCTTTTTCATACATTTCTATTCATCTCTCTCTCTCTCTCTCCCCATACATATATATATATATATATATATATATATATATACACACACAATTCTATCTAGAACTAAACACTTTCGCAGCACACATAGCGTCATTGCAGAAAACAAACCGAAAGCTGAAAACCTGATTTTCGCTCTCATTTGGGCTCATCAATTAGGAACACCTAAACGTGAGTCTCTTGCATGTGAGGGTATACTCTGCCACTTGGGCAACTACGGCACACACAAGAAAATATATTACTTAACATAGATGAACAAAACCGAAGCGGTATCCGACATGGGTTTTAACATTCTAGTTCGTATCTCTTTTACTGATAAGCATAAATGAGAGCGAAACTGGAAGCTTTGATTCTAGGTTGATGTTTTCGATGGCTTTATGGGCTACCATGTTCTTTGGCTGTGAAAATGTTCATATAATCTCTGACACTCTAATATATATATATATATATATATATATATATATATATATATATATATATATATATACGTGTGTGTGTGTGTTTATTGCGTGTGCATGTCTGTGTGCATGTCTGCATCTGTGGATAGAACCATCTGAAAATGGATTGTATTAGCGTTACAAGCCTTCTCCCTTGAGGCTCGCATTTACGAACATCCGTGCGCTTAGAACTAATTTAAATGATGCTGAAGCATTTCTCCTAACAAACACCCCGGATATCTTAGCACAAAGTGAGACTAACCTACACTACTCAATCCCCTCTAACTACATTGAACATGGCTGGATACCTCCCACTCTATCGTAAGGACTCTGACAGACATATGCATGGGCTTGGAGTCTACATTCGAAACACCCTCCCCTTGACTAGAGAAACTAAACTAGAATCGGACGATCAAACCTTCATGTGCTTTAGACTTAACATGAAACATAATATTAGATACTTTATTTTCTTTACCGCACTCCCTCGATCCAGGAGTATACCCTAATAAACAAAGTCACTGACAGTATAGATACAGCACTTTCCGTCCACACTAGCGCGCAAGTGAATGTGTTTGGTGACTTCAATGTCAACCACAGCAACTCACTTGGATTTTCTACTTACACAAACGCAGCTGGTACCACAACACGTAACTTCTCTATATCTCATTCCCTATCAGAGATGTTTACGTTTCCAACCTGCATCATTCTAGATCTGTTTCTGACCACAGTATCCGATGACTGTGCATCGAATGCCCACAACCCTCTTGGGAACGCCGATCATGCAGTGGTAATGGTTGAAATCGCCCTAAACTCTAGACCCATAACTGAAGAACCACTGTTCAAAACAAGGAGATATTATAAAAAGGCTGACTGGGAACCATCAGGGACCTCACCAGGGGCCCTCCATGGCAAAATATATTTTCACTTCCTGCTGAACCTTGCGCAAATGAGGCCATTGAATGGTTAAAAGCGGCAATTGAAGCACATGTTCCCACACGTAAATTCTATAGCAACCCCCACTCTCCCCAATGTTTCACTTCAACTTGTGCAGCTGCCATAGCACAAAGGCAGCATGCGTGCCGCACATTTAACCGACATAAGTCCAGTTCAAACAGACAGAAGTACATAGATGTCAGAAACAACTGTAAGAAAGAAATAGCGACAGCTAAGAGAGGATTTACTGAAACTACGCCAAAACGCAGAGAAGCACAGAAATTAGGAACCAGAGACTTCTGGAAAATCTACAACAGCGTAATAAATAATGGGCAATCAACAATTCCCCCCCCTATCCAACAATCATGAGGTTGTTTGTTCAGCCACTGAGATGGCTAACATGCTTGCCAGACGGTTTGCCTCCAACTCCACACTGCTAACCACCCCCTCCCTGACTTTCCTTTGCAGACAGACGCCACACTATTCGATCTGAAAATCACCCCTGCTCAGGTGCATGCTATCTTAAGAAAGCTTTACACTGCAAAAGCATGTGGACCTGATCTCAACCCGGCTGTTCTATTAAAAAGTGCTCAGCCGAAATAGCTCCAGTTCTCTCCAAACTTTACAACAAATGCCTTAATGAATGTTGCTTTCCTGTCTGCTAGAAAACTGCATCTGTTGTGCCAGTTTTCAAGAATTCTGGCGAAAGAAGTGACCCAGGAAATTATCGCCCCATTAGCCTCCTCACACTTTTCGCAAAAATATTTGAGACCATAATTAACCAAGCTCTAATCTATCACCTTACAGAGGCTAAACTGCTAACTGATCAACAATATGGATTTATAAAAAACCGTTCCACAGCAGACCTCCTAACTATAATCTCAAAATGTATATACCAGTCACTGGACAAAGCGGTTAGGCAGAGCGGTAGCTTTAGATATATCTAAGTCTTTTGACCGGGTATGGCATGAGGGTCTTCTCAAGAAAATCAGACCATACGGCATCACTGGAAGAATACATAACATAATTAGATCCTTCTTAGATAAGAGAAAAATCCAGGTTGCCCTTGACGATCGTACATCTAAACAATATGATATAAATACGGGAATACCCCAGGGGTCTATGCTTGGACCTCTGTTATTCCTAATATTCATAAATGACATCCCTGACAAAATTGTCTTTGAGATAAGTATGTACGCTGACGACACCACTCTCTATAACAGACACGACAGGAAAACAAATGAACACCCATCTAAAGAAATGGCAGAAACACTAGAGGAATACCCCCGATCCGTAGTGGAATGGGGACAAAAATGGATGGACACCTTCAATGTTGCCAAGACTAAACTTGTTTCCTTCAATAATTACAACAAACGTTCCCTGGCCAAATAGTCTTTATCTGAAAGTACATATTTTAAACTCCTCAGCCTAACGTTCACAGTAAACCTGAGTTAGAACAATTACATTGAAACCATTGCCAAGACCGCTGCGAAGAAGGTGGGTTCTCTCTACCGTGCTAGAAAGCTTTTAACGCCTCAAAGTATCCTATACTTCTATAAGGTCACCATTCGCCCATGTATGGAGTATTGTTGTCATATTTGGGCTGGTGCATCTGCCACTAGTCTCTCGAACTAGGTTCAGAAGAGAGTCGCCAATCTGATAGTTCCTGAACTCTCATTAAAACTCCAACCTCTGTCACATCGATGAAATATTGCATCCCTCTGCCTGTTCTACAAGTACTTTAACGGTGAATGCTCTGACGAAATGCAAGCACTTCTGCCCCCTCGACGTAAATACCCCCGACAAACCCGACAAGCATCTAAATCCCACCCCTTCACAGTAGATATCCCTAGATGCAAGAGAGCCTTCTACTCCAGTAGTTTCTTCCCCAGAACAGCTTGACTTGGAATGCCCTTCCGGGTCCCTGCTTCCCCGACTGTACTGACATGCAGAAGTTCAAGTGCAACGTGAACCGACATATGGCTGCCCAACTTCCTACACATTACCCCTGATACTTCTGTCCCTGATATAAGCTTGTTTGGGGTGAAAATGTAATAAAAAAACAGCATGGGAAGTGCTTTGAGCCCGGACTAAAATTCAAAAATCTAGAATAGCGTTTTCTCTACATTAGAGCCCTGCTATATAATTTAGTTTCCTTGATCTCTTGAAGTATTCCTTTTCACTGCTCTCTTTTATGTCTGTTGCTTTGATTGCGTCTTCTTCCAGAAGTCCCAATATTTATAAAGGTCCTGTTCCCTTAGTGCTTTCATCTCCGTTTGGTTAGGTAGTTGCATACATTCTGTCGTCTTCGGTTTTCCTTTTCTTATCACTAGTAGCTCGCACTTTTCCACACAAAACTCAATTTAGATATATCGGCTGAATATCTTGGTAGTGTGTATTAGTATTTATAGTTTCTTGCCAGCGTTGCAAATAGCTTCAGATCGTCCATGTACATACTGTGGTTCATTTTACCTCTGTATTAGAGAACTTGTATCCGGCTTGTCACTTTCTCGGTATACTGTTCAGAGGCATCATGGTTATGATGAACAGTAACGGTGATGGTAGGTTTCTTTGGAAGATGCCTATTTGTATGTAAAATTCTGTTATGTGTCGTCCATCAGCTATCATATCCAGTCCTCATGTTCTCATTGCATTTTACATTTTTTATGAATCCATGCTTTTTTGATGTAGTCGTTCCATTCCATGGCTCAATTCTTTGTCCTATCTTTTTTACTTCCTCCAGGATGTTTTGCTTTATATATAGCAGATCATGTGTTCCACTTTCTTTCTATTTTACACACTTTCCGTTCCTTGGGAAGTAGTCGACGATTATTCAGGGAGTAGTGGATTTATTCCCTCAGCCGTGCAGTTGTTATTTTCCACATAGTTATAAGCACGTGATAGATCTATAGTTGATGAAATCAGTTCCTTTGTCTGTCTTTCTGTATGAGCGTGGTTCTACGTTTTGTCTTCAAATATGAAATGTGTTTTTCCTGTATATGTCTTCCCATGTTTTTGAACTAATCCCTTGTGTAATGTTGTGAATTTTGTGAACCAGTACGCATGTATATCGTCGTCTCCCGGTGCTCTCCACTTTGCTATCTTTCTATTTTTTTTTTCGTTTGGGTTTCATTGTTGACTATATTTTTACTGTTCCTTCATCGATTTTTTGTAAATCTTCTTTGATGCATTTCTGTCGTTTTAGTATTTCTATTGCGATTCGTTCGTTCTTCCCATACCTTTCTCCAGTAAAGTCTTATTCCGTCGGGTTTGCCGTTCTTTTTTTGGATTTCCCCGTTCACATTTTGGTAGATTTGGCTTTCATTGTCTTCAAATGTCCTGATTTGCTTGCACTATTCAGATCTAAATCTGTATCATCTCAATCTCCCTATTTTTGCTTCTATGTTTTAGCACAGTTCTACGCGTTTTGTGGTTAGCCTTTCCCTGCTAGTCACATTTCCAATTTTCCATCTTATGCACGTCGCTATATATCTGTTTATCATTTTGGCTTCAATTTTATATGTGTTCACTTGCAATTCTAGCCTTATTTACAATCCAGGTTTTGACAGTGCATTTTTCGATGACTGTTTTTTTATTCTGATTATTAACTTCATGCTTACTATCTTGGAACCTGTGTGAAATAAATTTTTAAAGTCTGTGATGATATCTGTTGGGATGTGTTGGAGGAGCTTGTTAACATTCTCTGTTTTCGTTTTTAATTTTTTTTCTGCTCTTGGTTCCTGAACGATGTGAACTTTTCTTTTCCTCGTTAGAACAGTATTTTTTGTATGTCATCTCCTATCTCGCTTTTATTGTTCTCTATCCCAACGTTTTTTATTACATTCTTTGCAGATTCTCCGCCTGTGATGTTCCAACATGGGGGTCTTGCGTTTGTGAAGTTTCTACACGGGTGGTTCCACTGGGGGTTACTTCATTCTCAATTTCCTCTTTTAATTCTCTCTGTATTTATGTAAGGTCCAGCTTTGAGAGCAAGTCTGCTTTGAGTATCTGTCTTGCTTGGTCCGCAATTATTTGTTCTGTCGTATGGTATTCGCTGGACAAGCGCCATAGCTTTTTCATTCGTTTCTTATGACTCCATATTTATATAAAGGGTGGCTTCTAAAATAGCATTCCATGACTATTCCATTTTTTGTCCTCATCCACTTCTTCCTTAGAGGGTTTTTATTTATTGTTTTGGTTGTATTGGTTTAGTTGATATTATTATTATTATTATTATTATTATTATTATTATTATTATTATTATTATTATTATTATTATTGGCTCACATGGAGCTTTCACACAAGTCAACAAAAGGTCTGATTGGAAACCTGTGGTGTTCTCTGGAAGCTGAGTGGCAACAAGTCTCCCCAGACGTCCAGCTCTCCCCACCTCATTCGATAGCATTTGCAAATGAATTTGCATCATCGCAACAGCCTCTTACCAGGTATCAATCGCTAATAGCGGCCATTGGTTTATACTGAAATTTAAGTGGAACTCAGCCTCCTCAAGGTCCCAGTTGTCTTTGCGCTTGTCCAGTCGAGGTCTGGTTAGCGCTCGCTCCTCGGTCTTTCAGTCCTTATTGGCCCGTCTTGGCCCTTTGGCATCACTTTGTTATTGGAGGGAATGGTGATGAAAAAATGGGGTGGAGATGCATGATGGGGGTGTAGAATTTATAGATACGCTATTTCGGTGTTCTTCATTCTCCGTAACGCTTATTCGTTATATTGTCTTATTATTATTATTATTATTATTATTATTATTATTATTATTATTATTATTATTATTATTATTATTATTATTTATTTATTTATTTATTTATATCATTTTTATTGTTATTATTATATGTTGGTTAGATATATCGATCCGTATGAACTTAAACGTCAATTCAAGTGTGAGATGTAATTACATATGTAAACGAGCGTTCATATCTGATATGGAAATGGGAAAGAATTTTTGCAGTTATTAGATGTTGGACATGTCTTGCAGGCTAAAAAATGCCTAACTGCGAACGAAGTAACGGCATAGTTCAACGATGCACATCATTGATTAATTTCTATGTCCGAACATGCAGTGTACTCCAGTAATATTAATAAAATATTAGAAATGCAGGAAAAATAAGGTAATATATATATATATATATATATATATATATATATATATATATATATATATAATTTAAATATAAGAATTATTTGCAGAACATTTAAATGTGATATTTGTTTTCTGCGAACACAAACACCTATGAAAAACAAGTTCTTTTAAGGTAAGTTCTGTTTCGCTCTACAATATTACAATAAACACCACTCCTAAAAAAATAGAAGACTAACCCAAGAACGTGGCCATAAAATGGGTGCTAATTTTACATTAAACATTCTATAGAAAAGTGATCCCCATACATTTTGCAGTTATAATTTCTTCATACCTTGAAAACTACTCCTTTGCCACATAGCCCATTACGCAATGTAAGTAATTTCCTTTCCAATAAGCTTTCATTCGCTTAATTCCGATTAATAGTAGCTGAGATTCGGAACTTTTTAAATTGCAAAATGGTGGTATATCTATCTATCTATCTATCTATTTATATATATATATATATATATATATATGCATATATATAAAGGGGGTGGGAACAGTAGTCTAAAGAGCAGAGCGTAATTTGATGTGATAGTAAAATTACTAATTTAATTAACATACCAGAACAGAACAGTGCGCGTTGTAATTCAGATATATAATAAGCTCGATAGGCAAATATCCGAAAGCTACTTTAATATTTAGTAATGCGATTGATAATTTAAAATTCACATTAGAATTAAGAATTAAAAATGTGTTTCATAAGAAGGAACAACAACAAAGTAAATAATTGTACGGTCGTTTCGGAAACGATGTTTTTATTGTGATAGACATCCGGCCGGGACAATAATTTTGCCATATATTTTTTTTTAAAACAAAGTGTCCTCGTCAGCAAAAATATTGGGCGTTTTTTTATATGTAAAAGACACCGTAAATAAACCTAGCCATTTTTAAGTAAGGCAGCTGTATCTGTTCATTACATCATTAAACAGGTGTGGTCGTAACGGGGTCTTAAGAGCAATAGACTGTCAAACTGATTGTGTGACAGACTGTCTAATGCCTATAATAATGTTTACTTTTATTTTTGGTGCAAGAATTGGATAGTTTATTAATCTAACCTGATTGGCCACTGGTTTCTTCATTCGTTATAATAATCTGTCGTAACCTATTTAGGATGATAACGATCTTGGATCTTCACACCAGACATATAAAATACAGTAATCTATAGGCGTGGTATAAATGAATGTTGCTGTTTAGAGTACAACTGAAACATGGTAATTGCTTTTTCATTTTAAAATTAAAATTAAAATTTTAAATTTTAAGCAATTATATATGACACAATTTCATAACATTACCAGTAGGTTCTCTTCTATGCAATGTATTCTGCAGTGTATTGTAGACTAAATAACTGAGCACAGCATGTAAAACGTTCTACTAGAACAGACAATCTATAGATTTTATTGAAAATGGACGATTTTACTGATTTCGATGGCAATAAAAAATATTGAGGCGATAATCATTCCTTGACGATCCTTCAATCTGGACAATGCCGGTTTCTCCTGCTAGTATAACCCCATATATATATATATATATATATATATATATATATATATATATATATATATATATATATATATATATATATATATATATATATATAATGTTTCAGTATTTTCCCTTTACAGAGAAATCACGCCGTCAGGTCAAGGATATCCGTCGCCTAATGACAATATTTCTCTGCAACGATATCCTTGGCCTGATGACGTGATTTCTCTGTAACGGGAAATTACAGAACCATGTGTGCACATGTGTTGCCGTTTGTTTGTAGAAACGAATTAAATGTAATATTATGTTTAACGCATTGAGATATTTTTCGTTTGGTAGATACATGTTTGTTTAAGGAGATATATTTCTCGAAATATAAACCGAACTACCGCATATATACACACGCAATAGAAACGATCTTGGATCAGAGTTGCATTTGTAGGGTAGCTAATTACTTTATAATACTATAAAACAGAACACACATTCTACAGACCAATACAAGAAACACACACGCCCACTCTCACACACATACACACACACCCTATCCTACGTACCCAGTTGACCAATTACCAACGTGCCCCTCACCTTCACTCAAGTAAAATAGGGAAAAATGAGAAAAAACAAAGAAAGATAAGTAAAAACACAAGCAGATACAGGGAGAGAGAAAGAGAGAAAGAGAGAAAGAGAGAAACAAATGACAACAGTGACAATTGTCCGGCCCTAACGAACCAGTAATAAAAATTGAACATACGAATGAAGAGTAGACTCATTTACACATCTTTTCACCCTTGGAAACATTTCAAACGAACAACGAAAATGCTCTTTTACATTTTAAAGACATCTAAAGTCTATTCTAAATATTTTACATTCTAAATATTTTCTGAAGAGGACGTTTCACAGAACGCCTGAAACGCGTTAAAACTATTTCAATGATGTAAAAACATTATTACAATGATCTAAACATAATTTTTAATGAAAAGCCAAAACACAGAACAATAAAATAATGTTAAAAAATACACATTGTTTGTGCCCCTCTCATTTAAATATATATATATATATATATATATATATATATATATATATATATATATATATATATATATATATGGGTAATATAAAAAAAATACGATCGATTCTTTAAAAAGAAAGACTGATCCGGACAACAACTGGATTAACAACGGTCTTTGAAGCTTATGTAGAATACCAATAAAACAAGAAAACGCAATATAAAATATATACTGATGCATATGGATTTATTCATTTATTCAATAAGGAGGACACATCAATTAGGAGTGTATGATCAGTAAATTTCTTGTAACCATGGTATATCCAAGTCTAAGGGCTGTTTAGAGGAGATAAGATGCTAGGTAACCTATTAAGGATGCGATCTAGCGTTTGTTAAATTAGAAGCGAAATAATCGTGCGTGAGAGAAGAATGATATTATATTGAACCTGTTGGGAGGGGGAATCAGGGACCAAAATTGGTCTCTGTCGTAGAACAGAAATATAGCTTTTATTATAAAATGAAGGTAGCTGCTTCAATATATGTGTGGCAATGCGCATCATACTATCGAGGATAATACAGGATTGAAAGTGCATGTTCATTAAACCATATATCTATACCTATCTATCTACATATATATATATATACATTTATATATATATATGTATACATATATATATATATATATATATATATATATATATACACGGTTTAATGAACATGTACTTTCAATCCTGCATTCTCCCCGATAGTATGATGGAAAGAGGTTACTTGAAATAGGGTACTCATGCATGGTGACTATGGATTAGTAGGGGGATCAGTATTAAAACATAGTGTTAAAATAGAGTATAAATTACTTGAAATAATTTATATAATAAAAGAATAAAAGATAGAATTTTTAAAAAGGATAAATTATAAAAATATACATAGATAAGATAGACGGTAAACAAATCGTAGAATAACGGTATAATATAGAAAGGAATTAGGGATATACTATTTAATACTATAAAATTATAAAAGTAACTATATCAAAAGATAAAAAAAAATTAAATTACATGGAAAATATAAGTAGCAAATGAATGGTGATTTAAAAATCTTCACTTATTTGCTACTTAAGGCCATTCTTTTTGTAATTCTCGTATTTTTATTTTATTATTTCATTTTATTTTGCTCTTATACTTCTGAAATACGTGTTATTTTTTGTTATTCCTTTATATTCCATGTTTAAAAAGGATGTGTCCTCTATAGTATTAGACCTAACTGAATGGTTAATTGTAGGTATTGACCATTTCATACCCTCTAAAAAGTTTCAGCAAAAACCTAACAGCCAGCCATGGTTCTCTCCAGAATGTGCTGATGCCATTGCGCACAGAAATCACTTTTTCCACTGCTTCAAACGTAATAGATGTATGGAAACTAAAGCCGTTTTCAGGACTGCCAGCAACCATTGTAAGAAAGTAATAAGGAACGCAAGAGAGTTGTATGCTCAATCTGTTAAGTCCAAAGTAGCTGAGCAGCGGCTTGGTTCCCACCAGTTTTGGCAAATAGCAAACAGAATCCTGAACAGAAGCGTGTGCTCCATCCCAACTATTATCAATGGACCTGAGGTAATCTCGTCAGCATCAGACAAAGCCAAACTCTTTGTCAAGAACTTTGCAGCTAATTCTACCCTTTGCGACCAAGACCACCAACCCCCAATATTTCCTCCTGTATCAGAAAACACGCTATGTGATATACGTATATCTGTACGTGATGTTGCGAAGCTAATCAAAAACCTTGATTCGAGTAAAGCAACTGGCCCTGGTGGTATTCCAATTATAGTACTCAAAAAAACTTCAACCTGAATTAGCGCCCATACTTACAAAACTGTTTAAAAGTTGTCTTAAGGAGAATAGTTTCCCATCTCCCTGGAAAATCTCATCAGTATGCCCTGTATTTAAGAATTCAGGTGATCGCTCATCCTCCTCCCAGTACAGGCCAATAAGTCTCCTGTGCGTCATGAGTAAGTTGCTAGAATCTGTGTTAAATACAGAAGTACCTCAACAAAAATAACCTTCTTGGTGACACTCAATATGGTTTCCGTTCTGCTAGATCTACAGCAGATGTCCTTACAGTTATATCGCATAGGATTAGCAAATCTCTCGACGGTGGCAATCTTTCTAGGGCAATTGCTCTTGACATATCTAAAGCCTTTGATAGGGTATGGCATAAAGGTTTACTTCATACGATCGCTAGCTATGGTATAGCTGGAAAAGGCTTCTCAATTATTAAATCATTTCTTTCTGATAGGTTCATAAGAGTAGTAGTTGAGGGGCAAAAATCAGAAGCTCACAGTATTAATGCCGGTGTCCCTCAGGGATCCATCCTGGGCCCAACTCTTTTCCTGATCTACATTAATGATCTTCCAAATCATATCATTACATCATTTGTAGACATTTATGCTGACGACACTACCATTTATGGTACCACATCTAAGACAGTAAACGACCAAGTTCTCTCCAATTCTCTCTCCTCTGATCTTGAGCATGTAGTACAATAGGGAAAGGAGTGTCTGGTTACTTTTAATGCATCTAAAACCAAGCTTCTCTCTTTACATCATCAACATTCTAATTCACATTTGTCATCAATTGAAATGAATGGCTCTCGTCTTCAGGAGGCCTCAAGTTTTGACAAGCTTCTGGGCTTGACCATTATGCCTGATCTTAAATGGAACACGTATATCAAATCTGTTGCCAAGGCCGCTGGAAAAATGGTGGGATCTTTCTATCGATCCAGTAGATATCTCACTGCTGATGCTATTCTCTACCTATATAAGAGCCAGGTACGTCCAAGGATGGAATACTGTTGCCACATCTGGGCAGGAGCTGCTAGAAAGGACTTGCCCTGCCTTGATAGAGTTCAAAATAGACTTCGTAGCCTCGTAGGAGATGTCCTTTTCTCCTCCTTGCAACCTCTATCTCACAGAAGAGATGTTGCGAGTTTGTCTCTGATGTATCGTTATTTTCATGGAAAGTGTTCAACTGAGCTTCAATCTATGGTCCCCCCCTCGCCAAACTTTCACAAGAAACACTCGTCTAGCTGTAAACACTATCAATAATTCCCCCACTCTTTATCTGTGCCTAAACCTAAACGTAGATTCCATGAACAAAGCTTCTTTCTTAGAACTGCACGCCTGTGGAATTGTCTTCCGTTTTCCTGCTTTCCGGCTGACTACAATATGGTTGTGTTCAAGTCTAAAGTAAATAAGTTCTTGATGAGCCGTTCCATATAAGTTATTAAATTTACCAAATTTTCATTACTAATGATTACTATATTGACCAATTTCTACTGTCCACTCTTTAACCCTTATCCTTGAGTGGCCTCTGGGCCTTGATAATGTGGTGATGCCTTTGTAAAAAAAATATTTAAGTTGAGAATAGGTGCATTTTCATGGTGGAAATGTCACTTGAGATGTGCCAACCTGGGCTCGACAAACCCATCCTGAACTTTCTTAAAACATCAACAGATAATTCCTTGTCATTTCAGTGGGAACTCAGTACAATCAATTATGACCGTATTGTAAAAAAAAAAGATGTATCTTACATTTCTGTGTGGATTTGCTCTGTTTGGTCTTCTTGGAGTCCCAGCATGCTTAAACTTGAAAGGCTGTCTCTTGCTCTCTGGGCCATAGCATTGTATCCAGCTTTAATCAATAACTGCGAGATCTGAATTGCTCAGCTTGACAATTTTTCTGCTGTCATAAAAACGTCTTCGTTTGTCATCTTTGAGCTTGAGACAAAGTACATACACATCTTCTGCATCTTTAGTTCCTCGAAAATAACTGTGTTTTCAGTTCCCACACTGACATCAAACCGTGCACTTATTGTTTCTATTAATACACGACGGTCCTTATCCTTGAAATCTATTATTTGCCTTATCAACTCATGTATACTGACTTCTTTACTCCTCCTATTCCTCTCATTGTCCGGAACAGGCAACCCGTCTTCCTTTAATCTTCAGGCAACTCAAAAGCTTACGGTCGAGTCATGCAAGATTGTCCAAAATCAGTCTGAATTATTCTCTACATTCTTTTTGCATTTTTATTACGTTTAAAATGGAATATTATTGTTTATCTATCTTATATAACGTTCTCACGTCCAGATTGCAGTTTATGTAATTACCCAGATGTGGCAATCAGGATTTAATTAGGTTTAATCCAATTCCTACTGTATTTATTTCGACCTTAAATCCTAAAAATTAGTCAGTCATCTCATGCATACACGATATCATACTGAATTTTCATGCGTGTTCGACAATTTTAGAGGCCTGTACAAATATCCGTAAACTTATTTAAGACACATCGTATATATTAGACATTGGCTTCATCTCTGTAAGAATTTACAAAAAAATGTATTATTCGACAAGGAAGACAAATTTCAAAGTTAAATATTTTCCTTGGACCATGGGGCTTTAAAAAATGGTTATTTTCCTTGTAGGAAGGTAATTAGCAAAATAATATTCATAAGCAGTGTATTAATTGTTCTAGTCAGCACATTAATCAGGAAGGTAAATTATGAAAATCTTATATTTGATACAGAAATGTATTAGTTAAAATGATGTCCCCAAGGAAGGCCAGACTCGATTAAGGAAAGTGAAACAATATGACACAATTCAAACACAATGTTTACTAAGATTTTTGATGCAGTGGTTACAGTCTAAATACGGATTATATTAATGGATATAAGAGAAGCTGTAATCCTCTTTGTGTAAACAAATGGAGATCAGACGTTTGGATAATGTCTGAACATTGTTAGTTCACATGTTCGTCGTAGTTACAACCTATTAGTGGAACGGTTAGATGCGACGACTGTCGCTTAGATGGTCGAGTTATAAACCTGGCTTGAGGTAGTTTCTTGTCTAGCAGCACTGATGAACAGTAATAGGGTAATGTATGTTGAGGATTACTTTATATATATATATATATATATATATATATATAAAGAGAGAAAAAATAGATACATTAACATAGTGTAAACACATTGCATAATCTTGAATATATAATTATATGAATGGGATAATTTTATAAATATACAATGAGTGCATATAATGTTACATCATTGTTATTTTTATTAATTATATAAAGTTACATTACCCCTTAGAAATAATACCCACATTTAGAAATAAAAATTATATTAAATTTTGCTTGCGCTGCAGTTATAAATTGAATTTAATTTTTTAAAATCCTGATGATAGATTCTCTTAAATTATTCTAGTCAAAACTCATTCTAGAAAGAGATGGTGTACTAACGAGAGGGACCGTATGACGTTTGTGAATATCTTAAGTGTAAGAAATTTTGTAGACTGAACTGGATTGAAACTTGAAACACAAATTAACCAACAAGTAAACCCTCGGAGTAATTATATATTTTATTTCAATAGTGAACGTATGTTTAGGGTTCTGTAAAAATGAATTTTAAACTTTGTAAGTCTAGGGTGACAATCAGGATTCGGTTCTGGGGTCGGAAAGGAGTGAGTCACTCGCTCGACAACAGCATGTTTCTGCCTTCTTCTTTTCCAATCGACCACACCTGACCTCTCGCTACCAATGTCACACAGCACAATCTGAACGTCAGCAATACGAACTTCTTTTCGAGATTTTTACGACTCTTTGCATTCCGAAAGAGCGATGCAGATACGTCCGGTGCGTTTTTTTTCTAACCATATACCCCACACGCCACCCTGAACTTCGAGATCAATAAGACACTTCATAATCCTTCATCCAAGCAGGCCTCCTCCTCTTACGTTGAGGGCTCTGTGGGACAACTTCTTGAGGGTTGACGTTTTCAGGTTCACGACAGACATACTTGTCCAGTTGTAAAGGATAACAATGTTGGGCTAAGTTAGATTGGGGTTCATCGTAAGCTTCTTGGTGGCTCTTGACTTCCTCCTCGCCACTGCCATCACTGCGCACAGGCAGGTTACACGACGCATGTCTGGGATATGCCGGGAACGCCATTCACCATCACGAGTGCGTTCCCGTTACGATCCCCCTTCCCCAGCCAGTGGTACATTTTGAATTGGGGGGCTTCACCTACACCTCCTCGCCCACTTTAATGGTAGCTTCTTCACTCTCAATTCCTACCGTTTTGTCGCACGGATGCCGCCACTTATATGCGAAGATGGTTCTATGAGGCACAGTTGTCTCATCTTGTCTGGTTTTCTGTGAGATGTTGTACCCTCCATGGGTGAAACCTTGCTTTTTTCTGCAGCAGCCTTGATGGTGCGATGATTCCTCTCCACTATCCCATTGGCACTCAGCCAACATGCTGCCATAAAAAAATGCCTTACTCCCCACTTATCACACACCTCTTTAAAGACTTCTGATCGGAAATCGGGGCCATTGTCGATAAATAGTTGCTCAACGGGTCCTCTCTCCAAAAATATTTCTTCGATGACCCCTACCATCGCCCATGCAGCTTTTGCCCTGGTCTCTCTCCATATGGCAAACTTCATCGGTACACAGTCGACCGTCGACAGATACAGTTATGGCGATAATTAGTCAGATCAATGGTCAATCGTTTCCAGTCCTCCGCAATGTGTAACTCTCCTACTTCGCGTCTGGATTGTCCGGGGTCTATCGATTGGCACTCCTGACACTGTTCCACTACATTCCTGACCTCATGCTCGGTTGTTTCCGGGTAAACCTCTCTTGCCAGGAATAACGACCGTTCTCGACCAAAGACGTGCATTTCATGTAATTTTTAAGTCCCTTCCCTGCATAGTATACTGAGGAAACCTCCTTTATCTCTTGCAGCCAGGCCTTCTTTGCCCGTGTCATCGAATCCGCCTTATTCTTTTCTGATGGGATCAGCACTACAGATACCTTCAACCGGCATTCCGCTATCAAATCTGCGAGTGCTCCAAGCCTGCGCTTGATCAGCATTTCTGCAGCACCTCTGGTCCTAACTCTCTTATCGCCAGTCACTGCCGACCTTATCCATGAAACTACCGTTGCCGAATCGGATTTGATTTTAATTGTTTTCAACCCCACTTCAGGGCCAGATTGGTTCCTTTCATAGTGGTCTTCAGTTCGGCTACGTTGATATGGGAGTAGTTGTTTTTCTTTCTTAGCACCCGCCGCATCTTCCACAGTTACACCTCCCATCTTTAATACGACGCCCAATGCCAAAGTGCTGGCATCACACCAAATCACACCCGCATATCCGCCGCTGACGTACTATTCCCCCTTTACTGGGTCTTCTTTCGTCACTCTCGCGATGATTTCTTGTAGTATGTTCGTGATCTCCTCCCAGCCATCAGTGCTCATTTGTCGTTTAATAAAGCTGCACACTATCTTGAACCAGCCGGCGATTGGATAGTGTCCCACCAGTCTCCAGCAGACCGAGAAGAGTTCTCGTGCTGTCAGGTCGGTTCCGATTTCGGGTACTGCATTCCCTCGTCTAAAGACAAGGCTTCCCTTGCCATCTCGGCATAGTTTCAAACCCAACCCCGCTTCTCCATCCATGGACTCCGCCGGTTTTGCAGTCAACCCATACCTCGCGACATGGCCTCTCACTTTCTCCGCTGTCACCTCTGCTTCCTCAACGAGAATGTCGTCAATGTACGACCTAGTGGCCTTATCCATTGTACAGACTTTACTCAGCACCGTCTTCAGTACGGCAGTCATAATTTTAGCCCAAAGCCTAACCTTGTAAGGCAATACATCTTCCCCTTGTACCGGACAAATTCATGTTGGCAGAGTTTTTCATCTACATGGATCTGGAGATAAACCGACTTCAGATCGACAATCTTAGAGGCTCGCTCCATCCTCCTCCATTTCCTCATAACCTCTTCGCATACGTCAATCCCCTTTCCAGTATCTACGTATCTATTTAATTCTCTGAAATCCATTGCCGGTTTAACTTTGTTCTTTGTGGGTTGAACAACATCCAGTAATGGTAGCACTCCGTTTTCTTCCCTGCCCACGGTTCCAGAATTCCATCCTCTATCCACCTTTAGACTTCTTCCTCGAATGCTTTTCTTATTTCTCCTCGCAGTGTTTTCTCGTAGGAGCTTACTTTGTTTCATAGTTCCGGAGGGCCGAAAATCCATTTCCATTCCACCGTCCACCTCTCAACATCAGACCTCGCCAGGAAATCCTCGTCCTCGATGCAGCAAGCCTCCGGTCTTTGCGTTCTGATATTTCTATCACCTTCATCTTCTGCCATTCCTACTGCGCCCAGGCGTCCGAAAGTTACTTTGCCCCTCTCTCCCCGTAGCGCCCCCAGTTGGTTGATCGCACTTACACCTAAAACCACATCAACATCACCAACCAGACGATCCAACACCAGGGCTCGTAGTCCAATAGGCAAAACTTGCATTAGTACTTCCGATGTTGTCACTCGTAGGCATTTCACCTCCCTGCAATCCACGATCTTAATACTCCATCATCTAGCGACATTCTTCTTTACCAACGTCGTGGTACAGCCTTTGTCAACAAGGGGCATGCCTCTTTTCCCATTGACTACTGCCAGTAACTGAGGCAACGTTTCGTTGTGCGCCATTTCCACATAGAAGGGGGACGACTGGCGCAATGGCTTCCCTTCACTCGTTCCCTGGTCCCGTGAAGCAAGGCAATGGCGGCTAATGTGCCCCACTTGTCCACATCGGTAGCAGGTGACGCCCGGTCTCGGCTCTTTGCAGCCCTTGAGCAGGTGAGGACCCTGGCAGTGGAAGTACTTGATGGCAGGTTTCCCCTTCTGTCGCCTCGCTGCCTGTCTCTCGTCATTCAAGTGGGACATCATGCACTTATTTCCACTCAATCAAGAGATCGTCCACTTCCATCGTATTGATCTCAGTGATTCTCTGCATGTTCGCGGAGATTTCTTCTGGGAAGCCTTTCACTCGGTATAGATTTACCGTCATCACCAGGCTCCTTACCACGTAACCAGCCAATCCTGCCAGTATTCTGATCTTCGCAGCAAATACGTTAACAGATTCGCCAGTCCACCTCAATCTTGCAAGCTTGCCGAATGCGTCAAATGGACTCTCAGCGAAAGCCAATTTCAGTTTTTGCTCCACTGAGGAAAAGTCTCCCATATCTACATCGCGCATCTGCTGGTAAATAGTGAGGGCTTCATCCTCTAAGTAGAGCGGCAGCAGGATGATCACGTGTTCGAGTTTTGCAACCTTGCAACCATCTTTAATTTTTCCAGCCATTTAATTAGGTCACCCTCCCCAGTGAAGGATCTCAACATCTGAGTTGAGAGTCTCCAGTCAGCCATGTTAAACTGCTTAACACGCCGAAATAGCTTCTAGGGTTACAATCCGGATTTGGTTCTGCGGTTCGGGAAGGAGTGAGTCACTCGCTCGACAACAGAACGTTTCTGCCCTCTTCTGTTCCAATCGACCGCCAATGTCACACCGCACAATCTGAACCTCAGCAATACGAAATTCTTTTCAAGAGAAGATGTTCACGACACTTTTCCTTCCCAGAGAGCAATGCAGATACGCCGGGTATATTTTTTCTGACCATGTACCCCACAGTAAGTTTAAGTTAATTCGTTTCGTCACGTAGTAAAATTTCATTTTATATCAGGTTTGTGCTTACCTTGGCGGTGTAATATTTAATCTTGAACTGTAAAATGTTTATCATTTGTATTCATAACCATAACGAACTTTAAATTATATAAATTTATTCAATCAACAAGGTTGCATAAAATTCTTTAGATTTTGATGTAAGTTATTAATGTAACTCGTTGTCAATCATCTTTTTCGTGTATACGTAATGGCTTTGCATTTACTGAAAAAAGGATATGCTTTCGGACTAGATTGGGAGAATATCTCCTAATTTACCAACATAATTCAATGGGATGTTCGATCAGCAGTGTGATGTTAATTAATGAAAATAGGGCAATAAGCTTCTGTCTGGTAGTCCTCATTATTTAATTAAGAATTTGACTACATTTCTACTCGACAAGCGAAAATATAGCTTTTATAGTCTTGGGGTTCCCCAAGGGAGACTTCATATTCACAAAATTCCCCTACCAAATTTCTCACTCATAGGGGAGAAAGTCTCTTAAATGTCCATGATCCCTACGAGCTCGCAGTGACCGTCACTGAAGTCCAGGATTCAGGGTCGGAGTACTCAAACAATTAGGCTCTCCATTGTAAGCCTATCCGTTGGCCCCAAAATATTTTGCTCCGAAATGTTTCCTTCTTATTAGAGCAGACCGTTCTGCGTCAAAGACAGCCTCTGCATAAACACGTTTTTCCGGTGCTAATTCTTTATCTGCCATTGATCCATGTGCTGCACCATCCGAAATGTCTAACGGAGCCCTAACCAAACGGTTTTATTAGACGTCATGTTAGGATCCTTCCTGACGATACACAGTAGGGATCGTATGGCGTATAATGCACGAAGGAGATTTTCTCAATTATCAATTGAACATCCGGTGTTTGATGCAGGCAAATTAACTGTCTTTCAATTAATGCCGTTATTTTTAGGGTTGTAGGGAGTTATCTGGCATATGGCTACTCCTTGTTTTAGTAGAACTTGTCGATGCAGCTTCGACATGAAAAGAAGCCTCCCGGTTCGAATGCATATAGGCAGAGACTCCAAAGACAGCGAATAATAAATAGAGGCATTGTATAACTGTGTGAACAAGGGAAAGTAAAAGGAAACCGTGAATATTTGTCGACAACAGATAATATATCCGACAACAGATAATATATATCCGTTCTTGTTTTGTTTGGTAACGGTCCTTTAAAAGAAAGATTTAGTCTTCCGAACAATAGTGTTGCTTTTATTAAAATGTAAGTTTTATGTTTACAAAATCGAGGCTTTATTTCAACATACGTTCAGCAGGAATGTGTAATTCTTTTTACCCCCTTCACCGAGAAAAGCGAGGTTCTGCGCCTCACAGCATGAACCATTCGAGTAATGCTCGGGTGTTGATTATTATGTAGCGTTCGGTGTTCGTCCTCGCTTGATGCCGTACATCATACTCTTGGCAGTACATCAACTGTTAAGTTCTCTACTGGATCATTAGCTGACAAAAAAGAGAAACATGATATTTCAATTCTCCCCCTCACTATTTTCTCATATTTAATTTTGCTTATATTCTTAGAGTTAAACATAACATTTTAGTCATTAACAATTAAAAGTGGCGTCCGATCAAGTACTGCATCAATTTTCTTCATGCCTGGACTATGGCGTAGGCTTCCTTTTCAATTGCGGAGTGGCGTCGTTCTACCCATTGAGAGGATCCTTGAGAAAAAGGATATAGGAGGATTAGCTCGTCTCAAAGAAGCAGCAATATCACAGTCTGATGCATCCGTCTAAAAAAACTACAGGAATTGTTCTTGTCTAATTTTATAATTGCTGATTTCGCAATATCTTTTTTTCAGTCTCTCAAATGCCTGTACGACTTGACGAGATATAGGAAACGTCTCTACTTGTTTTATCAAAGAAACAATATTTTTTTATTATTATTAGAAAAAAGTCTGCTTTTCACTGCTATGGGTTTGTAGTTTCCAGTTAGGTTTTCGAACAGTGACGGGTACTGTCGCCAATCCACAAATTTATAATGCCGCCATTTAACCACCAAACGGAATTTTATCCTGCGAGTGTTGTTGCAAAAAATCGTATCTCAGTATTATTTCGCAATAAAGGGTTTTCATTATGGATAATTTAGTGGTTTCATGAGAAAGGTCGTTAATAGCTAGTCCACTAAACAATAACTACTTGTGCAGACAATGATGCGTTAGCCATTTTTACTTTTCATGGTTTTTACCAATGTTTCTTTGATAATTTTTTCTGAGCTGTCAGTACCGCCAGTACAATAGTTTTTGAACGACAGTCTGGAGTGGTGTCTAAAGTTGCAGATGTATTTTGACGAGTGATTTTATATCGGATTTTAGAAGATTTGCATACCTTTGCAAAATGCCAAGTTTTCAACATTTATAACAACGAGTATTTCTGGCAGGGCATAATACTCGTATTAAGATAAGCCACAAAAATATTAGGTGTCTTTTTTTAAAGTGCAGTGACGAGCTGTTCTTGAAACTTCGGACTAGCGTCATGAGGGAAGGCAGTAGAAACAGACGCGTTTAGTGCGGCGCAAATTGTGTCGAGCTGTAAGTTGAACTAGATTGCTCCATACCACATTCGAAGGTATAGGTTTGCTCGAAAGTTGTTCTATGTGTAAGAGACTTATTTTCAAGAAGACGTTGTCTTATTTTACCATAATCTAAGCTGTTAATTAAGGCGTCCAACATGTGTTGTTCTTAGGCTTCTGATTCCGTCATTGGGCAGAAGTTGCAATCTTTGCCCAGTGTCCGTAGGCTCTTAAGGAAATGATCCAGGGTGTGCCTACGTCTTGTCGGCGAGTTAGAAATAGGTGCCTAGAAAAGTCCTCAATTTTAGGGTTTGTATGTATCGTCCAATATATCGATTGCTTCTACGTAGGTAACGCAATCCGAGATCATTTGGTTGAGTGTAAGACAGGCAGTTAGTTAGCAGCGCATGCTTATTCATGGAAAGTCCCGGGATTTCTGAATGCAGAATCTCGATAAAATTTGTAAAATACCCTACCAATGTTTCCAGCACTCGTCGGCTGAATCGATTTCTGAATCTGTTGCTAATGCAGCCGGTCACATAAAATGTTCCATTCTTTAATTGAATAAATTGTAATGAAAACAGGATGATAAATATCCGTCTAGTAATCTTTAAGAATTCGACTATTGTTCAACTCGACAAGAAATACCCAGTTTTATAGTCTTGGATGATCAATGGAGATAATCCATATTTACAACAGTCAATGCGAGCATGATAATTAATGGAGGCATGCTAACTTTACTTTGCATGAAGAAGACCGTTCCGGCTAAACACTGTAGTGAATATTGCAGAAAATATAAATGATCCTTTAAAATATGTAAGAAAAAAGTTATTATCAATCCTGATGGTATGGTTATGTGATAAAGGTATGTACAAAATATATTACAATAGTTTAGTAGGCTCTTAATGACGGAATACGAAGCCTAAGAGCAACACATGTTGGACGCCTAAATTAACCTGGTAAGTATATTGTTTTTTTAAATATTTTCTGCGGGAGGTAACAGAGGTTCGAAGTAAACGGGAGTTGGCGAAGGAGAAGTCGACCCAAAAAGGGAAAATATGAATTATGTAGTCCTCGCTTATCGGGATGTATTGTAGCACTCTCTGTCTTTCTTAGACACTGAGGAAATAGAGTAGCTTTGTTTGTTCATTCTATTCATTTATCTCTATTAAATCAAGTAGCTGTAAAACACACACAAACGTAAATATATATATATATATATATATATATGTATATATACGTTTGTATATATATATATATATATATAGAGAGAGAGAGAGAGAGAGAGAGAGAGAGAGAGAGATGGATGGATAAATATATAGTACACCCCCACACACATATATGTGCGTGTGAGTGTGTATGTGTGAGCGATATTTAAAATACGAAGACATTAATATGATGTCATGAGTAAATTTCAAAACTCAGTGATCCTTATAATTGTTGGACCACACCCACGCACAAACATATGTACATACATCATAAGCAGCACACACACGCATGCAGACGTGTCTGTGTATATATATGTGTGCATGTCTGTGCGCGCCTATGTGTTTATATGTATTTGTGTTTGTAAAATATATTCACATACTAAAATAATTTTACGTCTTATCCGATAATAATCATTGGGTTTATTATATAATTGTCTCATAGCCTAGCCTGTGTTTTAATAGACGATAGAGAGATTCAGTTTCAGAAACACACACATATGTGTGTCTGAGTGTTTGTGTGTGAAAAACAGAGTGAGAAAGAGAAAGAGCGGGGGACACACCAAAAGATTAGATCAATTTTAAAAGATAAGTATTGTAATGTCGACTTTCTTGAAATGTAGGAGATGATTTTTACAAATCCCTGAATTCTATGACAAAAAGATATTAAGGATTTATATATTTCGTTGGTGTTTTCTTTGTTTAACATTCAGTTTTTCCTTTCGACAAAATATCAGCATTTCGAATATTTGTTAGATGTGTGTTAATGTTGTGTTTCCATGACAGCAAGACTAACGGGCAACAGGGCTCCCAGTTTGCCCGGATGTGACGCATTCGCTTCATTTCATGATATGAAAAGTAATGACTGGTCATATCCGAAGGGGGAATTCCAGGAAGTGGAAATAAAACAATGAGAACTTCCAGGCAAAAAAGTAATAATGGAAAAATGAGATGAGATAACACAATCACGCATAGACAATATACAAAAAATGTAATATAAAAAAGATGTAAAGATTTCGAATAATATGAAAATGCTTTCATATAAATAATAAAAAAAATAACTATGGAAGTCTGCTAATAAGAAACGAATGTGTATCGTTTGTAAATTATATGTTGCCATGGTGACAGTTAATATTGATTTTGATTGGTTGATGGAGCAAGGAGTGAACATGCTTAGTCATCATGCTATGGATGAACGATTGCAAATAAATTCAACTCTCAAGCCTTACTGTTTAGCTATATATATATATATATATATATATATATATATATATATATATGTATATATATGTATATATATATACATATATATATATGTGTATATATGTATATATATATATATATATATATATATATATATATATATATATATATATATATATATATATATATATATATAAACTAACATGGGTAGCCCGCGTTGCCTGGGCTGAGTTGATGAAGTTCCGTTTGAAACACGCCTGCCATACTAATCATTTTCATCATAGATAAAGTGGATACCGCCACAACAATTTCAGAAATAAAGGAACGAATAAAAACATTTAAATGTAATCGTCTCCAAAAAGAAGAATCAGATATTTCGTCAGAAGGGATCACTGAAAACTCATGGCTTTGTGAACCTAAAAACTCATGGCTTTGTGAACCTAAAAAAATAACGTTTATAAACATTAATGCGTGCATTTATTTATGTTTTATCTGTGTAAATGTATATTTTAGCGGCGTAAATAATTTGCCAGCCAAAAATATTAAAAAAAACTAATTTTTTTTATATAAAACACATTGTTAGACCCAAAGGCTTAATAACAACCAGAAACATCATTTTTTATTATTGTTTGTATCATTTATACTTTTTATTCGAGGCCGGTGTATTGCTTTTAAAATTTGGCCTTTCTAAGGTTTGGCAGATTGGCCTTTTTAACCTCTTACATTAACTATGTTTTGGCCGCCATATTTTTTTTAATGAAAGAGCGTAAAAAGACTGAAGTTGGCCTTTAAAAACCCAATTTGCCAAACCTAAAACATACCAAAATTTAAACGTGTAAGGCGTGCACATTTAGTATAATAAAAAAATGATATTTTTTGTTTTATTTCAGCCTTTGGATCTAATAATGTTTATATAAAAATAAAAACCGTTTATAATTTTTGGTCTGTCAAATAATTTACGCCTGTAAACTACATATTTACCTTCACTTTTTGTAAGGACACTTTTTACTAACGTTTTTTTTGTAAATAAAGGAGATTTTGGATGTGCTTTTTAGGGGGGGGGCTTTTCGATTTACTGTTTGTTGTCGTTTTATGTTTCTAATGTAACCCCTCCCCAACAAAAAAAAATAATTTGTCGTATTTTCGGCTTTGTTTTGTTTAATAAATTGTTAGGTAAAGTAGAGAATTGTCTTATAAAAAAAAAAAAATAAATTCATCGTTACTTTATGTGTCCAATGTAATTCCCTCCCCATCCATAAAAAAAAAACAAATTGTGTTTATAAGATTTTTCGCCCCCCCCCTCAATGCCCAAATTTTAACAAATGCTAGAGTTGACATGCCTCGTTGAACGTTCGGTGACCAAAAGGTGGGTTCTCATTTTACGTTAAATTTATATAAAAAAGTGATCCCCAACTCTAACATATTATTTTTTTTCCAAAATTTATTTTCTCTTAATATTTATAAAGGCTTTTTACATGTATTAGGCTGAAAAAAAAGTAGATCTCCATATATTAAGGGGTTAAACGCCGCTGGGTCATGACGTATAAAGTTACAGTTGTAATTAGAAAATTAAATTGGTAATCGATGAAATGGACGCGAAACAAGAAAAACAGTGTAAATTGTGGAATTTAGAGGGGGTCAGTAGATCTTAATTTGTTTACGTATTAAAAGAGGATGAATTACGCGGTAAAAATTTACCGATTTCTGTATTGCCGTAAGGAATAAAATAAAACAAACAAATGAATGTTTTCAGTTTTTTTCGTAAGTGTTTTTTTTTAATATTTAAAAAAAATCAATACGAACCAAACATTTTTTCTATCTACACAGAATTATTTTTCCAGCTAGAAACTTAATGAAATTACCAAATGATATTTGGTAAACGTTTGTTTTTTATGGATAGCATCTAGAGGCAAATAACTTTTAAACATTTTTAAAAGGTCGCTGTTGGAAATATTAATTCAAAAATAAATTAAATTAAATATATTATCGATATAATTGTTGTTTAAAATTTATTACATAAAAATTTTAAATAGAATACTTAAAATAATTATCTCGGTAAGAAGATTAACTAAGATACCGCTATTTAAATGTGAAAGAGAACAACAGCGCAAGATATAAACATGTGTGGATTTCATGGAGGGATAAAGTCTTACACCTAGGAGAAAGACCGTTATCTCTAAGAAATGAAACTGCATTAAATTAACATAAATGTAAAGAAAATATTATTTACATAAGATTTTGTAATTCATTTAGTATAATAGGCTATTGCATTTAATAATTAAATACTCCTTTGATTTTTAAATGGATAAGACTGGGTAAGTCACGTAGTAGCGGGACACACAATAACAAACATGCAATGCTCACAGACTTTTACTAGTATATAGGAAATACATATTTCCAGTTGTATAGATATTCGTATTTTATTCATGAGAAATTATATCGTTGTTGCTGTGATTGTTATTTATATGTCGGAGGCGTTGCTTTGTAATATTCAATCCGGGGGATAAAAGAAACAAAATGATGGAAGAGAAAGTGTTTTATTGCCTCTAGCAGTTGACATTGTTTACATCTATTGGTAATTATTACTATTTTATCGTGGCTTTATCAATGGCTTTGCTATGATTACCAATGGAAACCAATTAAAAAAGAACTCATTCGATCAGGGATGAAAGCACATACTTTTGTATGTGTAATATATTGAGAGCATATCAAAATTGTTTTCAGAGGATTGGATGTACATCGCATGTTGTATTATAAGTGTCCAATATAATAGGTGAATATGCAGAACAAAGAATAACTATTTGAATACGTCTATACAAATATCCTGTTACAGTTCGTGCATATATGTTTGTATGCAGAGCGTATAGCAGTAAACAATATTACACTCCCATCACTTCTCACTTTTTCTCATTATTATATTTCTTTGTACCTTTTACTATATATATATATATATATATATATATATATATATATATATATATATATATATACACACATATATATACGTGTGTATGTGTGTATTTGTATATGTATACGTATATATATATATATATATATATATATATATATATATATATATATATATATATATATATACTAGTTGTACCCTGCCACGCGTTGCAGTGGCTCAATTTGGTGTAATGGAAAAATTTAATAAAAGAGAAAATGCATGTTTCTTATATTAGTACAGCAATCCACTGAAAAAAGTGAAAAAGAAGGCGAAACTGAAAAAAATGGTACTCATGCAGAATTTGATCTGGATCCTCGAGAGTTTCTGTCAATCATTCATGTTTTGGACTTGACCAACAATCAGTGGATGAAGCCGAACGTAGCAAAAATGTTGAAACGCTAAATGTTTTTTTTGTTGTTGTTTTAAAAAATGTGATTTAGTAATTAATATTTGGTTGATGGTGGGGGGGAGGGGGTTACTATACACAGATTCGAAAAAGTCGTCCAAAAACAAATAAATGAAAGCAAAGGTGAGGTAATTTACGTTTATACCTAATTGGATAATTGTTTAGTGTTTTTATGTAATGTAAAATGTTTAATTGGCTCAAAAAAACAGAAATGGTCGCGAATTCTGTTGAATACGTTAAGTTTGGGAAAGTAAGTTGAAAACTAAAAACTATACAAAACAGTGTCTGAAACTCACCGAACATATGTTACCATGACATAGGCTGGCATAATGGATAGGTTTCTGACAGTATTTTGTATAGTTTTTTTTGTTTTAACTCACTTTCTCTAACTTAAAGTAATCAACAGTGTCCACCACCATTTGTAGCTTTCAAATACACCAATAAACACTGTTTTTCGAGCCGACTAAACGTTGCATTAAATGAAAAGGGTTTATATTACTAAACACAGATACAAAGAAGTTGTCAAAAAATAAATATATAACAAATAAATGTTATCAAAGGCAAGAAAAGTAAGTGTTCTACCTAACTGGATAAGATTTTAGTGTTTTTATGCAATGTATAATCGGTTCAAAAACATTCAATGTTTATCGGTATATCTGAAAAATACAAATGGCGGCAGACTGTATCGAACACGTTAAGTTTGGGGAAATTTTGGGAAAATGAGTTTAAACTAAAAATACTGTTAGGAACTCACTCAATATATGTTACCATGATGT
Source organism: Euprymna scolopes (assembly GCF_053919585.1). Lineage (NCBI taxonomy): Eukaryota > Metazoa > Mollusca > Cephalopoda > Sepiida > Sepiolidae > Euprymna > Euprymna scolopes. The sequence continues at coordinate 36,177,579 of NC_136497.1, forward strand.
AGGCTGGCATATAATCGGTGGTTTTAAACTTTTGCTCGATACAGGTGACGACTTTTAAAAATCCCTTTTAGTGATTACCTGGTTTGAGCATATTTGCACAACTAAACGGCAAATCTGCTCAAAAAAATCTGGTATTATTTTACTTTAAGGCTTGTTTCACGTTCATATATAACGAAATATTTTATTGTAGATTTCGGTGTGCTAAAAACGAATCTGCAAACCGTTTACGTAGCAAAAAAAAGTGTTCATGACATTCATGAAATTACTTTTTCGAAAAGTGGGTGATCACTTTTCAATGTAAATTTAATTAAGAATGAACACCCACTTTCTGGCCACCTGAGAGAAGGGCATTTTTCTGTTTCTTAGCTAAAAAGTTTTTTGTTTGATTTCTTTTGCATGGTAATAACCCCTGAACTCTGCGACTATTTTCCATTTAACAGCCGTAGCCTTCGTTTACGCTATGCGTAAGCATAAACGAAAGCTGTTTAGCCAATAAACATGGGAAAAAATCCCCCCTCTCTCAGGTGGCTAGAAACTGGGTGCTCATTTTAAGTTAAACTTTCATGGAAAAGTGATCGCCACTTTTTCGAAAAAGTAATTTCTTCATATCATAAAAACTATTTTTTTGCGACAGAAACGGTTTGCAGATTCGTTTTTAGCACACCAAAGTCTACAAAAAAATGTTGTTATTTACGAACGTGAGACGCACATCCCTTAATGGAAAATTATATCAAAAATCCGGGGGAAAATAGTTTTCAATAAAAACAGCAAATGAATTCGATAGAAAAAAAATGGATGCTATTTTTTTCTTTCTGTGTGTTTCTTGGCTAAAAAGTATTTTTGTTTGATTTCTTTTGCATGGTATTAACCCCTGAACTCTGGGACTATTTTCCATTTCACAGACGTAGCTTTTGTTTATGCTATGCGTGAGCATAAACGAAAACTGTTAAATATGCATTCGCGTACCAAACTGCCTTGTCAAAAAAACCTTTAAGCCAATAAACACGAAAATAAATGCCCCTTCCTCAGGTGGCCAGAAAGTGGGTGCTCATTTTAAGTTAAATTAAGATGGAAAAGTGATCACCCACTTTTCGGAAAAAAATATTTCTTCAGATCATTAAAACTATTTTGATACTCCTTGGGCGTTGAGTTCCATGGCGACCCGCATAATTATTTAATGGTCGTTCCCTTAGTACCCCCCTAGTCAAGGCATGCGCACGTAACATTTTTTATTTATTTACTTACGTGTTGGAGTTTCTATACTGATAGGTTTTTTTGAAATTTTTTCACTGGATTATTATTGATTGAACACTAACCAGATTATGAAAAAAAATTGAAAAAAAAAAAAAATCATTTCAACATTTGAAAGGGATACTCACTTTTTAGTTACCACGTTCTGGTAAATCGGTCACTTTTATTTATTTATTTTTTTTTTTTCTAAATACGGAAGATATAAAATGGTTGCATGTTGACGAAGCAATGTATCGGGAGGCGTACTGGATTAAAAATTATTGGTAAATTTTTAGATTAGGTCCACCTCCTCAATTTTCTTTTAAATGACGACTTGAAATGGTTTTCGACTATGCTGAATTCGAAAATCGCATCGAAATTTTGCAGAAATAAGTAGTTATCAAGATATAAAAAGTTGTATTATGCATTGTAATCTTTGGCGGCCATCTTTTTTACGTGTGTGTATTTGTTTATGGCGCGTGTGCACGTAAAAAGATGGCCGCCGAAGAATACAATGCATAATACAACTTTTTTATTTCCGCAAAATTTCAATGCAATTTGCGTGTTCAGCATACTCGGAAACCTATAAATGTCGTCATTGAAAGGAAAATTGTGGAGGTGGACCCAATCTAAAAAAATACCAAATTATTAAACATTTCTCCAGCATGTTAGTGAAATTTATGATACTTTAAAAAAATTAAAAAGAAACAAAACAAAAGTTTTGAAAAAAAAACTCACCTTTCACAAAAACAATTAAAAAAAAAAACACAAACTGACTAAATAAGTAAAAAAAAAAATAATTAAAAATCTCGAAACTTTATTTTCATGAAAACAATCAAAAAAGTCCTGTTCTCTCTATTTTTTTTCTTTGAGAAACAAATATATTTCTGACTTACAAATGCGGTAGAGACTCATTATTTTTACTTTATATGGTTTTGATATACCGCGTTTTTATTGCTTACAAAATGGGTGACTGATTTATCAGAACGTTTTAACTAAAAAGTGAGCACCACTTTCAAATGTCGAAATAATGATTTCTTTTTTACATTTTTTTAATAATCTGTTTAATTAGTGCCCAATCAATAATAATCCAGGGAAAAAAAATTCCAAAAACCTATAAGTATAGAAATTAAGCATGGGAGTATACAACAACGTCGCCTTTCGCACTTTTACAAACATTTTTTTTTTAAAAAGTAACTAAACCATTTATTGATAATTGGTCACGTGTACAAACATTTATTTATTTACGTAGGCTTAACTCCTTTCATGAATAAGAAAATTTTTACTCTTTAAGAATAATAAAAGGAAAAAGTTACTGAACATTTATAAAAGGACTTCTTTTCATGAAGGCCAGAGGAATAGTTGGCCGAAAATTCGTGAAACAACAACTAATAAAGATGAGAATAATAGTCTGCAATAAATAAAAATGGTGCTAATGCAGAGAACGATCCGCACTATTTTTTAAATCATATTTCCACGTTTAAATAACGTTTTATGATGTTTTTTTATTATTTATTCAATTGTAAGGTTAAAGTACAGAATAGGTACAAAACATCCTTACCTCCCCATGTTAAGAATGACTTTTTAAATAATAACATTATTTCAGCACGGATCACTCTCTGCATGAGTAATCTTATATAGAAAAACAAAAAAAAAACTCAAAAGCAAGCAACAAACTTTTTTTGGGGGTTATATAATAAAGAAAAGATGTGTAAATTAAAAAATTGGAAGATAAACAAATGAAATATGTTTTTTTTTGTTTTTTTTTTACTTATCGAGTTAACAGAAAATGAAACCTTTCGTCAATTCGTGGCTGTGAAATGAATCGAACCGGAAGTTTAGTTTTATCAACAGAACAGATTCGCAGAAACGATTAAATAAATATATTTATTTTATTTAATATTTTAGTTTTAATTAGGTAAATTTTTTTAATAACATAAAAACATACCTCGACTCTAAAAATGGGTTGTCTGAAAATTTCAAATAAATTGGTAACGTATAAACATTGTTTTATTTGTTTAGAACGAACCAACTTTACATTTTTATATATATAGATATATACGTAACAACACAATCCATAAGAACCTAAATAAGACAGGTATTCAAATGACAAAACTAAACTCTTTAACAATAAGGTATCTAACACGTAAAATTATGACTAATACCAACACTAACACCAAAGCCGGAATATATTCCTTACCCTGCCTTGGTTGTGGAAGAATATACGTAGGAGAAACTCAACGTTATTTAAATAAAAAATATATGAACATAAAAGAGATGTAAGAAATCAACAGTACACTCAACGTCATATATTGTGACATAATGGAGAATGACCACCATTTTAATTTTAACAAAACACCTTTCCTTAAACACATACATGACAGATCCTCACAACGTTTAATTGAGTCAGATATAATCTCCCATTCCAGCAATATAATTAAACAAAGAAAAACATTTTTCTCCACATTGGTACCTATCCGTCGAAAATAATTATTAAGGAGAACAATTTAGACACAGGTTAAACTCGATATATATATATATATATATATATATATATATATATATATATTTAAAAAATCCATTCGTAATTTCTACTTCATTTTATTATTCTTATTTTACTCATATACTGTATTTTATTTAATCAGTCTCTATTTTTAGACCCCATTTTATCACCTCCTATTCTTGTTTTTAGACGCCATCTACAGTTATTACGCTATTTTATCCCATTTCAATTATCTCTATTTTTTAACAACTCCCTTCGTAATCTCTGTACACTTTATTCACTTAATCTATATCACTGTTATATTTCCAGAAGCAATCTTTTAAATCTTTACGATATTTGAACTTTTAGACGTAATTCACTACGCTAGTTTACTCTAATTTATTTTCCCTCATAAAATTATATATGTATATAGACATCTATTTTACATAAGGTAAACACGCTTCTCTCCTCGTCATAATATATAGCCCCAAATCTTCCGACTCTTTCGTCAATGAGCACCCCTCTTGAAAAAGCCCGCATAAATCGGGCGAAACGTTGAGCATTCTTGTTTTTTCACCTCCATTTTATGTCATATATATATATATATATATCGACTGCATTTTATAAATATATATATATATATATATATATATATATATGATGGATTCTCTCATCGAAGACGATGAATGAGGGTTCAGTATGCACTCCTCAGCAGCTCCTAAGCTCTGTGACACCACATGCATAATTGCAATCCTGTAGACGTCCGGCACACTCCTCCGTAGATGGTGAACTTTCATATGCTCGCCCGTCAAAGATGCCTTCTCGAGTGAACAGATAACCCTGCTTTGCTGCGTTCTTGAAACAACAGTGGCATACATATTCATTTTGTGTTTTGCCTTCATATTTGCACGAAGGGCGTCCCTATGACAAAGGCGATTATGTTCAAATTCTTTGGTTACTAGGAAACACATCTTCCTCCATACTCTGCGATCCCCTGCTGCACTCTCCTAGGGACTCAGACAAATTCCACAATGTTTCAGGTTGTCTTTTAGTTACTCTTTGTAACGAAGCAGGGGACGCCCTATTGGAAGGTTAGAATTTGTAAGTGGCCCATTAAAAAGTTGCTAAGGAACTCTTGGGTCATCTATTCTTACAAGATGACCTGACCACCGCATTAGTATCCGGATCAAAAATGATTCAATACCACTGATTTTACATCTCTCCAGTAATTCACTATTCGGAACACTATCCTACCACACAACATTGCAATGAAAACGCAGGCATCTCATATGGAAGGAGTCAAGCTTATTTATATGCCTGAGGTGCAAGGTCCACGTTTCGGACCCCTACAGAAGAGTAGGCAGAACAACAGATTTGTAGACTGCCACCTTTATTTTAGAGACACATCGTTGCTGTTCCAGAGTCTGTCGCAACTACCAAATGCCTCACTAACTTTATTAATTCTAGATTGGATGTCCTTTTCAAATTTAACATCATCAGACACAACAGAGCCGAGGTATGTAAAAGAAGATGCCGTTTTCAAAGCTTCGCCATCAACATATACCACTGGTTGTGAAGAAGACGTAGCGTTTGGTTTTGGCTGATTAATTATATCAGTTTTTTTATGCCGAATGCCTTACATGCACTAGAAAAGCTATGGAGGATGTTCTGTATGTCATCAAGATTATGGGTGACAAGAGCACAGTCATCAACATAAAGGAGGTCAAGAACAGTCTACACAGAAGTCTTGGTTTTTGCCTTGAAGCGTTGCTGGTCAAATAATCCTCTACTTGATCAATACTCAACACCTATGCCTCCTGAGGTGTTCCTGAAATCTGTCTCAAGCATCACCGAAAACAAAAGAGCAAGTAGGTTTGGGGCAAGGGCATATCATTGCTTAGTTTCATTTGGCACTTCAAGTGGTTCACTTTGTTCACAGCCAGATCGTATTGTCGCCACCATTCCCCAGTTAAAGGAGACAATCACATTCAACATCTTGTCCGGAATACCACGCCTATTCAAAACACTCCACAGGGCATCCATAGAGACGGTATCAAATGCCTTTGTGAGGTAACCGAATATGACAAACAAGCCCTTATTCTGCTCCCTCGCGTTTCCCTGTAGTTGTTGAAGGCTGAAGACCATGCTCACAGTACCTCTTACTGCCCTAAAATCACACTGGGTTTCTGGGAGCAGTTTTACAGATTGAACGATTGAGTCTATTTAGGATTACATTAGCTAGAATTTTACCAGCAACAGACAAAAGAGACACTCTTCTATGGTTATCACACTAACACTTATTTCCTTTGTGCTTAAACAGGTGACTAATTGACGTGTCTTTGAACTTTTGTGGCACGGTACTGATTCCCATATTAATGAAAACAGGACACTTAGTTACCTGATTAACAGTTAGCTTCCACATTTGTATACTTCTTCAGGTATACCGTCATCACCAGGAGCCTTGCCATTTGAAGTTGCTTTACAGCCCATTCAATCTCTGACAAGGATGGAGTATCAGCGAGCGCCTCGATGGTTGGTATCTGAGGAATATCAGCAATCACTGCTCGATCCACTGCCGATTCTCTGTTTAACACATCTGAAAAGTGTTCAGCCTAGTGCTTAGTAATTTCTTTCTTATCAGTGATGAGAATGCCATCCGACGAAAATATTGGAGATGCCCCCCTTGGAATGGGACCAACTACCCCCTTGAGGTTTTCGTAAAATGATTTAAAATCACACATATCCATCGCATCTTTTAAGACTTCAGTTTCTGCTCCCACCAGTTTTGTTTCATTTTCTGGAGCCGAGATTGTGCCAACCGTTTGGCCATTCTGCAAGCTTTGTGTTTCACTGAAGAATTTTTGTCAGTAATCCATACTTGATGGGTTTGATGCATGTTATAGAGCAGTGGGACAATAGTTTAATCATTTTCATCAAGCCAATCTTGGTTTTTCCTTCGAACATGTCCTAATGACTCTTTGGCAGAATCATACGCTGCAGTTTTAACTTTCTAAAAGGTGTCTCAATATCATTCACACATACAACGTAGGACAGCTTTTCATCAGTAGCCTTTTGAAATGAGTGCATTATCTCCTTAACATTCAACTTGCTACATCAATTCTCTTGATGGAAGAATTACGTTGGTTTCGAACAGGTCGCTAGTTTTTCATCCTGACTGTGGAGCAGATCAATTTATGGTCTGACCAACATTCCCCTATGCTGTAAGAGCGTGTATGATTTATATCTTGTCTATCAGAACGACGTACAATGACATAATCAATGAGATGATAATGATTAGACCGGGAATGTTTCCAACTGTCTTTCTTGCAATTAGGCAGCTAAAACAGTGTATTAGTGGACAAAAGATCGAAGTCACTGCAAAGAGAGAATAAGAGAACACCATTTGAGTTGACTTTACGAATGTCATGTGAACCAATGACATTTCTCCAAAAGCGTGTATCCTACCAACACGAGCATTGAAGTCACCTAAGACAAACAGCTTATCCTGTAGTCAGACCTTGTTGAACTCTTCGCGTAAAGAGGAGTAAACCCTTTCTTTTAGTTCATCAGATGGATTAAGTGTAGGTGCATAGCAACTCAAAAATGTGGCATATTTGTCCTTTCCTACTGCAATGCGCAAGGACATAAGTCTGCCATTTATACCAACGGGACTCAAGATTTTTGGCAATATCATTCCTGATGGCAAACCAATCACCAGATTCACGTTTTTCAGAACTTGGTTTTCCAATCCAATAAAAAGTGTATCCACCTTCAACTTCCTCTAGCTGTCGTGTATAAGTAAACCTAGTTTACTAAATAGCTGCAACAGAAATTCTATGATGCCTTAACACACGTGCTATGATATAGGTTTTTCGTTCAGGGTTCTTTCTGTTATCTTGGAGTGTTCTTACATTCCAAGTCGGAATAAACATATTTGTTCCATGTGTTTTGTTTATATTCTTGATTTGGGTACAAATACTGGATGCCAAAACATCTGCACCTGATGGCAGGGACATGAGCAAGTAAACAATTTTTGGTCACCTTTTATAGACGCCTCCCCATGAAGAGGAAAGCAGTGACATAATATAAAGGGCTGCTTTGTTACGAAAGGAGGGAACGAGTCACACAATTACTTGCATCTACCTTCCATCACCTATGTGCAATGTTCAGGCTAGTAACTTCCAGTACCATCCTTCACCTGTACCTATCGCAATCACATCATCGCCACAGGGTTTTATTAATTTATTATTAGTTGAAAAAAAAACACATATCGATGTACCAAACCTTAAATCAGTGAAAATTGTTCACTGAATTACCGGTACTCTGATTTGTTTTAAGTGGCCATTGCTTGTGCTGAGCAAAGCACCCTCTCTCACTCGGATTAACATGGTCTGTACTAGTTCACACATGTGCCACACGTCATATGATAAAACGATCGCAGGATTTTCTTGTAAGAGTGTCCCATCTACTAGATCTGTTATGAGCCAATACTATAGGGTCTGATCCACTCTGGTAAGCTTTCTGTGCAACTGGGTAGCATCCATACCAACTACTTTTTGGTCCTTGACTTTAACTGTTAGTTCAGTCTAGTGGACACGTTGTTTAGCGATGCTGTACAAACACCGTCCCCTCACAATGTTTGGCAGGCCTGCTGAGACCAGTAGCCAGGATATAGCTCTTGAAGCTAGCAAGTGAGAGATTTAGGAGATGGGTGACACTAATGATCTCTGTCCACCCTGTTGGGTGCAGCAGCCAGAGATTCCACAGCACTACCTCTACCCAGAGCCCCCTATACCCTGTATATATATATATATATATATATATATATATATATATATATATATATATATATATATATATATATATATATATATATATATATATAATAGAACGGCAGGAGTATGAAATGAAGACACAAAACTATATATTGGTAGATATAGAATGGATCATTTTTTGAATAATGGAATACAGGAAAAATTTGCGGGATAGAAGGGACTCTTTATGCCAAGGCATTTCGAAACCTAATGCTTCTCATCAGAAGAGTAGAGAAGGTGCTGGTTAGCATGGGCAAGATTCGGCGTCTAGCGTAAGGTTCATTAGGGATGAAAAAGATAAAGAGGAATTATAGAATGTTGGGGGACGCTTTATTGAATTCTAAATAAATAAGAATAAGTTTATTTTATATAGTATGATATATAAGAATATATATGATCTTTAAATAGGAGTCTCTCACTACAAACAGGAAATATACACAAAAACAAGGTTGAAATTTCCAAACTCATATACAAATAAACTTGTTTATTAGTACAAATCGTATTATACTTGTTCTTACTTTTGTTTTATGTTTTTAAATATAACGTCATGATTTACAACATCATTTTGTTACTCATTATAAAGGAGACACTCACATATTCATACATGTTTACACATTGCGTTTTTTCTTTATAATTTTTTAACTAATGATTTTTATTACACGAGAGTAGATCTACAAGTCCTAAGCTTACTAAATCTAAATGTCCTCCTTCATTATATTCCATTACATACAGCGTTTAAACAGAGTTGTTGTCGCTAATTACCCTCGTATAAAAAAAAAACTATTCCAGCGGCTTATAATCATTAAAAAAAAATCCCTATTTTCAAGAACTGAATGACAGAGAAAACACAGCTGTCACTTATACTTATTTTAGTCTTATTGCAGATTTGTTGGAATTGAGAAAGCTAGATAAATCATGAAACTTTATTTCACAATTATCACAGATTTTGAAAATAAGAACTAATATATATCAATAATGTAGTAAAACAACATATATAATGTGTTAGCCCAGAATTTATTGCATAAACTTCGTTTGTTTTCTTTGTTTCTCTTCAATAAAGATTTTATTATTTATTTAAATAGTATTTCCATATTTAATGTTTTTTATTCCGATATAAAGCAACATTGTATTACCATGGGACAGATAATGAAAACTTGATATATGCGTTTTTTTTCATAATAAGTATACTCCAGATGCGCAACGCTTATTATGAGGTTAAATATTTATGAAAATACTAACCAGGCTCATATAGGAAAACATCTCATATGGGTGCATGCAAGTTTCCTGCACGTTTTCCTTTGTTTTTTTGTTTTTTTTTGTTTTTTTGGGTGGTGGGGGGTATATTCATTAATTAAACATTTCAAAATAGATTGAACCAATAACTTGGAAATTTGCGCGTTTCTTTTTCTTTTTTAATGTAGTATTCATGCTTAAACAACTGTGTTTTATTTATTTTATCCTAATGCTTTTGTTCTTCTTCTTCGTCTTATTATTATTATTATTATTATTATTATTATTATTATTATTGTTATTGTTATTGTTATTGTTATTATTATTATTATTATTATTATTATTATTATTATTATTATTATTGACTCACATGGAGCTTTCACACAAGTCAACAACCGATCTGGTTTGAAACCTGTGGTGTTCTCTGGAAGCTGAGTGAGAACAGATCTCCTCAGACGTCCAGCTCTCTCCACCTCCTTCTCTAGCATTTGCAAATAAATTTGCGTCATCGCAACACGCATTTATCATTGATTTATCGCTGGCAGTGGGCATTGGTTTATACTGGAATTTGAGTGGCACTAAGCCTCCTCAACGTTCCAGATCTCTTCCCGCTTGCCCAGCGGAGGTCTGGTCAACGCTCTTTCCTCGATATTTCCATCCTCCTTGACTCTATTCGACTCTTAGGTATCACTTTTCTATTGGGGGAACGGTGATAATACAATGGGAGGGGATGTGTGATAGTGGTGTAGAACTTGTAGATATGTATCTTCGGTGTTCTTCATTCCCTGTAACGCTTCTTTGTATTCTTGTATTATCCTCCGCATTCAAGTGTTTTCCTTAAGATTTCAGTTGTTTTTATTATCGTTAGTCGTATTTTTGCAGCTATCCCTCTGATTCCAATTTCTGCCATCTTCTTTCAAAGTGTTGTCGGAATTATTCCTAGTACACCTACAATTACTTTGATTTTCTTCATTATCCAAATCCGTTTTAACTCTGGCTTGCTCTGTGTATTTGCTTCGTTTTTCCTTTTCTATCATGCTCACACTGTGCTCAGCTGGGACAGCAAAGTCTACGATTTCATAGGAAATTTTCTTTCTTGTTAATTATTACGACATTTGGTCTTCTTGCTTTGTTTGTCTGTCTCTATGTCCATGTCCCATAGGATCATTTGATTCTCGTGTTCTAGTGATGTTGCGGGTTTATGCTTGTACAATTTGTCTGTACGGTTAAAAAGCAGCCGTTTGCGCAATTCCCAGTGCACCATCCTCCCCACTTCGTCATGCCTGGTTTTGTATTCCTTTTGTGTAAGTTTGCTGCATTCACTTACTATATGGTTTGTCTTTCGTCTCTTTATCCACAGAGTCTGCATTTGATGTTTTCTTGTGTTTTATCGATCTTGGCTTTGATATGATTGGTTCTAATCGAGTTATCTTGTGCTACAGTTATTAGAGTTTCAGTTTCTCGGTTTATATGCCCTTTTCGCATCCATTTCCAAGTGTTTTCGTTATTCTCCTCTTTTTTTATTCTTACGAATCTTTCGTGAAGTTGTTTCTTTTCCCATTATTGTCCTTCGGGTGTAGTGCATTATGCATATTCTTGGATTTCCAAGTCTTGTGGTCGAGCTGCCTCAGTTCTTCTTTTGTCTACCCTATAAACGATCCTGAGTATCTTACTATCGATACTGCCCATAGATTTATAACTTTATTTAAGTTTCTGCTATATATTTCGTTTCCAGGAGTTTTCTTGTTCTCCTGAGATATTCCTTTCCAATTTTCTCTTTAATTTCTATTGTTTTGATGGTGTCCGCTTCCAGAATACCCAAGTATTTATAGGCATCTTGTTTCCCTAGTGTCCTCATTACTATTTGGGTAGGTAGTTCTATGCCTTCTCTCGTTTCCAGTTTTCCTTTCTTATGGTGCGCACTTTTCCATTCCATATTCCATTTGGATATCTTGCTTGAAGATCCTGGTAGTGTTAATTAGTGTATCTAGCTCCATTTCGGCCCTCGTAAAAAGTTTCAAATCGTCCATGTACCTCAGGTGGTGCATTTTTTCCTCTGTATTGGGGAAATCGTATCCGGCTTGGCACTTTCTCAGAATAATATGCAAGGGCATCATGGCTATGATGAACAGTAAATGTGATAGTGAGTCTCCTTGGAAGATGCCTCTTTGTATGTTAATGTCTGTTATGTGTTGTCCATCAGCTGTCAATTCCAGTCTCTATGTTTCATGGTATTTTCTATTACATTGGTGATCCCGCTTGTTATTATATACAATTTTAGGATTTCTATTATCCATGCTTAGGTGATCCTGTCGTACGCTTTTTTCGTAGTCGATTCATGCCATGGCTAAATACTTTCTGCTTCTTTTTACCTTCTTTATGATCTCCTGATCTATATATAGCAAATCATGTGTTCTTTTTCCTTTTTGACACCTTTTCTGTTCCTCGGAGGTGAGTCCACGGTTATTCAGGGAGTGGTAGATTTGTTCCCTCATCTGTGCTGCCAGTATCTTCCACATAGTGGTTAAGCACGTGCTCGGTCTATAGATGCTAGGCAGGGTTCCTTTCTCCGTGTACTTCTGTAGACGTGTGGTTCTACCTTTTGTCATACATCTTCTCAGGTTTCGGGCTAGCCGTTCATGTAAAATTGTGAATTTTTTGAACTAGTATGCATGCATCCCAACGTGCCCAATAGCTTTCCAGTTTGCCATTTTTCCTATGGTTTTCTTTAGGGTTTCTTTGCCAATTTCAATCCCTGTTCTTTCTTCTATTTATTGTAATTCTTCTTTTATGTCTTTCAGCCATTCGGCATTTCTATTTTGATCTCGTCGCTCTTCCCATATTTTACTCCAGTAGAGCGTTGTTTCTGTCGGATTTGGTATTTCTGTTTTTGCTTTTCCTCCGTTCATATTTTGGTAGAATTGGCTTTCATTAGTTTCAAATGTTCTGTTTTGTTTGCATTGTTCAGAATTATATCCATATCGTAACCATCTCCCTTATTTTGCTTTTATTTATGGTCCAGTTCTTCATGTTTCTTGTTTAGTCTCTCCCTGTCAGTTACATTGCCAATAATCTGTTTTCTCCGCATTGCTTTTTTTCTTGTTGATCATTTTGGTTTCTTTTTTTATGTTTGTGTATTTGTGTTTCAACTCTTATTTCCCAACTAGGCTTTGTCGGTCCGCTTGTACCGGGTTGTTTTTTTCTGATTTGAGATTCATACTTACCATTTTGGCGCCTGCGTAAATTAGGTTGTTTAACTCTGTGATTGTATTTGTTGGGATATGTGGGAGGGGCTTGCAAACCTTCTCTGTTTGGGTTTTTACTTTCTTCTGCTCTTAGATTCTTAACGATGGGAGCTTTGTTTTTTCCTCACTCATGAGCTGTATTATTTTATTTATTTCGTTTGCTTCATTCTCTGTTAGTTCTATCTCATTGTTCTCTGTTTCAACGTTTGTAGAATTCGGTCTTCGTGAGCCCTCGATCTTTGGTGTTTTTACTTGTGAGGCTTACACTTGTTGGGTTGCTCTACGTGCGGTTCCGTTGGGGGATGCTTCTTGTTCAGTTTCATAAGTTATTATTCACTGAATTTTTGTTAGTTCTCGTTTAGAGAGATAATCTTTCTGGAGTACCAGTCTTGCTAGGTCCACAATTCTTTGTTCTGCCGCAGGGTAGTCACTGGACATGCCATATAGTTCTTTCATTCGTTTCCGATAACCTCCATATTTATATTTAGGATGACATCAATTATAGCTTCCATTACTTGTCTATTCTCTTGTGGGGTCAACTTCTTTCTTCGTTTTTTTTTTTTTCTATTTTTATGATTATCATGAATGAGCTGTGTTTCTTCGGTATCGTTTTGTTCCCTGAAATTAGAGGTAATAATTACCTGTTCAGCGTCCATGTTATTTGAGTTTCTGTAATTAGAAAGTTGGAAAACATTCGCAGGATGATGACTGGGACCTCCATGCTGACTACCGAAGGATCAACTGCCGATCATGACACCCAGACCTTTCTACTGGGTGCCATGGTTTGGATTATTTGTAATTGACATTTTCATATTTTTGTGTTTGGGGTAAAACCGATCCCAGAATTGTTTTACCTGTAGTACTGACGCAAGCATAGAGTATAGCTCCCACTTATACAGGAGGTTTCGTGCACTATCACACATACATAAAAGACATGAACAGAAAAAAATAAACTAAGTATTCTCCGTAGTAAAAGTCAGTAGTAATGCTCTGAAAGAAGCCGTTTGAAGATAGGTCTACCTTACACGCATCTGCTTAGCCGCTAGTAATATTGGATTAAAAAGAGGGAGGTAGGCAGTTCTCCCCGCAGTTGTAGTAGTATTTTCTTCCCTCGTTCTAAGACGAGGTAAAATTCCCCGTTGATGTCGCAAAGAGGACTGCTTCCTGTTGTAAATTTGAGGTAACATTTAACTAAATAATACGCCAGTAACCCATCTTGTTTTTGTTTTTTTTTTGCATTCATTTTTGAGGATTATCATTAGAAAATTTGAATGGACAAACAGAATTATACGTTTATATCGCAACAGATACTGCTTTCTGAAATAAATTCGAGGTAACATTTAACAGATTTTAAATTTTTAAAGAGTTTGTCCGCCCCACATGCGTTAAGTTTTCTCTATTAGAGTTATTGTATTAAATTAAATGTCAGGTCGTTGTGGGTCGGTTAGAGTGTAAGGGTAAGGAGAGAGGAGGGACTCACACCCCTTCTTAGTACAAACATACACGCAGGTATATATGTACATATATATATATATATATATGTGCATACAGATTTTTTGCGTATGTGTATGTATGTATGTATATATATATATATATATATATATATATATATATATATATATATGAAATAAAATGGAGGTGGAAGGACCTGGATACTCAACGTTTCGCCCGATTTATGCGGGCTTCTTCAAGAGGGATGGTCATGGACCATTCCTCTTGAAGAAGCCCGCATAAATCGGGCAAAACGTTTATCTAGGCCCTTTCACCTCCATTTTATTTCATATCGTCGGATTTAATCCAGCTCAACAATCATATATATATATATATATATATATATATATATATATATATATATATATATATATATATATATAAAAACACATACACACATACGAAAAAATTATGTCTGTCTTTGCCAGCAAAGAGAAGAAAAAATAAATGTGTTCCTCTTTTTTTAGTCCAATACCGGAATTCGGCAGTCACCCGTCTGGCTTCTTCTTCTTCTTCTTCTTCTTCTTCTTCTTCTTCTTCTTCTTCTTATTATTATTATTATTATTATTATTATTATTATTATTATCATTATTTACAAGCTGGACACGTGTACCGGTGTTGCCCGGAGGAAGAATGCCCCTACCTGTAAAAAAAAAAGAAAAAATACGTACGGTTGTAGGTGGAGAAGTGCCCATCCATGGCCAAAACGAATATACCGTGGCGATGCACAGAGTCATTTTATATATATATAGGTAAATGTGACTACCGAAATACCCTGGCCAAATCATCGCTAAAAAAATTCGTCCGCGTCACACCAAATTTAAACACCAGACCGGAAAGTAGAAAATGATATGAAACGAAAATTTTAATGTATTTATTATTATTATCATTATTATTATTATTATTATTAGTAGTAGTAGTAGTAGTAGTAGTAGTAGTTTTTGTTGCCCTACGTATTTTTTATTAATTTTCGTTCGGGTCCACATTTACCAGAAAAGATGTGTTTGCCTGTAATTATTTTAATAAGATCAAAGCTGTTCTAAACATGTGGTGGTTGAAAAATAAGAAAATGCTTTTCGCTATAAACAGTCTCATGTTCAGAACAGATTTCAGAATAAACACACTTTGCTGGTTGGACGAAGGAGTATATTATTATTACTAAAATAATAAGAGCGAAATACATCATTTCTGGTAAAAGCGTGCTTGAACTAAAAATAAAAATAATAAAACGAGTTAGTGCAGCATACACATATTTCACATCAAGTACATTTAATGTTTGTTTTATTTCTTTTTTTTTACTGCTTAACTGTTATGTCATTTTTGTTCCGTTCCATTTTCAGAAAATGTTATTCAAATACGCATAGACACAAGAAAGTAATTAACAATTTTAATTAATTTTGTCACAAGAAAAGACACACTTTTCTTGTAAGTAAGAAAAACATTAAATAAGTACAAATGACATAGGATAGACCGAGATTGAACTTGGTAAGCTAGGTTCAGCAATAGGTTTAGAAAAGAGATTCAGAAGAAATTCAATTGTTTAGAGATGTTATTGTAAAAAGGAATTTTGGTTGTTGAATTCTTTGGTATGAAAACTGAATTAAAATAACGTCATGTAGAATCGTACAGTAGAAAATGACTTACATATTGAAAAATATTGGGAGACAGGAGTCCCCTTTGAAAGCGAAGGGTTAGAAAGTTGTAATCATGTAATGGCTTTGAATTCCCGGATGGGAAATAATTGAATCCGGCCGAAGTAATAAAGGAACATCTCACCAATTTTGTAACTGCCTCTTCGTGTTGGTCATTATTCAACAACTAAAGGTAATGTAAAACACATCTTTGTATGAACATTGTGCCCACTCATCGTTATTAATGAACATTGTGTATAACTCATATAAGACCTGTGTCTCCTCCTTTGTGTTATAAGAATTGTGCTTTATTGGTTCCCTCCTCTCTCTAATATATGTGATAAAGAACTGATAACTCTGTCACCACTCTCTAATATCTGTGTCAAAAGAAGAAGCATCTAAAGAACTGTAAAATTGACAAAGGTGTCTCTCTTATCTCCCCTGATCATCGTTTATTACATTTCTCCGTCTCTCTTTAAAATGTACCCGATATATGTCACCACAATATGAACACCCGCCTATACAACAATTTTTGTAAGAAAGATAAGGAAATAGTAAATCTTTCTTACTAAAACAATAACGAAAAAATATGTCCACATTGAAAATTAACATAATTAGCAGGTACAATAGAAAAACTAAAAGAATTAACAATTTAATTTCAGTAAGTAGGATAAGGAAGTAGTATTGATCTATTTATTACCCATACATCTTTTTTATTTGTTGTTCAACGACGTTTCGGATAATATTCCTTTGGTCGTCGTCAGGTGCTGACCGCGACACGATAGGAATTCCAAATATTCCAACTGCATCATCAGCAATTACTGACTTTCATAGTTGTTGTCGGCTCACTACCTTTGGGCAAGTAAGCCTCTGGCCGACTTTGGGTAGGAGTGAAACCGCTATCTTCAGATATTGCACACGTGGAACCGTAGAAATTCAACGTCTCATCCCACTGCGCAGTAGATAGAGACATAATTATTATACCGTCGCTGTTACAAGCTGACGAATATCAGCAATTCCGAGGTCGAGAAGGTATCAGTATACACCGGATCCGAGAGCGTTCTTTGATTATCTCCGAAAACTAAGAACCCTTTTTTTTTCTATTTTTGTTTACTTGCCTTCCCACAAGGGCAAAGACCCAAGGTAGGGTTTTTAGTTGGGGAAAAGCAGCTCTCTAAAAACGGACACTCATGGTAGTAACAAAAATAATGTATCAGTCATGGATGATTCTCCTCCATTAAATGCGTCGAAAAATGAATAGTGTAGAAACTACACATTGAGGTATACATGTTTGTATTTACAATATTGGCAATATGCGGACAAGAAAGAAAAAAGGCAACCATTTTTTCTATTTATTTAAATGAAAAATACAACTTGTTATATAGGGGTTGAGGAAATTCATTCGTCTGCTACACATCTAGCCACTGTATTATTTAGACATTATGATAGTTTTTCGGTATTCCTAAAGGATGAACATTTTTAGTAAATAATTACGTGTAATTATATTCATACAGATATTCTACATGATTTATAGCCTATTCGAATCGATATATGTTAACATTACCATACATATATATACATACAAAATTTGAGTTTTCACCGAAATTGAGAATTACCAACTGAAGGCGGAACGATTGCACTACGAATATGTATGCGTAATGTAATAGCTATTAGTTCAGGTTTGATTCTTTAGCCTTGAAGCAAACATGTCTTAATGGCTACCGTAATCATGTCACCGGAATTTTAATTCGTAAATTAAAGGTTTTGGTTTCGATTCTCGGTGGTGTCACACGAGTCTTTTTTTTTTTACTTTAAATCATTACTATATATATAGTCCAATATAAGATAATAATAAATACGAAATGTAAATTTAACAAAATATCTAATAAAAGCGTATTTTACGACTTGAAAATTCTGGGCGGTCTGCTATCATATATATATATATATATATATATATATATATATATATATATATATATATATATATATATATATATATATATATTATCATGGTTGAAATCCGACGATGTTGAATTTTAAATGGGCAAAGGTGGAGAGACTGGGAGGCTCGATGTTTCGCCCCTCTTATGTGTTCTTTCCTGAGAAAAACGCATTAAACTAGCGAAACGTTGAACCTCCAGGTCTCTTTTCCTATATTTTATCATATATATATATATATATATATATATATATATATATATATATATATATATATATATGTATATATGGGGCTCGGAAAACTAGTACCCGGAAAAAGCGTACTCGGAAAGCTCGTACACGGACAACTTGCACCCAGAAAACTCGTACCCGAAAAACTTATCCTTTTCAGCTAGGAAGGAAAATTAGTCATTTATTGAAAAAATATCGATTTAAAACACATTTTGTGAGAGTTCTTGAATGAGATATTTGTCTTAAAAGAGACTACACTCTCGATAGTATTTTATAAAATAGTTGTCTTGTTTACTGTTGTATTTAAAAAAAATAAAATCTATTTTCTAAGTCTCCGTTGTCTACCTAACTGACTTAGTTATTGTGGTTTCACTGATTTAAAAGCGTTTATTTTGTTCAAAAACGAGACTACAGATCGCATATTTTTTTTTTAATTTTCCACTGATATACTGCTTTGTAAATGGCAACATTCAATGTTTTACTAATCTGGCTAAGTTGTTAGTGGTTTAATTTATATCAAAGCGTTTATTCAGTTACAAAACAAACAAAACAAACAAACACAAATAGCAACAAAAAATCAAGTAGCGTCGAATATACAGTGAAGACGAGAAATAATGTATTACATGACCGGATAACATTTAGGGAATCATATAATCGATACCAAATTGAAAATAAAGATAATGCTGAGCGAGATTTAGTTTTTAACGCGTCCCCACTCTCCAAAAGAAAAAAAAAATAGTGTTTAAATATGATAAGAAGCGAGAGAGTGGGTGGCTTAAAATAATATTTCCCTCCGTATAAAAACGATAAAAAACAACAAAAATTAAATTAAAATGATTCTTGATAAGCGATAGCGCAGTTTTCGATCAAAATAGATAATACATTTCTTTATTGATCACTTTTCTCTTGATGATTGATTTAACAATTTTGAAGTAAAAATTAAAAAAAAAATCAATGTGAGTTAAATAGAGATTTTTAACACACGATGTAGTCTCCCACCAAAAAAACTGCAACATTTTACAGGACGACAATAAATATTGACAATTGCTACAATTATAATTTTAAATAATGCATGGGTGCATTTGATAAGAGAGAAAGAATTTAATAGAATTTAAAAAAAAAATAAACAAATAAGTAACGAAGAAGAATCGAATATCTTCCTGTTTTTTAAAAGTTTTTGTTTTGTTTTTATTTTTTATTACCCCAAAAATATCGTTAAAATAATAAGAAGTAAAAAGTGTAATTAACTAATAAACAAAAAGCGAAAGATTTTTACGATTTTTCCGCGGTACGACTTTTCGGGCACGAAATTACCTGGAAAGATTTTTCCTTAATTCCTCCCCCCCCACACACACACGCCCACACACACACACACACACACACACACACACACACACACACAACTATATATATATATATATATATATATATATATATTGTTCGCAGAAAAGTTTTAGATAGTAGAGGTCATTGTTACCGTCGGTTTCAAACCCGATAATAAGGACCGTTTTAGGATCCCATATCACGCTCACTTCAGCCAATACTCATATATTTTATAATCGGATGAGAATATATATATATATATATATATATATATATATATATATATATTTATATATATATATATATATATACTTATATATATATATATATGTATATATATATATATATATATATATATATATATATATATATATATATATATATATATATATATATATATATATATATATATATATATATACTCATCAGGAGTTCAGGTATAACTCTTGTTTTGCGAAAAAACACGTTTTATTAATCGGGTGGTGATGATTTTATTATGTTTAAAATAAAATATAATTTACAATCTAATTACAATTAAATTTCTTTATTACGTGCCTTTAATAGTAAAACCAAATTAATTTAAAAACTTCTTTTTTTTTACTTATTTTTACGAAATTTAAAACTTAAAATTTATCTCATTAGAACGTAAAATTTCTATTTAATTATATCGAAATTCATTTAAAATTTTCCACACTTTCAAAGATGGGTGGGGGATACTTATCCTGCCTAAAGAATTTTCCTAATATATTAACCTAGTATATTCTCCTCACAAAAAAACTTGGAAAGAGTAAACATTTTTAAACGTATTTTAGTATAATTAAGTGAAATTTTAATTAATTTGGTTCTAATATTACTCGACATAAAAATAATTACTTGAAATTAGATATTCAAATTTAATTTTATATTCAAGTAAAGCAAATAAATAAACAGGGGGAGGTTCTCCAAGCGACAGTTTTATGTGCACTTCTGATGTACATATATTTTTCCACTTCCGGTTATGAAATAGATGCCAGTGGCTGACTAGAGCTTCATATGGGTATCCAAAACAGTCCTAGTTATCGGGTTTTAAACCGACGGCAATATATAATCAATATCTGGATTGCTTAGTTGCAATATTATCAGTAAGAGAATATCGAGTGTACCGTAAAATATGAACTGATCTTTTTATGAGTGATTCAGACTAATATCTTTTCGGTTTTATTAATCTAAAATATGAAGAAAAATTGTATTATATTTAGAACGTTACGGTTTTGTTTTTGTTTTTTACCATAAGGGGCTCTTTTTCTACCTGCCTCTCTTTCTACATCGATGTCTGTCTCTTTCGTTATCTATTACTCTGGATGAATACCGATGAATATTTGTTTCATCAGTTTTATCATTTACACACACACACACATGAATCCGTGTATCTCTCTCGCTATCTATCTATCTATCTATCAGTATATATATATATATATATATATATATATATATATATATATATATATATATATATATATATATATATAAAGTTATTTGTGTGTGTGCGCGTGTGTATTCACTAACACCACAAAAACAGATGTATGGCGTTATGGGGAGAATGCTTGACTGTCAGTTGGGTGGTTGGGTTTCGATCCTGGTTTGAGGTAGTTGCCTGTCTATCCGCACTGATTAATTATGATATAGCGAAGCATTACTCTGTGTGGATGTCCATATATATATATATATATATATATATATATATATATATATATATATATATATATATATATATATATATATATGTGCGTGTGTGTGTGTGGGTGGGGGGTTATGTGTGTCTGTTTGTGTGTGGGTGGATGCATGTGTGTGTTGTATATTGATTTATATTTGAGAAGATGATATATTAAAACGTGTCATGTGTTATCTAGTGTATGTGGGATATTGTTCTTTTAACAGACAGATAATAACCGTATACATGTATGTTGCTTAGCCAGGAGGACATGATATTGACGTGTAAACCGAGTCATGTTGTATCAGACTTATCACACGGGATATTCTTACAATTCATATGTAAGAAGAATAATATATGTTTCATACCTTTTTTTCTTGAAGAGATCTTCTGTATCTTCGCGCTACTCCGTGACGAACCATTAAACGATCAGCACCATCCAATTGAGACATCTGTTCTTACTTGTGGAACCATAAAATGACTCTTTATATTTTTTATTATATAAATTTATTACAGTTGTCTCAAATGGTTTTCGCAGGATCTGCAGTTCGTCTACATTGTCTATTCTTACATCCCGCTCCTGCTGTCTGTCCACCCCTGTCTAGACGTCTGTCCGCTCTGGTCGTCAATTTTCAACTCTCTGAATCTCTCCAAAACGAACTAGACCATGTGTTCTATTACGTCATATAATTATTTGTCTCAGACCAACCTAATGTTTCCATCTATTTATTTTTTTGGTTCAGATCCAAAAGAATTTTGCATCTTTTTTTTCTTTTTTCGTATCCCTTTATCGATTCACACATCACTCATTTCTTCCCCAATTTAATTGTTTATTCTTCTAATCATAATAACTGATCCAGCGACCATCTGTCGCTCAAATCAATTAATAATAATACAATAACAATAATAATAATGTTTTGGCCCTTGACACTGCTTGCCACAGTTAGCAGATACCACGCTATGATCACCGTCTCAAACAAAGCGTCATAACATTACCCTCCTTTTCCCCCTATTTTCCAAAGTGTACGGCATACATTTTTCCTATACGCCCTATTCTCACCTTATTCTTCACACTTGCGAGTTAGAAAAATGTCATATAATATCTCTGCTATGCATTCTCTATATATTTTCATTCTTTTTTTCAACAAATATATGGTGCAGACAAATGTTTTCTATGTCTCCAGTCTTAAATAATTTATTCGGCCGGACCCTTTTTCACGGTCCATATGGCATCATTCATGGATGTGGGTAAAGTAACGTCATGTTCGTTAACAGCTGCAACGTCAACCATCCCATGCCAATGCCAATATGAAGGCGCCTCCTGCCTTATCTCTAAAAAAATTTGGACGACATCTCATCCGACAGATGTCTGACTTCTTTCATACAGGCGTTATTATTTAAACCTTTCCATGCTTTTAATGATCATTCATACTTTAGTTATTGAGACCAAAACAGAAAAAAACCCTATCTACATATGTTTTCGGTGGTCAGGATTCAATTTTATTTTCTAAGGTAACTGTTAAACTTTATAATTCTATTTACGGATTCACTCGGACTTCCAAGCTCTGAATCTCGCAGTCTTCCAAATCAGTCAGTGGGAAAAACGTAACACCTCCCTTAACTAACCCCTTAATTGAGGTAACCTGGACATCATTCGCGCCGATGGTACAAAGCGCTCCACTAAGCCCTTAGCTATCCCGATGATGAGGTGTGTGATTTCTCTAAATGTCCCACTCGGAACACTTTAGAATACCAAACTAGGAGCACCCTACATACATACTCTGATATAAAATGTTGGTACCTTTAATTCACAATAGGGGAACATTTTACTTCTAAAGTTCTTACGTATCAGCGGCATCTGTTCTATCTTATTCTTCTTCTTTCTCCTACTTCAGATTCACTACATAATGGCCACGTCAACACTACACGTCCACTCTTGTGTTGGAAGTTATGTTACTCCCAGGATTGAGCATTTTCAATCAGCTGTAGCTCACAAGCGGCCCTATCTGCAAGCTTAATCTATGTGGGTGCATTCTATCGCGCACCCTCGTTGCAGCTACAACAAGTCTTTTAAGCCCATAGGCCTGCAGTACTCTCGTCTGTATTGTATGTGAAGAATATGATCTTTCAACCGGTAACACCGGTCAGCTTAATCAAGCTACATAGGGAAAGCGAAAATAGCATTTGTCATAATCGAAAAACCTATTAAAAATACCCCTTGCAGGGTTCTGTAAATCTCTTCCCCCAAAATACTTAACCGCCTACGTAAATGTAATCCTGTCCTCTCTTTAAAATTCTAATTTCACTAGGCCAATCATTTAATCTTAATTTAATCTTCTGTTTTTTTTTTCTTTTTTTTAATTAATATTTTGCAGACTCCTGGAAAACAACAATTATGCATTATATATTACAATATAAAATCATCAGTGCACATTTTTCAAATATTGAAAATTAACTTCTAAGTAATTACATAAAACAACCTTTGTTAGTCCTTAAAATAAAAAGAAAATGTTCACAATGCAGTTAAAACTAGAAAAACAATGTTCATCATTGTCTATTGCTTCGCTTCATTGTTCATTCATTGTCTATTGCTTCGCTTTTATAACAAGTTCAAAACGACCGATGTCCATTTTTTTTCCAAACTTCATGCGACGGTGTAAATATTTCAATCATGCTTGACACAACTTAAAACAATTTCATCTGTGCTTGATCCCTTTGCATTTTGTTACTGCCTCTCTCTCTCTCTCTCTCTCTCTCTCTCTCTCTCATCGGTCCATTATTTTAAACGGAATAACGTAATTCTTTCTTTTTTCATTCTAATTTTTACATTAAGTGATATTGTTCTTCCGTTCATAACGAGCTTATTTCTAATATGATAAACATTTTTCTTAACTATATTCTATATATAAAGTTTTACATCTGTGTTACTGTATGCATTTCTTTCTTCGTAAAAATGTGTGCGTGTGTACGTGGGTATTTCTTTTTTCTACCGATCTTTATTTTTTCCATCCAGACATTTTATTGTGTTTGTATGTGATTTCCTTGTCTTTGTTCTCTTGACACGAAATCTCCATTCTATTTTCAGGACCTTCTTCCACGTTGTATTTTTTATAACCCAGGTTCGATATCGCATCGTCGATACGAACAGGTCAACGGACACAAAAATCAATATACGGTGTATATTGGGTTATATTAACAGATAGATATATTAAAACGTGCCATGTGTTATCTAGTTGATGTAGATATTGTTCTTTTAACAGACAGATAATAAACGTGTAAATCGTATATATGTTGCTTAGCCAGGAGGACATGATGGGGACGTGTAAACCGAGTCATGTTGTATCAGATTTATTACACGGGATATTTTTACAGTTCATATGTAAGAAGAATAATATATGCTTCATACCTTTTTGCTTGAAGAGATATTCTGTATCTTCCCGCTACTCCGTGACGAACCATTAAACGACCATCATCATCGAATTGAGACATATGTTCTTACATGTGAAACCATAAAACAACTCTTTATATTTTTATAATATGAATTTATTACAGTTGTCTGCAATGGTTTTCACAGGATCTGCAGTTCGTCTACATTTCTATTCTTACATCTCGCTCCTAGCTGTCTGTCCATTTCTCTCTAGACCGCTTTCCGCTCTAGTCGTCAATTTTCAACTCTCCGAACCTCTCCAAAATTAACTACATCATGTGTTCTCTTACGTTACCTCATTATTTGTCTCGGACCAACCTAAACCGTCTTCTTAACTAAACACCTATAACAATTTACACCTGAAATAAAAATGTGTTCACATTTACAATTTGCATTTAAACGTAGTTTAAATAGTTATGAATCTGCAGCCGTCAAGTTAATGCACTACTGGTATATTTGCAAATTTTTATGTAATATCGTTTATATATATATATATATATATATATATATATATATATATTAAAGCTTATGATTATTTACGTACATTTAGCTATCAATTAGAACTCAAAATAGTTGCTTCTAAAGAAGCTGACCTTAAAAGGATGTTGCATATTATACACTCAATTATCCAACTATGGAGGAAAGATCAAAATACAATTAAATAACCACTAATCACCACTTGTTTAAACGGTATACTATGTCTGCTGATATAAAAGTATATGTTTCATAGAGTATTATGAAATCATTCTCATTTAACTGGGGAAGTGTATGAAATTGCAACTGAGGAAGTGTATGAAATTGCAACTGGGGAAGTGTATGAAATATCAATTTTAATCAACAATTATTTACATTTTACTAAAATTTATCATGCGAACTGTTTCTGTTATTAACAAAAATCCTAAAGTACAATCATCAGCCGATTATCTAAAATGCAATATATTCTGTAAATATCTATTTTTCTCTCATAATTAGTTTTATAAGAAAATGATATTTTTGATTTGATTTTATGTTAAACGTATTTGGATTTGGAAAAAGTTCGTCGTAATATATATTACAAATTATTAGTAAGTTTATAAATATCTATCTATCTATCTATCTATTTATATATATATATATATATATATATATATATATATATATATTCCTATATGTATATATATTTATGTATATATATATATACATGGGTATACCTAGACATATATAAATATTTATATAAATGTATAAATAAATATATATATATATATATATATATATATATATATATATATGTGTAGGCTTTTTTATTGCTTATACATAAGTGTTTCGCATCAATTTGTGGATCTTTACAGCATATATATATATATATATATATATATATATATATATATATATAAATTAGAATATATATACATATACACGTGTGCATATATATAAATATGGGTGTATGTGTATGTATGTGTATGTATGTGTGTGTAACGTAAGATATTACAAGATGAGGTGCGTGTTCATTATATAGAGAAGTTAATTTTTACGTATTTTTCGTACGTGTGTCGGGCTATTGTTTGAGTTCGGCAGAGCATTCTCTAAGAAAGCTGACATCATTAACGTTAAAGATGGCATTCAGCTATCTATAAATAATGTATTAATATTCTTCTGTCTGTTTGTCTGTGTTTCTATCTCTCTGCCCCCCTCTTACTTTGTTCGTATATATATATATATATATATATATATATATACATATGTATGTATATATACGTATATATATATAAATATGTACATATATATAAGCCTATTTGAGTTTTATATTATAAAAGATATATGTATTATGATATATCGTAATGTATATATCTTATATATATACATATATCTTATATATATATATATATATATATATATATATATATATATGTGTGTGTGTGTGTGTGTGTGTGTGTGTGTGTGTGTGTGTGTGTGTCAGTGTGTGTGTGTGTGTATATCATAATGTACATATCTTTTTTAATATAAAACTCAAATCGGCTTGCTTGGGCGTTGAATCCCACCATCTTGTTTTAGTTTTCAAATGCGCAGGCGTAAATAAATTTAGGTCCGGTTTATGCGGCGCCTGCGTAAGTAAATAAAAACAAAACGCAAATAATATTTCTTTTGTTGTATTTTTAATATTTGCAATTTTAAATTAGTCTTTTTACATACTTGCTGTTTTTCGTACATTTCTGTGTTTTAATTTAGAAATAATTATATTATTATTAAGTTTTTTATTGCATTACATTCCGTCATTAGCAGTTTTAGCTTTTGTTAATACTTTTGTTAGACTTTTTAGCCTTAATAAAAGTCGCGGAACATAGATATTACCTTATATAATCTTCCATAGTAACAAAAATTGTAGAGTAATACATCTCACTATGCAATTCCATTATATAGTATGCCTGCAAATCTAGTCACAAATAATAACCCATAACGCCTAAGAAGCCATGTTCCTTGTTTTGGGGGAAGCTAAATAAATAATTGTTTCATTTCTATGAAATTAATAAAAACATCGTTTACATAGATTTAAATAATAAAAGAATATTATTGGGATAGTAATATCTTACGCTCAATTTTAATATCCAATTTCCTTTTACATTATTATTTAAAAAATGTGTTTTTATGCAATGAAGATTAAATATTAAAACTTGGTTTCAAAACATATTTTCAGTGTTTAATATTTTTCATTGGTAACAATATTCTGACACAAGAATCGTATTCGACGTTTGAATAAAGTAATTATCTAAAGACTTCAATATTTATACAATTTTCTTTCATCGAGTAATATTCCCATGAAAAATAACATCAAATTTTATTTAAAAAATACCAAGAGGACTTATGTTACGATAGATATATTGAACGCTGTAATCATTTTATCACAGTTTCTGTGTATCTAATTATGATGATATGCACAATTGATAACAACCCTGGTATTATGGTTAAGTATTAAGATTTTGAAGAGATTCCTTGTGTTTCATTAACCAACTTATTTTTAAAATATCAAATACTTTGATGCAAATAATTTTCTTTTGCAAAATAAAATGTCCAGTATTAAGCAAAGTTGCTTAATTGGTATCTCAAATGCAAGTGAATGGCTGTATACAAAAAACCCCCAAAAAACCTAGAAAATAAACGTAACAGATAGCGCGTTGTTTGGTATTTGATTTTTACGGAACTGATACTGGATTTCCTGTCCGAATCGTTTGGAAAGAAAATATCCACTCTCATATAAATGGAGGTTATGCTGTCCCTATCTCAGACTTACCGTAATACTAAATGAAATATCTGAGCCTGGAGATCCCGTTCTGTGCCAGGAATACAGATTGCGTGTATCACACAACAAAACTATATAATCTATCATGTAATAATTGATTTTTTGTCTTATTTTTCAAAGTCATTTCATTTATGCAGCAATGATTAAATTTTTATCATTTCTTCTTCATTTTATTTGCGTTGTGTTCAATTAAAACGTTGTCTTATATGCCTGGTATTTCATGCAATAGAATATCTTATTGAATCTTGTTATTTTTTTAAATTTCTTGGTGTGTTGCTTATTCTGTTTTTTTCCTTTCAGTTTATATCAATTTATATTTTGTTCTGACCTTTTCTAACTTTATATAACTTAGATGTTCACCTTTTCTCTCTTTCACTATTAACCTTTCTTACATAACGTGTATTTCTATCTGTTTTTAAAATGTTCTTTTAATACCAAGTTGTTTTTATATTTTATTTTGTTTTCATGAGCCAGGAATAAGATATTTAGAAAAGTGTATTTACTGAAACGGTAACCTTTAAAACCTTGAAAATGGTTTCATTTATATAAAAATGAGTTGTCAGAACATTCGTCCTTCATCGTTTCTTACTATTTAACCTTTTGCTAATTTTATATAAAGTTGTGCATATCCGGAGGAAATGATGCAGTTTTTTTTCACCAGACTGAGCGTGGTAAATAGCATTAGCTGCAAGTTAGCGGCAATGATAGAGTTCAACAGCTGCAGATCAATTGAACCTAATTTTACGACCCGCTCAAGCTGGGTGTTGCTGCTTAAACCTGAGAACTATTCAGTCCCACAACCACCGATAAGCCGAAAGAATAGCTTCTTTTCTTAGACCTTTAGCTGCTAGTGTTGTCTTTTAAATAAGTAACTGCGTATCACGGATTACTTGATCGATAAAGTAACGTTTGATTTATATCTTGACATTTAACAGTAGAACAGTAACAGATAATAAATCGGATCCGTTAGAGAATTCTTACAGATTCCCAAGTTTGACAGAATGATTTCGGCAAGATAAACTTAGACAGGGAATGTAATTATGCCTGGCAAAATGTTGTTAAAACAATACCTCTTATTAGAATGGTAATATACATGGTGCTAAAGGCTTTGACTTTTATTCAATTTAAAGCTTACTTTAGCTTCTCAATTCACATATGCGAATTCAAGAAGTTTAAGGGACAAACAAAAACGTTGTCGTTAACAAATCTAAATACAATTTTCATAATCACGCATATACAATAAAAGTAAAATAAAAAAAAATAATCCAAACCGTCACTCGAGGTGAGAGTTGGGAAAATGAATGAAATAAAAGTAATATAGAAACCTAATTAAGACTTAAATAATTCATGAAAATGTCAAGCATGAATTCAAATATAAAATCAATCGATATGTTTAAAAAGTCGCTTTAATATGTTTGGTTAAACCCACAAAACATAAGAGATATAGTAAGGTAAGTCACCAAGCAAATAATCAAAGATGAGAAACCATACATACGCCCATGCTTAAAGTAATTATAAATGGAAACTTGAGAATACATGGTAAAATGTATATTTTTTATATAAGTATACTCAATATATTTCTAAGCTTTCAAAATAAAATAAATTATTGCGATGCATGTTATTTTTAACGTGTTTTGTACTGATTTTCAATTGCTATATCCTCAACTCGTTAATTATATCACATGTGTTGATTCTCGTTCTTTTCTGACTTATAAGGTCTTCTTGTATCAATATAATGTTTATTTGATATGAATTTCTGTTATGAAATGTATTATAATGTTACGCATTGCTAACTTATTTTTTATCTATAGGAATCGGTATTTTAATACCGTAGTAACGTTAACGTACATGTGTAACGATTTTCAAATTATACTTTATTCGATCAGGAGACACTAATTAATAAAAAAAATAGATAGACGGTGATAATATACTACGCACATTAAGTTAGTATCCATATATCCTAATGTAAGATTTATAGTAATGTATAACATTATATCATCCTTTTTAATGAATAGGATCTCCCGATTATAAAAGACGTAATAAATTTAAAAGATGACGTTGTTTTGAGGCAATACCTTAAACTAGCATACATATTTTGTCTTCAAGATAGGCTCCAAGAGCTGTACATATTCGGTCTAAAGGGTATCATAGATATATTGGCTCCCCAGTAAATCTTTAAAGTCGAACATCTTTGTTGTATTTTCTCTTCAGTAATATTTATTTCAATATATATACGTATTTAATTTTTGTTTATTTCTCACTATTGCTTTGTACAATTTTAAGTATATTAGATTGCTTTTTTGTATTTTCATCTTTATTCCTCTTTTTACAATTTCTGAAAAAAAAAACTGTATACATGTATTGTTATATTAAAAAGGACCTGGCACTTTACCAGATAAGTATGTATTTTTATTGAAAACAAATTTTACTCATGTGCTTTACTTTTATGTTATTCCATTATTTATTTTTATTTCTACCCTGTGAAAATAACGTTTGATTTTATAAGAATTTACGATATAATCATTTTAATTATTTTCTCGTCTTTAATCTTAGATTTAATTGGTTTCTATCCATGCCTATTTTTTTTTATCTTTTGAGAATGAGATTTGTTCTCTATGTGTTTCTACATCAATAATTAAATCCGTAGTCAGGGTTCATGTTTATTTTACTAGCACTATAGTTTTTCTTTGATTGTATACGACCAATTAGAATGTATGACATATTTGTGAAGGAATTCTACTTGACTAAACATTTGAATACTATTTGCTGCTACTACTATTATTATTATTATTATTATTATTATCATAATTTTATTATTATTATTATTATTATTATTATTATTATTATTATTATTATTATTATTATTATTATTGGCTCACATGGAGCTTTCACCCAAGTCAACAAGCGATCTGATTGGAAACATGTGTTGAAGCTGAGTGACAACAAGTCTCCCCAGACGTTCAACTGTCTCCACCTCCTTCGATAGCATTTGCAAATGTATTTGCATCATTGCAACAGCCGCTTACCATTGGTTTCTCGCTGGTAGTGGTCATTGGTTTATACTGGAAGTTGAGTGACACTCAGCCTCCCCAAGGTCCCAGATCTCTTTGCGCTTGTTTGGCCGAGGTATGGTTGGCGCTCGCTCCTCGGTCTTTCAGTCCTTATTGACCCATCTCGGCCCTTTGGTATCCCTTTTTATGGCGGGAAACGGTAATGAAACAATAGCGGGATTCATGATGGGGGGGTGTAGAACTTTTAGAGATGAAGTTGCGGCGTTCTTCGTTCCCTGTAACGCTTATTCGTTATATTGTCTTGTATTATTCTCTGCATTCAAGGGTTGTCCTTAATATTTCAGTCGTTTTCATTATCGCCAGTCGTTGTATTTTGCAGTTATTCTTTGATTCCAATTTCTGCCATTCTTTCTCCGAAGTGTTTCGGTATTGTTCCTAGTGCTCCTACAATTATCGGTACTATTTGGATTTTCTTCATCATCCAAATCCCTTTTAACTCTCTGGCAATCTCTGTGTATTTGCTTCGTTTATCCTTTTCTTTCATACTCACCCAGTGGTCAGCTGGGACTGCAAAGTCTACGATTTGACAGGAGTTTTATTTCTTGTTCATTATTATGACATCTGGTCTTCTAGCTTGGATGTGTTTGCCCGTCTGAAAGTCCATGTCCCAAAGGATTTTGTGGTTCTCGTTTTCGAGTGTCGTTGCGGGTTTATTCTTGTACCGTTTGTCTGTACGCTCAAAATGCAGTCGTTTGCACAATTCCCAGTGTACCACCTTCCCCACTTAGTCATACCTGTTTTTGTATTCCTTTTGGGCAAGTTTGCTACTTTCACTTACTATATAGTTTATCGTTTCGTCTCTTTGTCCGCAGAGTCTGCATTTGCTGTTTTCTTGTGTTTTATCGATCCTTGCTTTGATATGTTTGGTTCTTATCGAGTTATCTTGTGCTGCAGTTATTACAGATTCAGTTTCTCGGTTTATATGTCATATTCACATCCATGTCCAGGTGTTGTCGTTATTCTCATCTTTTGTCATTCTTATGAATCTTCAGTGAAGGTGTTTCTCTTCCCATTTCTCTTTTTTCGACTTGTCGTTTGTCTCTCTGTTTTCTGTTTTGTTGTTTTTTTTTAGTGTATCTCGCTGCCATAATTATCCTTTCAGTGTTTTGCATTATGTGTTTCCCTAATTCTTGTTTGTGTCCTTCACACAGTCTTCTATACAGATCAGTCTTCTCCCGCCGTCTTTCCTTTTAACGTAGAGTCTGCCAATATCGTCCTTGTGATGTAGTGCATTATGCATGGTAATGCGTTTCCTGGTTTTCTGGTCGAGTTATCTCAGTTCTTCTTTCGTCCACCTTATAAACGGTACTGAGTATATTACTAGTGATACTGCCCATGTATTTATACCTTTTATTAGGTTTCTGCTATATAATTTCGCTTCCATGAGTGTTCTTGTTCTCCTGAGGTATTCCTTTCCAACTTTCTCTTTCATTTCTGTTGCTCTGATTTTGTCCGCTTCCAGAATTCCCAAGTATTTATAGTCGTCTTGTTTCCCTAGTGCCCTCATTTCAGTTTGATTGGGTAGTTCCATGCCCTCTGTCGTTTCCAGTTTTCCCTTTATATTACTAGTTGTTCACACATTTCCATTCAAAATTCCATTTGGATATCTTGGCTGAAGATCCTGGTAGTGTTAATTAGTGTCTCTAGCTTTTTTTCGGTCCTTGTAAAAAGTTTCAGATCGTCCATGTACATCAGGTGGTTCATTTTTTCCTCTGTATTGGAGAACTTGTATCCGGCTTGGCACTTAATCAGAATACTGTGCAAGCGCATCTGGCTATGATGAATAGTAGTGGTGATAGTGAGTTCCTTGGAAGATGCCTCTTTGTATTTTAATTTCTGTTATGTGTTGTCCATCAGCTGTCAATTCCAGTCTCCATGTTTTCATTGCATTTTCTATTACGTTGGTGATCCTGCTTGGTATTTTATATATTTTTAGGCATTCTATTGCCTATGCTTGGGGGATCCTGTCGTACGCTTTTTTATAGTCGATCCACGCCATGGCAAAATACTTTCTCCTTCTTTTTACCTCCTTTAGGATCTGTTGATATATATATATAACATGTAATGCGTTCTTCTTTTGCCTTTTTGGCATCCTTTCTGCTCCTCGGGGATGAGTCCACGATTATTCAGGGAGTGGTAGATTTGTTCCCTCAGTTGTGCTGTCAGTGTCTTCCACATAGTTGGTAAGTACGTGATTGGTCTATAGTTTATAGGGACGGTTCCTTTCTCTGTGTCCTTCTGTAGTAGTGTGGTTCTACCTTTTGTCATCCAGTCTGGTACGCTTGCTTCCTGTATACATCTTTTCAGGTATTGGGCTGACCTTTCGTGTAAGGTTGTGAATTTTTTGAGTCAGTATGCATGTATCCCGTCGTGGCTTGGTGCTCTCCAGTTTGCTATTTTTCCTATGGTTCTCTTTAGGGTTTCCTTACTGATTACATTCACTGTTCCTTCTTCTATTTGTTGTACCTCTTCCTTCATGGCTTTCAGCTATTCGGCAGTTCTATTGTGATCTCGTCGCTCTTCCCATATTGCACTCAAATTTAATGTTGTTTCTGTCAAATTTGGTCGTTCTTTTTTGTTTTTCCTTCGTTAACATCTGGTAGAATTAACTTTCATTAGTTTGAAATGTTCTGTTTTGTCTGCAGTGTTCAGATTTATATCTATATCGTCTCAATCTCACTTATTTTGCTTTTATTTTTTGGTCCAGTTCTCCATGTTGCTTGTTTAGCCTCTCTTTGCCACTCACATTTCCAATGGTCCATTTTCTCCACATTGCTTTCTTCCTGGTGATCATTTTGGTTTCTGCTTTATGTTTGTGCATTTTTTATTTTTTATTTTATTTTACACAGTGGTCATTATCTAGGCCCTGAAGCCACTCATGGATAAGGGTTATTGCAAGTACATTACTTTAGTGTGGAGATTTGATGAAGTGGTTACTTAAGGGGGCGGTTGATTTGGAATTTGTTAACGTTGGACTTGAAGACATCCAAGTTATAGTCATGTGGGAAGCAGGCAGACGGAACAGAGTTCCACAGGTGTGCAGTTCTAAGAAAGAAGCTTTGTTCATGGAATCCGCGGTTTGAGTTAGGCACAGATATAGAGTGGGGGCAATTTTTCACAGTAGATTCAGCTAGACGAGTGTTTTTCGTGAAAGATTGGCGAGGGGGGACCAGAGATTGGAGTTCAGACGAGCACTTGCCATGGTGTATTTGGCGTTCTAGTCTTATTTCCCATCCAGGTTTTTCGGTCCGCTTTCCCCGGTTGTTTTTCTGATTTGAGTTTCATACTTACCATTTTGGCGCCTGCGTAAATTTGGTTGTTTAACTCCGTGATTGTATTAGTTGGGATATGTGGAAGAAGTTTATTAACTTTATCTGTTTCTGTTTTTAATTTCTTCTGCTCTTGGTTCCTTAACGATCGGAGCTTTGTTTTGTCTTCGTTCATTTACTGTATTATTTTATTTATTTCATTTGCTTCATGCTCTGTTAGTTCTATTTCACTGTTCTCTTTTCCACGTTTGCAGACTTCATTCTTTGTTGGTCCTCAGCTTTTGGTGTTTTACTTGTGAGGCTTATACTTGTAGGGTTACTCTATGTGCGGTTCCGTTGGAAGATGCTTCTTGTTCAGTTTCATAATTTATTTTTCGCTTAATTTCTGTTAGCTCTAGTTTAGAGACCCAACCTTTCTTGAGTATCAGTCTTGCTTGGTCCGCACTTCTTGTTCTGTCATATGGTAGTCACTGGATAGGTCCCATAGTTCTTTCCTTCGTTTCCGATAACCTCCGTATCAATATTTAGGATGGTTTCTATAGTAGCATTCCATTACGAGTCTATTCTCTTTTGATGTCCATTTCCTTCTTCGTTTTTTTTTTTTTTAATGGTTATCATGGTTGCGTTGTGTGTGTTCGGTATCATTTTGTTCCCTGAAATTAGAGGTTACACTTACCTGTTCAGCGTCCAGGCTATTTGAGTTTCTGAAACTAGAAAGTTAGGTAACATTCGCAGGATTACGACAGAGTCCCCCATGCTGGCTACCGAAGCAACACCTGCCGATCATGACACCAAGATCTTTCTCCTGGGTCCCATGATTTGGACTATTTGTAATTGACATTTTTCATGTGTGGTTTTTTGTGACAAAACTGAGCCCAGAATTGTTTTACCTGTGGTTCTGATGCAGGGATAGTGTAAAGCTCCTGTGTATCCAAGAGGTATCGTGCACTATTATACACGCATATGGGACATATAAAAAATAATAAATAAATAAATCAAATAAAATAAAAATAAATAAATAAATAAAATAATAATAATAATAATAATAATAATAATAATGAATAAATAAATAAATAAATAATTTGTCCACTTAGTAAAAGTAGAGAGTCATGCTCTGAAAGAGGGCGTTTGAAGATAGGTCTACCTTACATCATACTGTTTAGCGGCTGGAAATGTTGTATGGGAAAAGAGAAGGAGGGCAATTTTCCCGGCCGCTTTGGTAGTATTTAATTCTCACGTTCAAAGGAGGGGCACATTTCTACGTCAATATCGGTAAGAAGTCTGGTATCTGTTATAATTCGAACTAACATTTACGTAGATAATTCGCCCGTCACCCGTCTGGATGTTTTTGTATTCATTTTTAGAGGATTTTCATTAATTTGGAATTGACAAACAGAAGTATACGTTCATATCGAAACAAAGATTGTTTTCTTAAATTAATTCGAAGTAACATTAACTTTTTCAAGACATAAACTCACATTTCGTTGGGGTCTTTAAAAGAGATTTCTGTCAAGTGTGTACTAATACCTATCCTCTGTGGGCTCCAGTCTTGAGTTAAATTCCAGGTCGTTGGTTAGTAGAGAGTAAGGGTTAGGAGAGGGGGGTGGAAACATTCCTATCTAGTACAAACATACGCCCGTATATATATGCATACGCACATCCACATACGCAAAAATTCTGCCTGTCTTTGCCAATGAATAAAGAGTGCCTCCCCCCTAACAAATTTCGCTACCCGCCCGTCTAGCTATTTTTCCATTCATTTTTAGAGGATTTTAATTAATCTGGAATTGACAAACAGAATTATACGTTTATATCGAAACAAAGACTGTTTTCTTAAATGAATTCGAAGTAACATTAACTTTTTATTATTATTATTTTAGTAGTAGTAGTAGTATTACTCGTAGTAGTAGTAGTAGTAGTAGTAGCAGTAGTATTTTATTCTCATATGTAAGTAAAATATGTTTCGATTTAATTACATACTTAGCCGTTTGTATTAAATAGCTCACTTGTAAAATCAATGCATAGAGATTTCTAAATAGAGCCAGTACACTTTATAATGTATGATTGTTAGTTCTTTAAATTATTATGAATCTAACGTTAGTATTTTTCTTCAGATTGTTTTAGTATTTCCAAAAGGAATATTTTCCATGTGCATTAATGTAAAGATATTATTTTTTATTTTAGCCGAGCAGTAATACAAATTATATACATTTTTAAATAATTCCAATTATGCTTCGAATGATTATGTAGTGTTGCATAAACATTAAATTTAAAAAAAAACAACTGTTTATTAATATCTACATTCACCGAGGGCACTTATTGTACAGAATTCTGTGGAACGTATACACTTTCAGGAAGTAGATGTGTATCTTTCTCGTAAGTTTTCTGCCACTATATGAAAAATAGTAGAATTGAGGAATGTACTGAGTCAGATTTTGTAATTATATCTACCCCGTTTTCATTTTAAATTTTTCGTATATTTTACAACTGCATTCTTATTTGTTTAATGTATCCTATACTTTATTTTACTATTTGTTTCGTTTGATTTCTATTGTTAACACTTCACATATTTACGTACGTTTTCACTGCATTATTACTCTCATTTAATTTAATTATCATGCATTATATCATACTTATCGATTAAATATGCATTGTGTTTATTATGTTTACTTCTGTATTTAATTATTTAAATCCAGTTTCGATTGTAATTTTCTTAAATCTCTTTAATTTAAACTACGTCACACGAATATTTTTCCTGCATCCTGTTTTATTTATTTTTCTTAACTTTTTGTCGTTTTAACTCATATTAATTATTAGTTCATGAATATCACTTTTTATATCTCATTTTCTGTGTGTGTTTTTCATATTATCCTGTCAAAAACATTAGTTCTTCGCAGTCTTACAAAATGATAATTTCCTTTCTTTATGGCAAGTATAATCAGTTATTTTAGACTTAAGTTATTAATGTGTACAATGCATTTTATTAGGATGTTTAAAAGTTCAGATGCTGGAAGATATGAAAATGTTGATACAATAAAATCTTACATTAAATCTAAATAATATACCGTATTTAAATCCTTTCATATGCGTCTTTTTATGTTCACAATTCTTTGTTTTACTTTGTCTTCAATAAACCATTTATAATATTATGTATGAAAGATTCATACTTCTCAAATGTCATTCGACATTTTATGTTATATTAAAAATGAACTCTTCTTCCTATTTTGTATCAATAAAGTCCGGTGTTTGTTTTATCTAATCCAGGAGTCGGCAATACCAAGCACGCTAAATCCCCTGCCATTACTCAGCATAACCTGTTTCCCAAAATGTTCAACTATTTAATCGTTCCGTCTGTTGTGAAGCCTAAATTCAGACGTGTTATTAAGTATGGAGTACGAACACGTTGCCACGTATGCCCCCCCATATATATAAATGCACACACACACACACACATATATATATGTATATATATATATATATATATATATATATATATATATATATATATATGAGTTTGTCATAAAATTAACAATCGTTAATACGCCATTACATTGAACAGACAATCAGACCATTTTCACAGTCATGCCAATATTTTCATTTTAGCAATTATACTTTAATATGCCTTTTTATGTATATCGTGTTACCTGCGCTTATTTAATCAAAATATAAATATTTGGCGACCGCTTCAAGTAAATAGGCAGAAATATTTAGTTTAAAGTGTAATTTGTATGTTTAAATACAAAATATGTTATGAGATAAAATATTAGAAATATAAAAAATAAAATTAAAACTACAAGGAAACAAAGTCGAACATATCTAGTTACGCATTCATATCACTCAAATTACTTCTTCCAATGTCTGCAAAAATTCGTGTGATCTTGTATCCATTTTCAGCTAAAGCCAGAGACGTGCAAACGAATTCTGGAATTAAACTGATCTAACTTCAATGGAAACTTGAAGCGGCGTCTGTTCCCTCAGTTCATAATGGACGGGATTTCCTAAATACGCAGCGTCTCATCGATTTTAACGATCGGTTATGTGAAGAGAGGTGTCAGATCAATGGAGGTGTTAGATTCGGAAAAGAAAGTTGAATGTTATATACATCAGTGAATATTATGAAACGGACATTTATAAAAAAACGGGGGAGTAAAAATGAAGATGGTGTACAGCGGGAAATGCAAAGATAGGAATGAAAGGTATAACACATCATGACAAGTAATAAGATGAGTAGGAGAAAAATAACCAAAGAAAAGATGATACAACTTCTTAACTCATAAGATTGGCAGACAACACCGAATGGGTATGGACTATTTTTGCTATTATCTAAATCTCATAAGTGTACAGTAAATTAACAAATGGTATTATCAGTGTCTCAATCGATGGATAATACTGCTATTATGAAAATAAATGATGCAAAAGTTATCACAATAAAATATATTAAACTTATTTTAGTGTCTAATATACCTGAAAAAACTGTATGTATTGATTTGAATGTAGCAACAACACACGCATTTTAGTAGGAATAGTATTATTGGTTTTTATCTGAAAATACATTTCGTTAATAGTCCTCGACTATTGAAGGGGCATTTTTTACAGACAGATTTCTTTCCCATGTAAAGACGAACACTGATCTGACTGACTATCTTGCTGCTAAAACTCAGGCATCAGGGCATTATTTAAGCTGATCATTACATTTGCTTCTGGATACATTAAGAACAACTTTTTCATGTCTGTAGCCTATAATGTTGTGCTAATTGAACTATTGTGGGAGATCAAAGTAAAAAAAGAGCAAAAGCTTAGTCATCCTTCAATGCGTTCACTGGTGCTGACAACACAGGTAGGTTCTTCCGTATATTTAAAGCAACCTGGTTGCAGATATACTTCAAAGAGGATGAAGATATTGGCAATGGTCTGCAGATGCGTATGGATGATGAAGAGGTGACAGAAGGAATGTTGTCAACACTGCAGTCTTTCTTATGTGCAGCTTACTTACCCAAACGAATCAACATCATGACAATTGCGATAACATGTGTTGTGCAAACACAAGGAAAAAAAGGACAGACTCCCTCTAACATCTGAAGTTATGAAGCAGCACATTTTGAGAGTCCATGTCCAAGCTAGGACATTGGCACGAGCAGGAATTGCTCTGCAGATTCCACAGCTGGATCCCCTGCAAGATGGGTACTTCATGCAAGTTGGTGGCATGCTGAAACCAACGACCACCGACGTCCTCTCAGCCCCTAAGGGCAT
Organism: Euprymna scolopes; assembly: GCF_053919585.1. Taxonomy (NCBI): domain Eukaryota; kingdom Metazoa; phylum Mollusca; class Cephalopoda; order Sepiida; family Sepiolidae; genus Euprymna; species Euprymna scolopes. The sequence goes on from NC_136497.1 coordinate 36,217,175, forward strand.
CATTGAGATGGTTCAATGCAAATGCAGATCTTACTGTACTGGTAGATGTCCCTGCAGAGCTTAGTTTACAATTTAAAGACATCTCAATAAAATAATTCTGGTTTCGTATCTGACTAACTGCCTTGATTTACTGATTCCTAATTTAATATATTTCTAAAAATGTATTTTTGTTTTTACAATTTTCATAAAATTATCACAAAATTACATAATAAAACTGACTATACGAAATAAATCTTTGTATTTTACGGAATATTATTTTTTCCGACGTAGTTTACTATAAATGTAAGTAATTTTTAAAAGTGATTTCTGTGCGCGATGGCAGCAGCACATTCAGAGGAAAACCATGGCTGGCTGTTAGGTTTTTGTTGGAATTTTTTGGATGGTATGAATCGAGCTATGCCTACAATTATCCATTCGGTCAGGTCTGATACTATAGAGGCCACATCCTTTTTAAACATGCAATGCAGAGGTAGGTCAGTTATGAATATACGGAAGCTGTACAAGTCAGCCATAGAGTAAAGTATTAGTAACAGTAGCATTAGTAGTAATAATGCAATCGATAATACTAGTCTTGTGTTTGCCATAATACTTGCATTTCTGGGTATCTGCACTGCTAAAACAATTTCGTATAAGCTTTCGTAATAAGTAACCTCACCTGATTTAAAGATGCCGCGTTGACTTATTATAACTTTGAGTGAGTTTTTTACATACAGATTTGGCAAGTAATTTCACCACAAACTGTGTTTTGGTCGTTTCTAAAATCTTGTCATTTTATCCTTTGTGCCAACGCTTATTTGCTAGAGAGAGAGAGAGAGAGAGAGAGAGAGAGAGAGAGAGAGAGAGAGAGAGAGAGAGAGATTTCCAGGTAGATCACTCCAGTAAAGAAGGAAGGAGATAGGACGACGAGGAGAAATTTAAAAAAAAAATGTCAATAAAATGTAAATAGACAAACAACACAAACAATTCAAATCTAAGTTGTGTTTTTTTCTTAAATTGAAGCCTTGTCAAGGGGGAAAGCTTTTTTCTTGAAACGAATAAAAATAAAATGAAATATAAGAAATAAGCAAATATTAAAATATCAATCTATATACAAAGAAAAATTGTTTAAAAAACGAGAAAAATTGTCTCTGACGGATACAAGATAAATGAAGCTTTAGTAAATTTAAGAGTCAGATTTCGTTTTGTTGATTTGTGTCTATGTTTTTACTGCTCTTCACTATCCCTGCATCTTACTGTGATGTAATGTGATTTCTGTTTTAAGCTGATACTATATATATATATATATATATATATATATATATATATATATATATATATATATATATATATATATATATATATATATATATATTTATATATATATATATATATATATATATATATATATATATATATATATATATATATATATTGTAATCCCTTCCCCTATTCTCCGCTTTACCCCTCTTTCTTTCGCTGGCATTCTTTCTCTCTCTTTCTCTCTCTCTCTCTCTCTCTCTCTCTCTTTCTCTCTCTCCATTACCTTCCATTCACTTTTAGCTTCCATCACACAGGGGCGTCGGTCGGGCGAGGTGACACACTGTGACCTGGCAGGTTTGGGGGAGGAGTGATACGCTCGAGAGAGAACGACATTTCTTGCAGACTGTTGACCGATTTCTGTCAGGCGGTTTGTGAGCAGGGGTGGCATCCCTTTTTCGTACTAATATATCCCACCCCCATTTTTTTCTTATCGACATTCTTCATTTCTTTTCCTCCACTCCTATTCTCTTTTTTCCTATTTTCTTTTCGTTTGATATTTTTCTATTCGAGTTTTCTTGAAAGTTCTAGTTTCTATATTTTATTTAAGGAATTCTATATTTTTTTAACTTATTCTTTTTAAATTATTGTTTTTTGTTTTGTTTACTTTTCTTTTCAGGTTTATATATATATATATATATATATATATATATATATATTGTGTGTATATATATATGTGTATATATATGTGTGTGTGTGCGTGTGTGTCTATGATGTATGTATGTATGCGCGTTTATATATTTCTATGTGTAGATATATATTCAAATAACGTTAAAAAAAATCTTGAATTCTGAAAATTACATAAACTGAATTATGCCCAAATTGACTTCCTATAATTGTACTTAGACAACGTCCTAATATTTTACAATAAATGTGCTTACATTTTTTTTTACATCGTAGTCACGTATTTCACAGGAAGCCACTCGGGGATAAGGGTTATTGCGTGTACAGTAATGAATGTGATAACATCGCGGTAATCGTTAGTAATGGAAATTTGATAAAGTGTCTTACTTAAGAGGGCGGTTTATTAGGAATTTGTTTATGTTGGACTTGAAGACATCTAGGTTGTAGTCAGGTGGGAAACAGATAAACGGAAGAGAGTTCCACAGGCGAGCACTTCTAAGAAAGAAGCTTTGTTCATGAAATCTACGTTTTGATATAAGCACATGATTTTATCTTTTTGGGTACTATTTACGAGCAATGTTTTCGCGAAATCTAGCCCAATTTTTTATGACCAAATGTCGAGTAATTTTTTATTCATGGTATGCATAAATGGTTTCCGTGATAAAACATTGATAGATGGACAAATTTGCTGAGGATAAACCCCTCACTATTATCTATATGGAAAAAGAACAAACTTATGTACACTTGTGTAAGACAATAGTAAAGCACATAAAAAACGGCCTGCAGTCCGTAGTGGAATTAGAACTGTGGCTATGTTATGAAACTAACAGTGGAATTCTTTCCTTTTACTATTTCAATAAGCCTTCTAGTCAAGGGTAATCAGGTAAATAAAAGTGTGCTTTCTTGAAAACTCTTTGATTAACATTCACATACAATATGTGGCCGTACAGCTTGATTGGGGAAATTACAAAAGCTGGTACAAAGAAAGTGGAGTATTTGTACCGCGCTAAAAGATTACTCACACCTGAAAATACTCTATTTCTTTACGCTCGAGCATTTACTACGCATGGGGTATTGTTGCATGATATTAACTGATGAATACCTTAGTAGACGCTACCTTATAGGGAGATTCTAATCAGCTTGAAACGGTCTGATCGGTCACAAAAGGTCAATAATCTACGAACCCTGAACAATTATTGGAAAATTGCATCAGTGTGTCTCTTTTACAAATGGTTTAATGTAATATAAATAATGAAGTCAAAGTACTCATAAACTTTGTTCAAGCCAGTTTAACAAAAATATTCAACTCTTGCTTATAGATGTTATTATATGCTCGATAATTTTCTACTTCAATAGTTTCTTTCTGTCTGACTGCTGACATTTTAATTTTTTTCCTGTGTTTTGCTTCTCTGACTCTGTTTGCATACATGAGTTTTAATGTACTAAAAATCGACATCTTGGTCATAACATTACGTATTCATCTACAGTGGCGGCTCGTGCCTAAGGTTAGGGGGTGCTGTTTAAAAAATACATATTGTTTTTATATTGTGTAAAAATAAAACACGCATAATAATATAATTTATACATATATAAAAATACAATAACTTTAAGGGATCCTAAACAGAGGTAAATATTTTGAATATTTTACTTATTACATTCATTTCAAAGTAAACTCAATTTTTCTTGTTTTAATTTGTGAGAAAAGATTGATAATTTTCTCCTTAACTTCTGAATGACTGTTGAAGAACGTTTTTTCAATGTAAAGCACTGTAAGTGCGTTTAATCTTTCGCAACCCATGGTGTTCCTTAGAAAAAGTGTTTATTCTTTTCAGAGTTGAAAAACAGCGTGCTGCATCTGATGTAGTCATGAGAATTGTCATGATAATTGTTATGAGCTTTGTGATTTCACTATAAGAACATTGTTTAAATTGTTTTCCAAAATAAATCTCAGGAGATCAATTACTTTGCAATACTCATGGATATCTCACCTACTATAAAATATTTCTAGCTCAGTTTCAAACTTTCCTTTCGATCATGGGATATGCTTCAGTTGTCAAGGATATCTGTTCTGTAGGTAGTTTTTTCGTAAAACTAGCAAAGCTTTTCTTGTAAACCAATTTAGCGAGTATTAAATGTTTAGTTGAAGAATATCTGTCCGTTATATCAACAGATATATTGTCACACAGTTCTTTAGCTTCGCCCTTGAGTGTTTGTGAAGGATTTTCACAGTATTTGGTATTTCTTATCTCTAAAATAGCAGTTTTGAAATTTGTTATGTATTCATTGACTTTATATATACTAATTTCCCGAGAAATAATTTGAACATGAGACATAATTATATGGAATAGCTCAAACCAAAACAGGGAATTTTCATCGTTCAAATATTTCAGAATTCCTGTCGCTTCTGCAAAGGTCTATTCTACATATAATGTTGACTAAATTTCAGTGACGGTTTTTTTAATGCTTGAACATTTTCATGAACTCTATTTATGTATGTTAAAGTTCCACCATGTGGCGGATGGACGTAGAATGCTTACATCTAGATGCTTCTTGAGACTGGGCAGACGCTGTGGTGATCTAGAAAAGAAAGTCGGAATAACCAAAATTTTAGAGATAAATAGTCTCGCATTACGTGCAATGCTTGCTGCATTCCTCATTATTAAATTAAGTTGATGCGCATAACAGTGAAATGTGCATTACTATAAACTGCTTTTATTTTCGCCTGGACATCAGCTTGTTTGCCTTTCATGACATTTGCATCATCAAATGTTTGAGCTATCAGTTTTTGGCGATTCCATTGAAGAATTATATATAATTGCTGTAGAATAAATTTTGATAACCGATCAGTGGTGTGGTTTTCTGGAATAAAGAATCCCCAAAACCGTTCAAGTATTTTTTCATCCAAGACGTACCGTAAAACAATGTGTGTTTTCAGACACATCTGTTGTATCGTCAGCCATGACAGCTACAAAAGAAGCTTTGCTAATTTCTGTCCTTCTTTCGTCACGGTATATTTGTAAAAGACAGTCATGTATGTCATTCTGAATGGTCTTTGAAACACCTTTGAAGACACAACTGATTTCTAAGTGATTATTTAAATCTAGATCTAATTAAGATGCAAAATTTAATAATCCTCTAAATACACTTGGATTTACTGAATCATCTTTTTCATCATGTCCTCGTAAGGGAGTTTCAAAGTTCCCACAAAAGAAAATACAATCTATTATTTTAGATAAAATTTCACGGGTCTTCTTAACATTCATGTTATGACGATTGATTGAAAGTCTGTAGGCCCCACTAAATTTTTCTTTAATATTTATGGTCCCCAAAATTGATAAGGAAACTAGATTGTCAACATTTTGACTTCGCATGCTTTTCAGTTTTATCTTTCATTTTGCTAATAGTTATGAAACCATATTTTGTCCACGTTACATCACCCTCAAACAAAAAACAAGGAAAGGGGAGCAATGCCTTTTTTTTATTTCTTGGAGACGCAAGAAGGCCATGGTTTAATTATTTTTATATCAATTGTGTTGGGAAAGGTAACTACAAGATAGTCTATTAGTAGAATATTAATTAGGGTAGAAGGAATACAATGTTTTATAACGAAAGAAGTTTTACTATTTAAAACTGGTTTTATTTATCTTTCATTTTGCTAATATTTCTGAAACTATCTTTTGTCCACGTTACATCACCCCCAAACAACAAACAAGGAAAGCAGAGCAATGCCTTTTTTTAGTTTACAGCCGGAAAGCCAACTTTTCCGTTGGTACCATTAAAGCTACCAATATGCACTTTGTTGTTGCTAATGCCTGGCTGAGATATTTGAATATCACGTGTTGAACGGCTTCTTTCCTTAATTTCAACTTTATCATGGAGAGACAGCTGTGAAAAGTTAATCTGTTGAAGTTCACCTACCGTCGCAGAAGGTATTTCCTGGGGATGCAAGGTGGTCATTGTTATTTTTTTATATCAATTGTGTTAGGAAAGCTAAGTACTAGGTAGTCTTTAAGTAGAATATCAATTAAGATGGGAGGAATACAATGTTTACGTGATCCTCTTTTTGCGATTTAACTGAGTTGAATCATACTTTTATAACTTTTAAGTCACAGATTTTATGAACGGAAAAAGTTTTACAATTTTTAAACGGTTTTATTTATAAAAAGGTTGTTGTTAATTAAAAATATGCGTATAAGAAAATAAGCTTGTCATTAAAATTGTTTTTAATACAAATATTTTTACTTTGCCATTATAAGACGTCGAAAAGGGGGCAATACGGAAAAACATTTTAATTAAAAAATACTATTTTAAGTTGTGTACACTTTACAGGGGGGGAGAACTATACAAATATATTTCTTTTTAACTTTACAGATTAAATAATTCTTACGGGCTTTTCCACAGGCAAACAAACGAAAAATATTTTTTAAAATATATTTAAATTACAATTTTTTAATAATTTATTTTTTCATAAAAACAAAATCCTTGAAATTTACTTGTCTGCAAACGATGGTAAAGTTAGAAGTTTACCATTTAAAAATGGTTTTATTGGATAACAGTTTTATTCGATATTTAAAAATGTGTGTTCATAACAAAACTTCGTAAATAAAATATAAAATAAAAAAGTTTAAATGTTTGTACGATGAGCAAACAAAACACATTTAAAGATACATAATTTTATTTACTAAGCTTTTCACAACTTTTTATATGAAAACATAAAAAAACTTTGCTATTTACTATTTGCTTATTATAAAACGGTTTTACTTACTCGTTTTGTCATTGCACATTTTCATTTCAAAACCTTTGTTCAAAGTGTAAAACTTCTTACATTGTCCTCCTGGGAGGTAAATAAATGTTAAATCTTATCCACACACACACACACATATATATATATATATATATATATATATATATATATATATATATATATATATATATATCCATACATATATATATGTATATATGTGTGTATATATGTGGGTGCATACATATATATACATATATATGTGTGTGTATATATATATGGGTGTATATATATATGTGTATATATGTGTGTATATGTATACCGTGTATATATATATATATATATATATATATATATCGTGTGTATATATATGTGTGTATATATATGTGTATATATGTGTGTATATATATGTGTGTATATATGTGCGTATATAGATGTGTGTATATATGTATATATATGTGTGTGTATATATGTGTGTGTATATATATGTGTGCGTGTATATATAGGTGTGTACGTATATATGTGGGTATATATGTGTATATATGTATATATACACATATGTATACATATATAAGTTAAAAACATTTCTAACTACAATGTATTTTAAAAATAACATTTTCTTCGGTTTTCTATAGAAAAAATGTAAATATTTTATATTCTGCAAAGTTTAACAACTACAAAATAAATAGATTTCAAACTACTTAAAAACGCAAGATAAACTATATAGGTAAAAAAAACATTAGTCGTGTTGGTAGCTTCAAGGCTAAAATCCCGAACACTTTTAAATTAAAAAAAATTGAGACTATTGTATATTTTTGTTTGCTCAAATCCCATTTAATAGTGTGGGATGTTTTTAAAGGTGGAGATTTTATTTACCATAACACGTTACATACACGTCTTCATAATAATAAAAAGAAAACATCTCTAAACAAGCCTCTTAAAAAAATAAGCGAAATCGCGCAAAAACATCTCTAAACAAGCCTCTTAAAAAATAAGTGAAATCGCGCAAACACCGCATTTAACGAGATTTTGGAACTGCGAAAACTACAGTTCTAAATTAACTCATATCGGTCGTCTAGATCGGGCATGCGCACAAGCAAACTTCACTAAGAATGTGTAACAGTGAATTTCGCAGCTCCAAGCAATGTTTTACTTTTATGCTTATATGAGTATGGGGACAGTTATCAACATTAAGCTTCAGGAATATATATATATATATATATATATATATATATAAATATAAATTATTAATGTGATATATTATCACGTATAAAGAAAAAAATAAACGTATTCTTTTTAACGTGTATCGATATATTGAGTAGAAATGACTTGGAAGTGCTGCAGTTCAACAGCTCCAGGCACTAGCCTGCACTGTTCATCTATAAACCTCGTTGAATATAATAGTTTCTGCCATACAATAGGAATATGCATTCTTTGAGGAGAACAAGAGTACAGTAAAAAAAGAAAAAAAAAACTGTTTAATAGTATTTGGTTAAAACTTCGAAATGATATAAAATGTCTGCGCCAGGCGAATCTTTTTTTAATTATATTTTCACCCCAAACAAGGCACATTGCAACTTTTGTGTAGGGGGCTACTATCAGGGGACACAACAACTGGGGAACTATGTTGGGATTTGGGCAGCAAGATGTCGGTTCACATTACACTTGAACTTCTGCCTATCAGTACAGTTGGTTAAGCAGGGGCCTTGAATGAAATTCCAGAGTCTAGCGGTTCTAGGGAAGAAACTACATGAGTAGAAAGATCTTTTGCATCTAAGTATCTCTACTGTCTGGGGTGCGATTTAGCTACCGGTCGGATTTGTCGAGGGTGTCTACGTCGTGGGGGCACAAGTGTCTGCAGTTGGCCAGAGCATTCACCATTGAAATACTGGTATAAAAGGCAGAGGGATGCCACGTTTCGTCGATGGGGCGGAGGCTGAAGCTTAGATGCGAGTTCAGGGCGTATCAGATTTGCGATTCTCTTTTGAACCTTGTCTAGGAGACAGAGACTAGTAGCAGATGCACCAGCCCAAATGTGATAACAATACTCCATACATAGGCGAATGGTGACCTTATAGATGTACAGGATACGTTCAGGTGTTAGTAGTTTTCTAGCCCGGTAGAGAGAGCCTACCTTCTTCGCAGCGGCCCTGGCAATGCTTTCAATGTAATTGTTCCAGCTCATGCTTCCTGTGACCCTTAGGCCAAGCAGTTTGAAAGATAGAACTCTCAGATAAAGAGTCAGTTGATATTATGATTGGTGGTAGAGAAGGTTTCTGGTAATTATTGACGGAAACCAGTTTAGTCTTGGCAGCATTGAATGTGACCAACTACTTTTGTCCCCATTCCACTACAGATTGGAGGTAATCCTCTAGTGTTTTCACCATTTCTTTAGATATATGTTCATTTGTTTCATGTCGTGTCCGTTTAGAGTGTGGTATCATAAGCATATATACTCCTCTCAGAGGCAGTTTTGTCGGGGAGGTCATTAATAAATATTAGGAAAATAGAGGTCCAAGAATAGACCCCTGAGGCATTCCCGCATTTATATCATATTGTTTAGATGTACGTCCGTCGAGGACAACCTGGATTTTTCTGTTATCTATGAAGGATTTAATTATGTTAAGTATTCTACCAGTGATACCGTATGATCTAATTTTCCTGTCAAATGCCTTAAATATAGCTAGATCTACCGCTCCGCCTTCACCCTCTTTGTCCAGTGAATATTATATACGTTCTGAGATGACAGTGAGGATGTCTGCTCTGGAACGGATTGTCTTAATCCATATTGTTTGTCAGTTAAAAGTTAAGCATCTGTAATGTGATGGACTAGAGCATGGTTGATTATAGTCTCTAATATTTGGGCGAAAAGTGGGAGGAAGCTAATGGGGCGATAATTTGATGGTTCGTTCTTCCGCCAGAATTCTTGAATACTGGTAGCACAGAAGTAGTTTCCAACAGCCCGGAAAGCAAGATTTATTAAGGCATTTGTTGTAGAGTTTGGAGAGAACTGGAGCTATTTCGGCTGAGCACTTTTGTAATAGCACAGCTGGGATGAGATCGGGTCCACATGCTTTTTAATTTTCAAGGAGGTTGTTGGAAGGGTTCAGTGTATAGTTTGCGGAAAACCGACTGCCAATCATGTCAGTCTTGTCGGTTGCTGAGCAAAAAAACCTCGTGATCGTTTGTTAGCGGGGGAATTGTTGACTGCCCATCATTTACTACACTGTTGAAGATTTTCCAGAAGTCACGAGTTTCTAACTTTTGTGCTTCGATGCGTTTTCCTAGTGATTTTAGTAAATTCTTTCTTAGCTGTGGCTATTTCTTTCTTAAAGTTACTTCTAGCTTCTATATACTTCTGTCTGTTTTAACTGGACTTATGTCGGTTAAATCTGCGGTAGGCATGCTGCCTTGAGCAATGGAAGTTGCGCAAGTAGAAGTAAACCATTGGGGAGAGTAGTGGCTGCGATATAATTTCTGCATGAGGAAATGTGCGCCACTTGCAGTTTTGAACCATTCACTGGTCTCATTTGCCCACTGTTCAGCAGGAAGAGAAAAATATTTCCCCATGAGGCATCTCTGATAAGATTTCTGATGGCTTCCCAGTCAGCCTTTTTATATCTCGTTGTTTTGAGCACTGGATCTTCAATTTTAGGTCTAGAGTTTAGGACGATTTCGACCATTATCACTGCATGATCAGCGTTCCCGAGTGGCCTGTCAGCATTTGTTATACAATCATCTGGAACTGCGGCCAGAAACAGATCTAGAAGTGATGCGTGTTTTTTTGCTCGTCAGGAAACGGGTTGGACGTGTGATAAGTCATCTCTCTAACAGTACAAACCAATAAGTCTTCTGTCTGTCAGCTATTAGAATCCATATTAAATAGAGAAATAGTCAACCACCTCAGCTGAAATAACCTTCTCAGTGACACGCAATATGGTTTCCGTTCTGCCAGATCTACAGCAAATGTGCTAACGGTTATATCTCATAAGATTAATGAATCTTTGGACAAAGGCTTCCGATCTGGGGCAATTGCTTTTAACATATCCAAGGAATAAGGAATGACATAAAGGCTTACTTCTCAAGATTTCCAGCTACGTTATAATTAGAACTGTTTTCTCAAATATTAAAGCATTTCTCTCTGATTGGCCCATAAAAGTAGTGGTTAATGGGCAGATATCAGAGGCCCAAAGTATTAATGCTGGAATCCCTTAGGGTTCCATCCTAGGCCCAACTCTCTTCCTGATCTACATCAATGATCTCCAAAACACATACTTAAATCATTAGTTGACATCTATGCTGTTGACAGGACCATCTATGGCTACACATCAAAGGCCATGAATGGCAAAGTTATCTCTGATTCTCTCTCCTATGAACTTGAGCGCGTGGTACAGTTGGAGAAGTGGTCGCTGGTTACTTTTAATGCATCCAAAAAACAAACTCCCATCTTTACATCATCAACGCTCAAATCCCCATATGCCATTAATTGAAATGGATGGATCTCGTCTTGGGGAGGCTCCATGTTTTGACAAATTTCTTGGTTTCATTTTTGCTCCTGATCAGAAGTGGAACACGTACATCAAGTCTGTTGCTGAGGTCGCTGGAAAAATGGTGCGAGCCTTTTACTGCTCCAGATGATATCTCACTACTAATGCAATTCTCTATCTATATAAAAGTCAAGTACGTCCAAAGATGGAGTATTGATGCCACATCTGGGCAGGAGCTGCTAAAAACAGTCTATCCTGCCTTGAACAAGGTACACAATAGACTTTGTGGCTTAGTGGGATATACCCTTTTCTCTTCCCTGCAATCTCTCTCCCACAGAAGATTTATTATTCACGGAAAGTGCTCGTCTGAGCTCCAATCTCTGTCCCCGTCCCTAATCTTTAACGAAAAACACCCGTCTAGCTGAAACTATGGTCAGTAATTTACCCCAATCTTTATCTGTGCCTAAATCAAAACGTAGATTCCATGAACAAAGCTTCTTTTTTAGAAGTGCACGCATATGGAACTCTCTTCCGTTTGCCTGTTTCCCATCTGGGTATGTCTTCAAGTCCAACATAAACAAATTCCTGATGAACCGCCCCCTTAAGTAAGACACTTTATCAAAACTCCAATACTAACGATTACTGCTATACTATCACATTGATTACTGTACACGCAATAACCCTTATCCTCGAGTGGCTTCCGGGCCTTGATAAATGGTGACCTCCATGTAAAAAAAGAATAATTAAAGATTAATATAACATTACATGAAAAAAACATTGTAATGAAGCCTGTCAATATTAAGTATCCGGCTTTAGAACATTAAATAAAAGCTATTCTTGGATTGAATACAATTTAAAAAAGATATATAATACATGTATGAATAAATTTCAAATACATCATATTGGATTTATTTGATTTGAGAGTTGACCAATGCTCAGCAATATTGGCGCATATCACTTGTGCTTGCTATTCGCCATATAAAATTTTAGATGGCAGATTAGATTAACTCGGAAACATAAAAAATATCAAATAAACGAAACGCGAACACAGGTTTCTCCCTTTTTAATCAAATTTCAGAAAATGTGTCTTAATTGTCACAGATTTAAGTTCGAATGGACGTCACATATAATTATATCAGAATCTTCCTCAACGTTTCTCTTACTCGGATTTAAATTCCGGATCGTGTGTTAGATATGTCGGTTACAGTGCATCTGTTTATTGACGACGGCTGATACAAATTTATTTTGAATTATACATGTCTCTGTATTTTTATATATAACTGTTTTTTTTCCATACGTGACTGTGTCATGCTTATGTTCATGATATCATGATGTCATCAATTACAAAAGCGATTTCAATTGCTAAACATTCAAGTTCGTATATTACAGCTATCATTATCAATTTCTGGGAAAATATACTTTTCTGTGAAATGTACATGGCGTAATGACGTAAATGGCGTAATGACGTAAAATTCGTATTACAAGTGTTCATTTAATTCTGTGACTATCTAATTATCTAGTTTACCTGGGAGAGATCCGAACTTTCACGTATCGTAAAAATATTGATGAAATGCAATATAATGTTTAGTAGTGGTAGGTAGGAGGTCTTAAATATTATAATGCTTTCTGTATCCTCAGTATTTTAAATATTTTATTTTCAAGGGTTCTTATGCACATAATATATGCATGAAGAAATCCTATATAAATATACAATATATAAAATAGAGTAACATATTATAAACTTTGCACATATACCATTTTTGGATGAATTAATTTGACAAATAAATTGCTAGTATGCTGTAAAGCAACGAACAAAAGATAAGCGTTTCTAAAACTCTTCATAACTTAATTTAATTTTCTCGTTGGTTCACACTTTGTAAAAGCTTTATTTACCTCCTTTTTAACAACGCAAACTTCCAGAGGACATAGTAACGGGAAGTTAAATGTGTTTGCTAAATAAATATATTAAATTAAGCATATATATATATATATATATATATATATATATATATATATATATATATATATATATATATATATATATATATATTGGAAAATGAATTCTTCATTCGTTTCCGGTAATGAACAAGACTTTTGCATTAAAGAACATGTTTTTCATACGGATTGCAATACACATAATCTTTGGTTTAAAAATGCTTTAGATCGACCCATGTATATATATATATATATATATATATATATATATATATATATATACATGTATACAAATTCATGTTTCATTTGTGTGTATTGATATTCATATTAAACACCCTCTTTT